>NW_008355156.1:260415-268747 GCF_000622305.1 Nannospalax galili
AAGTCCCTTGGGGACAAGGCACAGGTCACAGCCCTCTGGGTAGAGAACCAGTGTTCCAAGCCCTCTAAGGCAAATGACAGTGTTCCCAAGTCACCTTGGACAGACAGAATATCAGCCTTCCTTAGTGAGATGGAAAATGGTTGAGGCATCCATGAGCAGACAGTGAGTACCTGAAACTCACTTGCGAACAGAGACATGTATCAAGATCTCCTAGTCAGAGGGGCACATTTGAGGCTACATTGTCAAAAGGCTAAGGACTATGCAAAATGGCCACAGGGGGAAACCTCCCTAAGTTAGATGGAATATGTTAGGGCTACATTGGGTAGAAGCAATAGGTGTTAGGCCCAAACATGGTCAGAAGGTGGATAGCTCAGGCCCCCTTTGTCAGAAGGGGAAGGTCTGCAGGGCATGGATCAGAAGATTAGATCATAGGCTTTTTTGGTCAGAGAGGGTATTTTTTTGTTTTTTGTCTTTTTGAGACAGGGTCTCCCTGTAGCCCCAGCTATCCTGGAACTCACTATGTGGACCAGGCTGGCCTTGAACTCACAGAGATATGCCTGCCTATGCCTCCCGAGTGCTGGGATTAAAAGCCTGCACCACCATGCCCGGCTAGAGAGGGTATTTTTATGGCCCCTTTGTGTATAGGCAGAAACTCTGGAGTCCCACTCCTCAGAGTTTGTAGAGGTGAACAGCATCCCTTGAACAGAGGAAGAAAACTCAAGCCCTGGTTCCTCAGATAAAATATATTGGAGGCCTCACTGAACACATGGAGGACAGAATGTCATTTAGGCACTGGGGGAAGGTCTCCATACTCCTTTGTTAGATGATACATGTTTGAGGATCCGTTATGCAGTAACAGAAGGTCTGTGGTCTTTCGGTGGACCAGGGGCCTTGAACTCACAGAGATATGCCTGCCTATGCCTCCCGAGTGCTGGGATTAAAAGCCTGCACCACCATGCCCGGCTAGAGAGGGTATTTTTATGGCCCCTTTGTGTATAGGCAGAAACTCTGGAGTCCCACTCCTCAGAGTTTGTAGAGGTGAACAGCATCCCTTGAACAGAGGAAGAAAACTCAAGCCCTGGTTCCTCAGATAAAATATATTGGAGGCCTCACTGAACACATGGAGGACAGAATGTCATTTAGGCACTGGGGGAAGGTCTCCATACTCCTTTGTTAGATGATACATGTTTGAGGATCCGTTATGCAGTAACAGAAGGTCTGTGGTCTTTCGGGGCAAAGGAGGTCTGAAGCCTCTTCATCAGTGGAGGGAAAAGTCTCAAGTGAGCTGGGCAGGGTAAAATAGGCTTTAAAATTTCCCTTTCTGACGCCCTCCTACCTTCTAGCGATCATAGAGGGGAATTCATATATTGACCTCCTTCCTAAGGGGCCTCAGACCATCCTCCCAAAATGAAGGGGACTCAGTCCTGCCACCTCTGAGCAAGGAAACTTCAGACCCCACAGACTTTGTTCATTAATTCATGGGGAGTCAGATCTTCCCGATGGTGCCTGGAACTTCCAATGTTTTCAGGAGTTCTCAGACCGGGGTCACTTCTCCAGCATCCTGTGCTCTCAGGGGACACTTAGTTTTCTCCCTCTCTCCCAAATTGCATCAGACTTAAAATGTCTCACCAACACGGTTACCAAATTTCTCCCTCTAACGGGAGCTCCAGTTTTGTGTCCTCTGACTTAAAATGCCTTAAATCTTTACTATCTTGAAAGGTAGCCTCTGGCATGCCCCATCTGAAAAGGGGAACAGAAATACTTCAATCATCATGGAAAGACCAGACACAGGTGGTCAGTCTTCAAGGTTCCTGGCACTTTATGATGGGGAGGGATAGCAGAATATTGTTTCCTTGGTGTCCAAAGCGTGATTGAATCTGGTACATCCAGATCTGTGGAGGATTTACAGCAGACCAGGCAGCTGTCTGAGTTTTGTTACAAAATGTTGGATTTCAGTCCTCAGTGAGCTCTGATCCTCATACTTAGGAGCATGTGCCCAATCCTGGACATGATAGATGGTCCGCTCCAATTTGGGTCACTGGTTTGAAGCAAATGGCCTGTGTTCTGG
The DNA here is from genome assembly GCF_000622305.1 of Nannospalax galili. NCBI lineage: Eukaryota > Metazoa > Chordata > Mammalia > Rodentia > Spalacidae > Nannospalax > Nannospalax galili. The sequence goes on from NW_008355156.1 coordinate 262,484, forward strand.
GCTCTGATTTTTAAAGTTGGCTTCCAATACCTATCAGAGTGGTCCCTAGTCTTGTTAAAAGAGGATTTCCCTGCCTCTGGGGTTACAGTGGGCAAACAGTAGTTCTCTCGTCAATGGAGTTAGGTCTGAGGCTCCCTTGTTAAGAGGAGTAATGTCGGGGGAGTCTTAGATAGAAGGACGTAAAGCCAAAGGACTCAGTGGACTGGGAGGAGCTCTAAGAGCCTTAGTCGGAGTGAGAATGAAGGAGGAACGTTTGAACAGAGGTAAAAATGTTGTAGCAACTTATTCAGGATGTTTGACGGGGATCTCTTGGGCAGAAAGGAAATGTTTGGGAACCGAGACCTCCTTTGGCCTAAGGGGTAGGCTGAGGCACATTTGTAAAAGGGGATAGGCCTTAGGTCCCTTTGGGCAGCGTGGGAGGTTTTCCAAACTCCTTTCGGCAGAGAAAGCCTTAGGCCTCCTTGGTGAGTCCCATAAGACTGAGAATAAAGGAGCCTCACACCTGTCTCTTTTTCCCTAAGGGACCTTAGACCATCCTCAGAGGACCAAAGGGGACTCGGAACACACCTTTCCAAAAAATTTAGCGGCAGACCTCCACCATCTTGTCAGAAGTAATGTGCTCTTGACCGGAAGGATAATGTGTGAGGGCTCTTTCGCATACGGGAACAATTTGCGCAATGCATGGGCAGAGGATATATGTCTGAGATCACACATGACACGGGAGAAATTCTGCTACTGCGTTCATCAAAGGGGGAAGGTGTGAGGTCCCTTGGAAAGGTCGGAAATTCTGAGATCCCCCTGCCAGATGGGAAAATTCTGAGGTCCTCTTGGGGGAAGATTTAGTTCTGAATTCCCTTCATAGTAAGAGAAATTCCTGGCTGTCGTGAACAAATGGCACATATGCCCATAGACAGAAGGTAAAGGTCTCAGGCTACCTTTGCAGTAATGGAAGGTGCAGACAGTGTCTCATCAGCTTCTAAGTCTTCTCGTCAGTACAGAATGTGCGTAACATCAGCCTCAATCCAAGTGGTCCCCGCAACATCATCGGCTCCCTGCCCCTTCAGGAGCTCATTCTGCAAGATGACTTGGTGGATAAAGACTCTTGCTCCCAAGCTGGAAAATACAATTGAATTCTTGAACCTAAATCTGACCCAGGATCCAAAGGAGATACTGAAGGATGGATGTACTCAACAGTGTCCTCTAAATTGCACATGTGAGCACACGCACCTCTATAGACATCCATCACATATACACATACACAGGATAAAAATTAATTTTAAAATATTTTAAAACATCGTTTGGGATTTAGTTTTATAAACCAACTAAATTTTCAGAATTCACTATTCCCTCGCAGATGTCAAGGAAATAAATGAAGCCAGTAATCAGACTGCGTCACTTAGAGGTTCCCATAGTGCTCTTAGCACCCAAGCCCTCCTAACCCATGAGTTTATGTACACACACTGAGCATGTCCCAGACTTCTTACCTGGAAAGCAGGTGCTGCACCGGTCCCAAGAGGCGGATGAGCCATTCCTGGGAACCTGGAGCAAACTCTCATTGTATCCTGGAGCTTTGCTAAAATCAGAACTGGCTTTTTCTCATGAGCAGTTAGGCATGTCCTTGGCTCCCGAGGGCTGCAAACAGTGGGACAGGCTCCCACACTCGAGACCTAGCAGGTCCCTCTACAGTCCTGGAAGTCAGTGTTATGGAGTCACAATTATGCAGGCCGTGCTGGCCACGGCTTTCAGGAGCCCAGGGTTCATGGGTGGCCTTCCTGTAAGCTGCTGCAGAATGATGCTCAGCCACTCAATGCCACTCTCCAAGGAGACACTGAATCTCCAAGGTCAGCACTGGTTGAGTGGAGACGGCTGTCATGAGGCACCAGACTATCTCCTGCCATGGGAAAGAAGGACTTGGGCACTGTTCTGGGAATGAGAATTGGTGTGCAGGACCTCACTGTTACTTTTGGTGCAGTGCTGTTCTCATAGAGGGGAGGCATCTTGTGCCCTACGGCTCTTCCCACCAATTCCTCTGAGCAATGGAAACTATACCAGGCTTGGTGCAGACAGTGCGGCCCCTTTAAAGTCTCACTCTCACATCACTGTTGGTGGATCCCCAGGCAGATGAGGGTAAACAGGACAGCCAAAGAAGGCAGAGGTCAGCAATTTCCCAATCCTGTAGCTTCCACCCCCAGACACTACAGTCCCCAATCTGTCAGGCAGTCTTCATTATCGCCCTGGGAAGACGTACCCCCTGAGTCAGTCTGGGTTTGACTGTTTCAGCCACAGTGTGATGCCTGGAATCTAACCCCAGGTTCATTCAGTCACACTCATCCCTCCCAATGTGTATATCCTATGTAGAGAGTGTATCCCTGTCTCCCATCACAATACCACACAGAGGTGGTCCTTTAATAGACAAGAATGTATCACTACAATCAATCTTAATGAAAGGGAGAAAATAGAAAAATCCTGGTGACCGGTGGGCAGGGTAATTTCCAAGTTAAATGTTCTTGTTTAGAGTGTCTGCGAAGGACACCCTGGGTGTATTGATCGTGGGTTTACCTTCAGGCTCCATCCCCGTACACAGCAAGCTCAGCACAACAAGTCACTTAGCCTGGCTTACCACTGCATTCTCCCACTCTTGACGGGGAATCTCATGAAGTTCATTTGTGAACCATAAATACAGGGGCTTCGGGTGGAAAGGGCACTATAGGAAAAATACCCACAGGACCTGGAACCTGGTTTCTCACCACAATGATGGTAGAAAATGTACATTTGTTCCATTTGTATAATGTCTATCATAGTATAGTATTAATATTATAGTATTATAGGATACTACAGTACTGATATACATAGGAGTGTATTAATATTAAATTAATTAGTATTATTAAGTTAAATACAGATTATTAAAATACTCGATGTTTTACATTGAGATTATTGAAATAACTTTTATCACATCAAAATTACTCTCCTTCATTTTATTAATAAACAACTGATATCTACTATCTATTAATTTAGTAGGCAAGCATACAGCATTTATTTTTAACTACAATGAAATATGCATATGTTCAAAGCCTATTTTTTAACTTAATAAACAATACATTTAGTATAGAAGGCTGCTGACTTCCTTGGGAACAAGGCAAAGATCAGGGTCCTTTGAGTACAGGACTAATCTCTTGGGCCTTCTTTGGAAGATGGAGAATTTCCCTTCCTCTTGGAAAGATAGGGATGATTTCAGGCATTTTTAGTTTAATGGAGTGTGCTTGAGGCCTCCGTGGGCAGAAGGGAAATCTTAGACCCACGTGGGCAGAGGGAAATGTCTCAAACACTTTCAGTTAGAAGAGACCATTTGATGTCAGGCTGACAGAAAACGGCTGATGAAATTTGGTCAGAAGGGGCAAGCCTGTGGTGCCCTCAGTTAGGTAGAGACTGCTCAGGGCTACATTGGGTAGAAACAAGAGGTTTAAGTCAACAGATTTGTCAGAAGGTGTATGTATCTGGCTCTCATTGTCAGAAGGGAATGATGGGCAGAGGAATTGATCAGACGTTGAAGTGTGACTCCTCCCTGGTCAGAGGGGGCAATTTAAGGCCCAATGATGTAGAGGTGAAAATTCTGGGTTACTTTTCAGAGTACGTAGATGTGAGGTTCCCTTGTTGAAAGGAAGAAGACCCAAGGCTTAGATACTTAAATAAAGTATGTTTGAGGCCTCCTTGGGAAGAAAGGGAAGGTCAAATGTCCACTTAGGCAGTAGGTGAAGGTGTGCAACTTTTTTAGTTACATGAAACATGTTTCAGACTCCACAAACCACAAGAAGAATGTCTGAGACCTTCTGTGGCAAAGGAGAAGTTCTGAAGCCCCCTTCATCCGAGGAGGGGACAAGTGTCATGTGAGCTGGACAGTAAGAGGTGGCTGAGAACTTTCTCTTTGCCATAGAAATCCTGACCTACCTGCTACAAAGGGGACCTCACACATTCTCCTGATCTCATAAGGGCTCTCCAATTATCCAAGAAAGGGACTCCATCCTACAAAGTCTGAGCAAGGTAGTAGCAGAAATTTCCCCTCTACCCAAGAAGATCTGAGGCATACTGCCTATGACTGCGTGATCCCTTGTAATACTTCCACTGAGTCATGGTGTGTCAACCATCCACATCTGCCCAAGGATGCTTTGAACGTCCATTGTCTTGAGGGGTTCTTAAACCCAGCATCATCTCCTTCAGCATCATTTGAGCTCAAGGTGGCCTCAGCCTTCTTCTCTGGCCAAATGGCCTAGGCCGAAACATCTCACCCAAGTGGACGCTACTTTTCTCTCTCTTACCGGGGAGCTTCATATATTTCCCATCTTAATTAATGCACATTAGAACTTAACCATCTGTAAAAGATAACCTCTGGCATGAACTCTCTGAACAAGGGAGCATCACATTTTCAACTCTACCCAGATTAAGAAAGCACCAGGCACCCTTGGTCAAAGTTCAAGATCCCTGGCCACTTTACAAAGAGGCAGTGTGTGAGCACTCCTTCCATGACTGAGTCTGTAATCCTTATGCATGGAGAACTTACAGTAGGCCAGGCAGCACTTTGAGCTTTCTTATAGCATGCTTCATGACAGTGTTCAGCCAGGTCTCATCCTCTGGTTTATGTTTCTCTACCCAAGTCAGGACACGAAAAATGGGATCAATCCAATTCTGGCTTGAAGCCACTGTCCTGGGTTTTGGGCTCTGAGTGTTAAACTTGGAATAACAGACCCAAAATCAGAATGGTCTATGTTTTTTTTAGGTCAGAATGAAATATCCCTGTCTCCTGTGGTTACAGAGGGATAAATCATAAACCTCCTTGAACAATTTCAGTGAGTCCTGAGGCTCCTTTGACAAGAGAGGATGGTATGATGCCCCTTGGAGAAGGAGAATGTGCTAGGCCCCCATGGTCTGGGAGGAGCCCCAGCAGACTTAATTAGAGGGGGAATGATCCAGGAACATTTGAAGAGATGTGGAACCTCTTCAGCACCTTTTCGAGGAGGATTGATGGGGTCTGTTTGGCAGAAGGGAAAGGTTTGTGGTATCTTAGGGGAGAGGGTATAGTTCTGAGGGTTCTTTCTTCAGTGGGACAAGATCGTAGGGCCTCCTGTGTAGAATAGTTACATATGTAGAGATATTCAGCAGACAGGATGCATGATCAGCCCCATAAGTAGAAAGGGAAGATCTCAGGAACCAACCTCCTGCTGGAGGACTTAAGGTCAAGAAATCTGTGGAATTGGTCTGGGGATTCTTTGGCAGAAGGGAAGGGCTGGGCCCGCTTTATAAAATGAGATAGGCCTTAGGTCTCTTTGGGCGTGTTGGAAGTTCTCTTTCAACAGAGGAAGTAAGTCTAAGGCCTCCTTTATCAGCCAGAAAATGTCTGAGCATAATGGGGCCTCACTTTTTCCTCTTTTTCCCTAAATGGCTGCAGACCATCCTCAAAGAAGCAAGGGGTCTCAGAACTCTCCTTTCTGAACGAGGAAGAGGCAGAACATCATAGTCTGATCAATATTGGGAGATGCTATGTGGTCTTGCACAGAGGTAGGATATTTGAGGGCTCCTTTACATAAAGGAACTATCTGAGCTCCCCTTGAGTAGAGGGTGTAGGTCTGAGGCCACACTTGACTATGGAGAATTTATGAGCTCCTTTCATCAAGGGAGGGATGTGTGAATTCCCTTAGAAAGGGTGAGAAACTTTGATCTCCCTGTCAGATGGGGAAAGTCCGAGGTCCTCTTGGTAGAAGGTTTAGCTATAAATTTTCTTCAAAATAGGGGAAATCCCTGTCTTTGGTGTGCAATGACCCACATTCACTTGGGAAAAAGATTAAGATACCAGTCCACCTTTGCAGGGATGTACAGTACAGACACCGTTATCAACTTCCAACTCTTCTCGGCAGTACAGAATGTGCATATCATCAGTCGCGCTCCAAGTAGTCCCTACAACATCATGAGTTCCCCACCCAATCCAAGGGCCCATCATGCAAGATGGCTTGGTGCATAAACTCTTCCTCTCAAGCCGGTGGATAGAGTTCTATCCTTAAGCCTAACTCTGACCTGGGATCTCATGTACAGGCTAATGGATAAATGGACTCTACACTGGCCTCTGGCCAGCACACATGAGCACACACATTTCTGCATACATCCATCATACACACACATACACAGGATAAATTTTTGGGGGTTTTCCTTTTGCTTACTGACTTAAGGACAACAAAATTTGTAAGCTTCAGGAGAAGGGAAATTCATTCAATATGA
>NW_008355156.1:268871-280912 GCF_000622305.1 Nannospalax galili
GGAAATTCATTCAATGTGACTTTTGTTATAATTTTTATAATATATATTTTATTGAAATTTTGTACAGGTGATCCCTGCTGGGTGAGGAAAAGTTGGTCTTCTTTAATGAGCAAGGCTACGTAAGTTGACACAGCTCCAATGGATGAACTCACACTGAGGGACATATGGGGACATGATGTAGACAGGATAGGCCCTTACCTGCATGACAGAATGCATAAAATCCTGCAGAGGAGAGGGGATATGGTAAAGTGCATATAGGGGAGTGGCTTCTAAATATGTCTATAATGTACAAAATGTGTAAGAATTTAATAAATCTATTTACAATCATCCCTTAGACTTCAATTTTACAGACCGCATTCATTTGCAGAATGCATTATCCCCCGTAAGGTGCCAGGGAAATAAATTAGCCCAGCTCTCAGCCTTTACCTATAAGAAGTTCCCACAATACCACGAGGACCCCGCACCCCTAACGTAGGAGCCATGTACATGCACTGAGCATGCGCCAGCCTTCGAACCTGGAACCCTGTTTCTGCACTGGTCTCAAGGTGTGGATGCCATCGTGAGACCCATGTACCATTGGTGGGAACGATGCACAGCCTACCGTGCACCCTCGAGCTTTGCTAGAAACAGAACTGGTTTCTTTTCACAGGCGGGTGCCATCTCCTGGGTTCTCAAGAGCTCCAACCACTGGGGTGCTTTCCCTTATGCAAGACCTATCAGGTCTCTCTACAATCCCACAGTCACTGTCCTGGAGGCCCAAGAAGTCAGGACAAGCAGCCCAGATGTTTCATGGGTTCAGGGCTCATGGTGGCCTCCCTCTATCAGATGCTGAAACACGCTGTGCAGATAAACTGCCACCACCCAAGATAGGTTGCTGCTGCAAGGTTAGCACTACTCACAAGGAGGTGGTCCTCTTAAGGAAGAAAAAGGCCCTCACACAAGGGAAAGACATGGGCTGTGCATTGCCCCCTCCCAGTGCATCTCTCCTAAGTAGGGACTGTGTCCTTATCGCCCATAAATACAACCGCAGAGAAAACTTCCTGTAAATTAAAGAAGACATCATCAAGGTATATCTTAAGGGTAAAACTAGAGAAATTGTGGCTACCAGTGAGCAGGGTGACTTCCAAGTGAAATTTCATGTTTAGACATTCTCTCCAGGACACCTCCTCTGCCCTGTCCACAAGTCTTAGGTTGGTGATTTTCCTCTGAGTGTCCAAACAAGCCTCGTCTGTCTTAGGCCTATTGGTATCAATCTCACATACACCTCGGTGTATTGTCCTGGGGTTTGCCTCCAGGTTCCACCCCACTAACATACAAGATCAGCAGGACAAGGTACTTATGATTCCATAGCTGTGTTCTCTGTCTCTCTGATGAGGAATCCCATTCAATTCATGATCGAGCTATGAGCACAGAGGCTTCAGGTGGATTGAGAAATGTGAGCAAAAGAACCACAGGACCTGAAAACATCATTTCTCATCTCACCCATAATGCCAGATAATGATTTCTTCTTTCCTTTTATGTAATGTTTGTTGTGGGATGATATTACTTATTAATTTACTTGATGTTATTAACTTAAATGTTGGTTACTCAAAATGAATTCTTTAAAATTGAGATTTTAACATATCTACTATCACACCAAGGTATTCTCCTCTGTATTGATAACCAATTCATATTGAAGTTATAGTCACATACCAAGTAAATACGCAGCTATTAATTGTAGGTATGAAGAAATATGTGTATGTTATAAACTTATTATGTAATAAATGAAATATTTAGTATAGAAGGCATTTGATTCCCTTGGAAACAAGGCACAGGTCATCCCCCTTTTGGTAAGAAACTAATGGCCTTTGCCCTCTTGTGCAAATGGCAAGAGTCTCACATTACCTTGAACACACTGCGAGAATTTCTGGTCTTTGTAGTGAGATCGAATATGGTTGAGACTTCCATGAGCAGATGGAGAAAGTCTGAGACTCACTTGGGAAGGATGAAATGTCTCAAGTCCTTTTAGTTAGAGGGACACATTTGAGTTTATGTTGGTAGAAGGGGAAGTCCTGATGAAACTTGGTCAGAGGGTCAAATCAGGCGGCCCTTCACTTAGATGGAGCAGGTTAAGGCCACATTGCATAGAAAAGTACGTGAAAGGCCTGAACTTCATTAGAAAGGACATGTGTCCGATCTCCTTCGCAGAAAAGGAATGTCTGCCCAGGTATTGATTAGAAGGTTAAGTCTTAAAGGTCTTGGTCAGATGGGATTTTTTAGGACTCCATGGTATAGAGGTAGAAATTCTTGGGTCGCTCTAGTCAGAATATTTACATTTGAGGGTCCCTTTTCCATAGCAGTGTGATCCAAGGACTACTTCTACTGAGGACACATTGGACATAAGGGAAAGTCAGACAACCTCTTGGGTAGTAGGGAAGGTCTCCAGCTTCCTTAGCTGAGACATGTTTGACATTCCATTAAGCAATAGCAGAGGAGGTTTAAACCTGCCTTCATCAGTCGAGAGAAAGGTCCAAGTGAGCTGGGCAGAGTTAAGAGGGGCCTGAGAACTTCCCCTTCTGCCATAAAAATCCCGAGACGTTCTCCCTGTGAAAAAAGGAAACTCATACCTTTCTCTCATCCCCTAAGGGGCCTCAGACCTTCTGTCCATAACCAATGGAAATGAGTCCTTCTATCTCTGATCAAAGAAGCAGTAGACCTTCTCCCTCTATGCAAGAACTAGACCTATCACCCATGACCAAGGGATCCTTCTAATCTCTGCTTAATTTATGGAGAGTGAGACCTTTCCCATCGACCCAAGAGCAGACTGAACTTCCGTTTTCAGCACGGGTTCTCACAACCAGGGTCATTTTCTACAGCATCCTGTGAGCTCATCTGGTTCTCAGCATTCTCCCAATTGATCATAGACTTATGCTGTCTCACAAGGTGGCTTCCAAGCTTCTCCCTCTGACTGGGCATCTTCATATTTCTTACTTTTGAATAGAAATGCCTGAGAGCATAACCATTTGCAGCAGGCTCTTAAAAGCCCTTTCTGAAAAACAGGCATCACATGTTCAGTCTCTACCCAGAGCAGGAGACGGAAAGGCACTGTTGGTGAAACTTTAAGATCCCTGGCTCCCTACGGCAGTGGAGAACATTGCTTTCTTGGGTCCAGTGCGTGGCTGAGTCTGCAATATCTGTATCTGTGGACACTTTCTTTTCAAGAGGCCAAGCAGCGGTTTGTGCTTTGTTACAACAGGCTGCCCCAGCCAGGTCTTCTCCTCGTCTTTATGTTGAGCTGCCTAAGAGGAGACAGGAAGGATGGAGCCACTCCATTTCAGGTGACTGGCTTGACTCAAATGACCTGGGTAGAAGACACACCCACGGCCTGGGAGGCGCTCTGGGAACCTGAGTCAGAGCGAGAGTGATGCAAAGCACTTTGAACAGATGTGCAATTTTCTAGCTCCTGTTTGGTGAGGTTTGACGGTACGTGTTGGAAAGAAGGGAAATGTTTGGGTGTATGTGCGGACAGAGTATAGTTCTGATGGGTCGTTTGTCAGACGATCTTAAGGATTCTTGATAAACAGAGTTACATAGATAGACTAATTCATCAGAGATGGCGCAAGTTGAGCCTCCAAAGCAGAAATGGAAACTCTGAGCGATACTTGGTTACCAGTGTTCGGATTTAGGCCCGTGAACTCTGAGGGGCTGCTCCGAGAACCTCTTTGGTGAAAGGGGATAGCTGAGATCCACTCTGTAAACAAGAATAAGATTTATGCCGCGTTATGCAGTGTGGGAAGTTCTGAAGCCCCTTTTGGCAGAAAAAAAACTAAATTATCCTTGATCAGCAGGAGTGGTCTGAGCCCAAGGGAAAGTCACAACTTCTCCTTTTTAACTAAAGAACCTCAGATCTTAGCTAGAAGGAGAATCTCAGGCCCTCTTGTGGGAAGGTTTAGGTCAGAAACTCCTCATAATTAGGGATGTGCATGGATGTAGGTAGGTGCACCCGTGTCACGCAATGCGCACAGAAATCAGAAGACTGTGTCCAATTCCCTGGAACTGGAGTTACAGACAGTTGTTAACTGCCAGGTGGGTGCTGGGAATCTAATCCTGGTCTTCCGAGTGTTCTTAACCACTGAGCCAACTCTCCAGGCCCCCAATCTTCACGACTGTATAGAATGTGAATGTTATCAGGTTTGCTCCAAGTGCTCCCCACCACTTCCTGAGTCCCCTGATCACTGGAGCACACCCTTCCTCCAGCAAGCAAGCTCAGTGGATTAAACCTCTTGCTCCCAAGTGTACTAAACTGAATTCTATTCTAAAACCAAAATCTGACCCTGGTTCCTATTTACAAGATGAAGAATAAATGAATCCCACGGTTTACTCTGGCCTACACATTGGAGCACATGATCCGCTACACACATCCATCGTACACATACATAAGGAGAATAAAAATAAATTTTTAAACATTTATAAGCACCCATTTAACCCTAGTTCCACAAGTCATTTGCCCTTGCACAATTCATGATTCCTTCCCGGTTGCCAGGAAAATAAATGAACGCAGTTCTCAGATCCTTCCTCTTACAATTTCCCAGTCCTGACCCACGCCTCTGCAGAAGCACTGAGCATGCGTCAACCTTTGACTCTGGACCGCTGTTTCTCCACCATTCCCACGAGGTCATGTGCAGATACTGAGAGCCAAGGACAGCCTTCCATGCACCCTTGAACTCTGCTAGAGTCAAAACTAGCTTCTTCTTGCTGGTAGGTGGCATCTCTTGGATTCACCAGAGCTCCAACCAGTACCCTGCCCATCGTGTGCAGGTTAGGGTCGCTGTGGGGAGTCGCTGTGGGGAGGTGCCGATCTAGCAGGCCAACCTGCCTGGTCTTCCGGGGTCACAGGGATCATGGGCAGCTGCCTTCCAAACAGCTGTTGAAGGACAGCTGCTCAAGGACAAGCGTGTGCCTGCAAGCTTGGCATCATTTGACCGGATGTGATCCACTCGAACTCGCGGACTTTCACCGGACAAGGAGGAGCATAGACTGTGCTCTGGGAATGAGACTTTGTGTGCAAGACATCGTTGCTACTTTTAGGTGAGGTTGCTAGTGTGGGATAGGGGTGGCATCATAGGTCCCAGACCACTTGAAACCACGAGCCCTTGGGCTGAGGAAACAGTATCAGACTCCGTGGAGAAAACGTAAAGTGTGCAAAGTCACAGACTCAATGCTGATGGTGGGCCCTCTGGAGGAGGAGGGTAAACATGGGGAGCTAAAGAAGTCAGGGATCAGCAGTCTCCCCATCTACAAGCCTTCTGTGTACCCTCCACCCTTAGAAGCTTCTTAGCCCAACCTGCAATATACTCTTAAATATCGCCTGGCAAAATGTGACTCAACCCGTTAAACTCACAGCTGCTCTGTTGAAATGTGCCCCCCTCAGTGTGAGGCCTGGGAGACAACACAGGGGTTCATCCAGCTCCCCCCACCCCATCACATTTCTCCTAACTAGAGACTGGCTCCCTGTCTCCTGTGGAGGCAATCAAACAGAGATCTTACTTTGAAGTATTTATTTTTATATTATGTATATTACTGTTTGCCTGCCTTTATGTATATGCACTACTCACACACCTAGTACCTGAAGAGGCCAGAAGAGGAAGCCATATCCCCTGGAACTGGTGTTAAATATGGTAGTTAGCAACCATATGGGTGCTGGGATCCAAACCCAGGTTCTCTGCAAGAAAACCAAGTGTTCCTAACCACTGAGTCACCTCTCTAGCCCTGAGACCTTCCTTTAAAAGTAAAGAATGCATCATTGAGATCACTCTTGTTTTAATATTTTATTATTTTTATTTTATGTGTATGAAGCTATTGCCTGCACGTATGTAAGTGCACTTGGGTCGTGCAAAGCTCACTGACATCAGAAAAGGGTACCGGATCCCCTAGAACTGGAGTTAACGATGGTGGTTAGTTGGTATGTGGATGCTAGCACTCAATCCCTGGTCCTCTGGAAGAACAGCCAGTGCTCTTAGCTGCTGAGCCATCTCTCCAGACTACTGAGATGGCTCTTAATGAAAACGGAAAAGCAGAAAAATAGTGGTTAGCCAAGGATAGCATAATTTCCAAGTTGAAGGTTCATGTTTTAGAGTTTCTCTCCAGGACTACTCAGAGACCCACCCTCCTCCATGCCAGTTTCCTGCATTAAGCTACATAGATCCCATGCTTCTCCCTTGTAGAGTCCCGGTATCAATCCCATGCACCCCCCCCCCAATGTGTACTGACCTCTGTTTACGTACCGTCTCCACCCCTTACACAGCAGGACAAGGAAAGCGGTTGGGTTCGCAGCTGTGTTCTTTGACTCTGATGAGGAATCTGATGAAATTCATGTTTGAACCATAAGCAGAGAGCTTTCAGGTTTAAAGAACAGTGTAGGTACGGGTGAATAACAGCAGGATCCAATCCTCTATAAAGCCCAAAAAACCATTTATCTTGGGATAATATTAGTTCTTAAATTATTATTCTTATGGTAAATACTATTAAAAATGTATAATTATGTTCTAAATTGAGATTAACATACCTACTAATGCTTCTAAACTATTGTCCTTCACCTTATTAATAAACAACTTATATTTAAGCAATATCCATATAATAGGTAAATGTACAGCTATAGCTTGTATGTATAAAGAAATATTATGTACATATTTCAAATTTATTCCCTAATATAATAGGTAGACGTATAGCTATAACGTGTATATAATGAAATATTACATATATATTTCAAATTTTTCCCATATCCATATAATGGGTAGATGTATAGCTATAACATATGTATAATGAACTATTTTGTCTATATTTCAAATTTATTTTCAAATAAATTCTGTGTGTGTGTGTAGTATAGAAGGCACCAGTCCCCCTTGGGAATAAAGCCCAATTCAGGGCCCTTTGGGCAGAGTGAAAATGTACTAGACACTCTTTGTTGATGGAGCTATTCAAACATTACCTACACAAGATGTGGAAGCTTTGAGGAATACATAGTGAGATGGGTAGGCCTTAAAAGAAACATTTGGGAAGATATGAGGCTCAGTTGGGCAGGAGGGGAAGGTTCTCAAGATCTTTTAGTTAGAGGAGCACATTTGAGTCCTCAGTGGTAGTATAGGAAGATCCAATGACCCTTGGTCACACAGAGAAAGTCAGTGGTTTCCCAAGTTGGATGGAGCATGTTTGTGCTCCTGTCGATCAGGATGGAAGGTCAGAGCCCATTTGGTTACAGAGGTAAAGTCTGGGTTCCCACTGGGTAAAAGCAGTAGGTATAAAAACAGACCTACTAAAACAGTGCATGTGTCCGTCCCCATCGTCAGAAGGGAAGAGTCCACAGAGATGTGGTCAGAAGGTTAAGTCTGAGACCTCCTTGATGAGAGGAGCCATGATTAAGGCCCTATGGTGTAGACAGGAAAAATGTGGTGTCCCTATCCTCACTGTGTGTAGAACTGAGGGCTCCTCTTCAGAGGAAGTATATACAAGCCCTGGCTTCTTAGATAAAGTATGTTTGAGGGCCCACTGGGCACAAGAGGAAACCACTTAGGCACTGCGGAAGCTCTCCATATTCCTTAGATAAAGAGGACTCAGATCCATCCCAGTTGAACAACTAAGCACCAGACATTCACCCTCTGTGCTCAGAAGTTAGGTGTCTGATGTGCTCTGGTCCAGAGGGAGAATTATAAGGGTCCATTGACATAAGGAAAATATTTGAGCTCACCTTGGGAAGAGGGAGTGGGGTCAGAGGCACATTTCATGGTGGGGGGGGGCGGATTCTTCAGCCTCTTTCATCAAGTGGGAGATATGTGAATTCCTTGTAAAGGGTGGGAATCTATGAGGTCTTCCTGTCAGACTGCATTATTCTGAGGTCCTCTATAAGGAAATTTTTAGTCTGAAACCCCTTCATAACAGGAGAAATGCCTCTAAGTGAAGACAAATGCCTTTACTCCACTGGGCAGAAGATGAAGATATAAAGTCCCCCTCGGAATGATGGACGACGGTGCAGACAGAGCCTCATCAGCCTCGATTTTTCCCTGACAGTATAGAATGTGCACAACATCAACCTGACTCCAAGTAGTCACTACAGCCTCATCCTGCCCACACCAAGAGCCCACCCTTCAAGATGGCTCGGTGGATAAAGGTGCTTCTTCCCAAGGCCAGCAAAATAAATTCAGTCCTGGAACCTAAACCTGATCTCCCATCCTTAGGAGACTTTGAAAAGAAAAAATTGACTCCACAGATGTCTTCTGGTCTGAGCACCCGAGCACAGGAAACACTCTACACATCAATCACACACACCGCAGGAAAATCATACATTTTTAATTGAAAGACATCCGTGGGCCTGTAATCTGACTAAGGCTTTTACTTTGCAGAATTTGCGATTTCCCCCCAGGTGCCAGGGAAATAAATGAGACGAATTGTCACTTTGTTCATATAAGAAATACGCACGGGATCACGAGCACCCAGCACTCCTAAACCGCGTGCCTCTGCTGACACTCTGAGCATGCGCCACTCGTGGAACCAGGAGAGAAAGTTGAGCACAGTTCCAACAGGTGGGTGGGATCACCAGGGCCATTACTGGGACCCCGGAACCGAGCACAACCTATCCTGAGCGGTTGAGCTTTGGTAGAATTAGGAGTGCCTTGTCCACTCATGGGTAGATGCCATCTCCTGGGTGAACCAGAGCTCAAACCAGCGGAGCATTCTTCCACCCCTGATACCTAGCAGGTCCCTCTACGACCCCAGGAGTCACTTTCTTAGAGGCACAATTACGCAGGCCAAGCGGGCCGTGTCTTTTAGGCACACAGGGCAAATGGGTGGTCACTACGTATGCATTTACAGGAGGATGCCCCACACCTGGATTAGCACTGCGCAAGGACAGCCTGTGCTTGCACAAGCCGTTCTATGTCACTGGAGGTTGCCCTCATGAGGGAGCAGAAGGTCTCCAGGTAAAGGAAGGACATAGGCTGTGTGCCGGGAATGAGACACAGTTTAGAAAAACCTTAATGCTATGCTGTGGTGGGGGCTGGTCTGGACGGAGGGAAGGTATCGTGTGACTTGGCCCTGTTCCCACCACACCTCCTGGGCTGCAGATCGGCACTTTGATTAGTGAGGACAATGTGAGGTGTTGACCACTCAGTTTCACAAAGGTGTTGGCTCTGTCCCACAGAGATCAAGAGTATATCCAAGAAAGGTAAGTGTCTCCAAGTTCCACATCCACCAAGCTTTTTTTAGACACTTCCACATTCACCATCTGTAGTCTTCAACCTGTAATCACCTCATAAACATCTGCCTTGGAAATCTATTTGAACCTTTTCTCGTTGGGCCCTCGTTGTCCTACCTGGAATGCATCACACTTGTACTGAAATGCATCTCTCCTAAGTAGAGAGGGTACCCCGTCTCCCAGAGAGATAAGGATACAGAGAAGTTCCGTTAAAATTAGAGTGTGTCATTGAGATCAATTTCAATAAAAGGGGAAAAACATAAATGTTGAATCACAGTTCTTTAACCACAGTGGATCTGACTTGGGCAGAGGGAAAAGTTTGGGGTATCTTTGGGGAGAGAGTTCTGAGGGTTCCTTAGTGAGAGGGGCATGGTCCTAGAGCCCCTGTTTAGAGGAGTTACAGAGGTAGAACAATTAATTAGAAAGGGCACATGACCAACCCCACAAACAGAAAGGGAAGCTGATAGGAACAGTTGGTTAACTGTGGGAGGACTTACCTTCCATTAATTCTCAGGGGCTGATCTGGGCCTTCCTTTCACAGGGCAGGTTTGAGTTTATATAATGACCCTTTTAGGCAAGCTGGAAAGTTGTCTTTGACAGAGTAAGTCTAAGACTTGCCCGGTCTCAGTCAGGGCATTTCAGAACACACCTTCCTCCTTTCACTAAGGGGCCAGAGACCAAACTCACAGACTGAAGGTGGAATCAGAACTCTCCCTTCTGAACAAGTCACCAGCAGATCTTAACTCTCTGGTCAGAAGAGAGAAGTCTGATATGCTTTTGGACAGAGGGAGAGTGTGTAAGGGAGTCTTCACAATAAGGGGACTATCTGAGCACCTCCTTCATTAGAGGGTTTAGGTCCAAGGCCACATTTCACAGGAGAGGACTTCTAGACCCTTTCACCAACAGTGGATTGTGGGAATTCCCTTTTGATAGAGAGTCTTTTAGATTTCTCTGTCAGATAGTCAAATGCTGAGGTCCTCCTGTGGGAAAGATTTAGGTCCAAATTTCCTTCATAATAGTTGAAATTCTAGGCTTTGATGGACAAGGTCCTGAGTGCCTTAGACAGAAGATGAAGGTCCCAGACAACCTTTGCAGTGATGGAAGGTACAGACACTGTCCCATCAGCTTCGTTTTCTTGGCGATACAGATGTTGAATATCATCAGCCTCACTCCAGGAGGTGCCTATAATGTCACCAGTTCCCCTCCCCCTCCAAGAGCCCATCCTGCAAGCGGGTTCAGTGGATAAAGTTTCTTGTTCCCAAGTAGGGCAAAGTGAATTCAATGCTAGAACCTAAACGTGATCCCCCATTCATTGTAGAATCTTCAGGAAAGATGGACTCCATAGTTATCTTCTGCCCTACAAACATGAGCATAAGAAACTTTACCTACATCCAGAGTACACACACATACTATAGATAATAATTTTTTAGCTTAAAAACATTCATCGGATGCTAATTTTGCAACCTCTTTTCCCTCGCAGAATTCATGACTCCCTCCTAGATAATAGGAAAATGAATGAGCCCTGTTCACAATTCGTCCCTATAAGAAGTTCCCACAGGATCATGAGCACACAACACTCCTAACCTACGTGCCTCTCTTGATGTTCAGAGCATGCGCCAGCTATGGAACCTGGAGAGATATTACTGCAGCTTTCCCAAGAGGTGGGTAAGAGTGCAGGAGTCATGCGCCTTTACTGGGAACTGTGCATAACTGACCGTGAGCCCTTGAACTTTGCTAGAATCAGAAGTGATTTGTTCTGTCGTATGGGTGCTATTTCCTGGGCAGACCATAGCTCAAGCCAGAGGGGTGCTCTTCCATACGTGATACCTAGCATGTCCCCCTGTACAACCTCATAAGTCAGTTTTGTAGAGGCGCAAATTGTAAGCCAGGTAGGCCATGTCTTCCAGGTACACAGAGCAAATCACAGGCTAATACGTCTGCAGCTAGAGAATGATGCAGTACATGTGGAATATCACTGCCTAACGAACGACAGCCTGTGCCTACAAGACCAGCTCTATTTGAGTGGAGGCAGTCCTCAGGAGGGAGTGGAAGGTCTCCAGTCAAGGGAAGGACATGCACAGCTGGTGGGAAAATGAATGAGCCATGCGGACATCCAATGCTGCTTTTGTGTGGGGGTTGGTCCAGATAGAAAGAAGGTGTCATGTGACCTCTCTCTGTCCCTTCACAACAACTCCTGGACCATAGATTGGCACCAGACTTGGTGGACACCCTATGATGGCTTCACATTAGCGATGTCACAAAGCTGATGGTCCATTCCCAGAGAGATCAGGGATAGGGGAGGGGAACGTAGGAAGGCAGGCAGTTTCCCCATACACCAAGCTTTCCCTGAATCTTCCACACGCAGAACCTATAGTCTGTCATCGCCTCTTAAACATCTCATTGTAAAGCATACCCTGTGCATCGGTTTCTCTTTGGGACCTAACTGTCAAGCCTGCAATGCAGCACACACACACTCTAGGACTCGCCTCTGTGAACGCATGTCTCATAAGTAGAGACTGTACCCCTGTTTCCCACAGAGACAAGGACACAGCCCCTGTGAAATTAAAGAGGATGTGACTGAGCTCAATCTGTGAAAAGTGGAAATGTGAAATCACTGCACTTAAACTACAGTGTTCTATTTAACTTGAGCAAAAAGGGAAAAAAATAGGGTTTCTTTGGGTAGAAAGAATAGTTCTGAGGATTCTCAGTGAGAAGGGCATGATCCTAGGGTCTCTTGTGTAGAGAATGTACATTCATTGGAGGAGGTGCACGACCAGGCCCACAGGTTGAAAGGAAAGCTCTAAGGAACAATTGG
>NW_008355156.1:282007-283151 GCF_000622305.1 Nannospalax galili
GTTGGATGCTAATTACAAACATTTTATCCATTCAGAAGTCATGTTTCCCTCTCAGGTGCCAGGTGAAGAAAGAGTGGGGTTCTTAGTTTGTCCCTAAAAGAAGTCCCCACTGTGTCAAGAGCACCCAGCACCTCCAAGCCACATGCCAATATGGATGCTCTGAGCATGTGCTAGCCATGGAACTCAGAGAGTTGGTTCTGTGCAATTCCCAGAAGTTCATGGGAGCCCGAGGGCCATGTGTCACTACTGGCAAAAGGACACAGCACAGCAGGAGCTCTGGAGCTTTGCTAGAATCATCTCTGCCAGGCTTCGCACCTGGAAAGCTGGTTCTCCACCAGTCCCAGGACGCAGCCGCTAAGATGAGGTCCATGTGCTCTTACTGAGAACTGGGTGCAACCTACCATGCAAGCTCGCACCCTACTGGAATCAGAATGGGTTTGTCCTCTCGGGCTGGTGACATCTGGATTCATGAGCGCCCCAAACATTCGGGCACGCTCCCACACCCTCCCACACGAGGGACCCAGAAGGTCCCTTTGCAACCCCGCAAGTCACTGTCGTGGGGGCCCAATTATGCAGACCGAGCAGACCACGTCTTTCAGGAGACAGGGTTCATGCACAACTGCTTTCTCAGTTGCCAAAGAGGGATCCAGCACACCTGGATTGCCTCTGTCCAAGGACAGGCTGCTGGTTCAAGATCAGCACTAATTGAGTGGAAGTTTTCCCCAGGAGGCAGCAGAGGGATGCGATGGAACGGAGGACTTACAAGAACGATACTTGGTGTGCAGGGCCTCCCTGCTACTTTTGGGGGGAGGTGCTGGTTTGAGAAGAGCGGAAGCATCTTGTGCCCCAGGTCTCTTTTCATCAAACCCCCTCAGGGGGCAACAGAAACCCAACCAAGTTGGCAGAGACAGGGTGATATGACCTCTTTAAAGTCTCAGTGTTCATATCACTAATGATAGATGTCCGGGAACATGAGGCATGAAGAGGGGAGCCAAGGAAGGCAAGAATAAATAAATAAAAATAATAAATAAATAAATAAATAATAAATAAATAAATAACAAATCAAACCCAAAGTCTTATCTTCTGGATGCCTCAAACCCTAATGAAAAGCGGATACATTTTTTTCAACAAAACTAATTTCAAA
>NW_008355156.1:284208-285357 GCF_000622305.1 Nannospalax galili
TTATTCAGTATAATTTGGATGAAAAGTTCAGTTTTAAATTCAAATATTTATTAGTACATATCTTTTAACTGAATCCAACCAATGAGGATAAAAGGCCCTGCAACATGCTCTCATAGTCACGACAGTAACCGCAACCCCATTTTCTCCAGATAAACCTACCCAAAGATTTCGGTTAATTCCTGTTGTCCAAATTATATAAAAGACATCACTCTCTAATTACAATATTCATAATATTTTACACTTTAAGTAGTGATGTTCCTTGATTAAATAAACCTGCAATGTGTCCTATACAGTACAATTAGCCAGGACAAAAATAATAATTAAGCAATATGTATATTTTCTCAATAAAAGGAGATAGATGATACTACAATGACACCTTCTATAGTTCCACTTCCATTTCTAATCATTAAAATAAAAAAGTATCTGGCTGTGCCTTCAATACCCATAACATTCTGATTTTTCTAACAGGTTTGAGCTCCTGTTTCTATTGATGCTATTAATATTTGTTGTGCAAATGAAGGCGTTCTTCTTAGAAGGAAGTTTAAGGAATTCTATATTGTTGTGCAATTTCTTCTGTAACATGTTTCATTTACTTTTCCAAACTGAATCTGGTTTGATGTCAATATAATCAAACAGATGAAGTCATTGTCTGCAGATGAGACCTATTAGAATTAGAGCTAGGCACACCACATGAAGTTAAGGCTATAACATCTAACTGATCTAAAGAAAACACGAAAATTAGAAGCTAATACATTTGTTTAAATACTCCAAATGTAAATGAAATAGTTAAAAGAGTACAGATAATTGTAAACACAAGGGGAAACTAGTCAATCTCAGCTTTTTTGTTGTTGTTGTTATTGTCATTTTTTAACATTTGTTTCCTTAATCTATTTTATTTATTCCACTAGGGCAAGCAATGGTATTATTTTAATCTTAAGTTTAATAATCTTATGATATATCACATGAAAACATTATTTCAGATACACAGGAGAAGAAAAAGATGTCAGATCCAGATCATGAGGCAAATAATTTTGAGATGCTCCAGGAATTTCTTCCTTTTTGGCTTTAGAGCTATTCCTGTCCTGAAGATTGCTGTCCGGCCACAGCTGAACCTTCTGTACATCAGATTCTAAGAAGGGGCCTTCCTAG
>NW_008355157.1:0-4367 GCF_000622305.1 Nannospalax galili
AAATAATAAATAAATAAATAAATAAATAAAATGTCTTGGTGTATTTTAAAACATATAAAAGAAAGAAGAGCTCATAAAGTTGAAAAGAGAAGTAAGAGTAATGGTCTGGTGGCGGAGAAGCCACTCCAACACAGCACAGGTTAGCAAAGGAGGAGCACACAGGGGTATGGTGGCACATTCCTGCAATTGAAGCATGCAGGAAGCACAGTAACTGGGTGGGACGCCTCATACCTATAATCCTATCACTTGGGAGATCAAGGCAGGGAGATCAAGAGAGTTCAAAGACAGCCTGGGAGCTCTGAACATAAGGAGCTCCAAGCCAGACAGGGCAACATAGTGAAACTTTGGAGAGAGAGAGAGACAGAGAGAGGAGAAATGGCTCAGTAGTTAAGAGCACTCAGACTACTCTTGCAGACATGGCTAACAATCTTCTATAACTCCATTTCCAGGGAATCTCATGCCCTCTTCTGACCTCTGTGGGCATTAGGCACACATAGTTTGCATATATACATGCAGGCATATACTCATACATAAAATAAAAATAATTAAATCTTTTTTAAAAACCACAACAATAATAGGACTGCCAATGGTAGACCTGAGCTGAGCATGTTTTGCTGCTGGATGAGTGACTACAGTATGATTATAAATGACAGTGTTTGAAGGCACTGATGTACAGCCCTAAGATCTGGCCAGATCTCAAGGCTGAAATCCAGTCCCTTTATCATGGAGGGGAAGTAATGAGGCAGCTGGTC
The DNA here is from genome assembly GCF_000622305.1 of Nannospalax galili. Classification (NCBI taxonomy): domain Eukaryota; kingdom Metazoa; phylum Chordata; class Mammalia; order Rodentia; family Spalacidae; genus Nannospalax; species Nannospalax galili. The sequence goes on from NW_008355157.1 coordinate 753, forward strand.
ATGTTACATGCACAGGCAAGAAGCAGAAAGTCTCTGAGGGCACTGCACACACATGATGCACATACATACAGGCAGGCACACACTCAGACACATAAATAAAAGCAAATAAATCTTCCCAGTACTCAGGAGGCAGAGGCAGGTGGGTTTCTGTGAGTTCAAGGCTAGCTTCATCTAATCTAGTAAATTCCTGGACAGCCAGGGCCCCACAGGGAGACCCAGTTCCCAAAAACAAACAAAATCTTTAACCACACTGAATTTACCTTAAACTTTTGATACTAGATTTTATACGCTATCAATGATATTTTCCTTAACTTGTTATAAATCCTGCAGCCCACCTATGCGATTTTTAGCTCAATATCATATTGCCTAAACTCGACTGCACAATCACCAACTGAACAGGTTAGTATTTATTCCCTTCACATGTGGCCTTACCCAAATATAGATCTCTTGCACCTGTTTCTCCCTTATTGGACAGAACCATGTGACAATTATTTTTGCATGTTCTGCAAAGAGATAAAGTTAATTATGACAAAAAATTTGAAATTCATACAGTGAAGAGAAAAGCACCTTATGAAGACAAGTGCATTTTTGTGGGACTAAATTATAGGTTATTGGGAAAGGGAAAGATGACTCATGTTAAAGCTCAGGTGTTAGGTTGAAATCACTAAATTTTCTCAAAAAAGAAAAAAAAAAAACGTTGACGTGAGGAAACCATATAATAACCATCACTAAATTTGTATTTTTGAGGCAAGGTCTCATTACGTAGCTGAGGCTGATCTTAAACTCACCATTCTACTTCTCAGCCTCCCAAGTGCTAGGCTTATAGGAGTATGCTACCATGCCTGGCTTGCTAATTGAAAAAACTGGGTGGGGGGGTACTAGCTGGAAAGATGGCTCAGTTGTTAAGACCACTAGCTGCTCTTCCAGACGACTAGGGTTTGGTTCCCAGTATCCACATGGTAGCTAATGATCATTTGTAATTCCAGTTCCAGGGTTTCCAACACCCTCTTTTGACCTCTGAGGGTACTGCATAACATGGGTGCACTTACATACCTGCAGGCAAAACGTTAACACACATAAAATTAAAATAAATAATTTAATTATGTTTATTTGTGTGTTGTGGGGGGTGTGCGTGCCATGGCACATGTGTGGAGGTCAGAGGACAACCTGCAGAAGTTGATTCTCTCTTTCCACTCTAAGGATTGAACTCAGTCAGTCTTGGTGTCAGGCACCTTTACCCACTAAGCCATCTCTCTGGTTTGTTGATTTTTATTAAAATTAGAAAATGCCATCTTCAGAGGGAGTGCTCTGGCTAAAGGAAGACTGAATCTAAACTGTGATCCTCAGTGATAAAAAAGAGTTCAATATCGAGGGGAAAAATGACACTGGGCTAAGATAATGCCTGAATCTGTTAGCAAAATACTCTCGCCTAACTTTTACAGAAGTTATAATTTCCCAGGGTTTTGTTTTCATAAACCATATACCTCAGCTAAAAGAATCTTGTTTTTCGCCAACAAGCCAGCAAAGTCAGGATGGACTGGGTCGGTTGCCTTTTTGCTGTATGTGATTGGGTTCCTGGTGGGATCCACTTCAAGAGGTTGATCAAAACAAGCCTTCAAAGAGAAATTGCCAATTAGTTAACTAAATATGTGCCCTGTGAATCAAAACCCACAAATGTTCTAGCCCACACAAACTCTTAAAATAAGTAGTTGTAAACAGAGAACAACTTTAAAATATTCATTTTTAGGTGCTGCCCCTGGAAACTCAACAGTTCCCAATAACATAGCAAGTAATATGCGGGTCTAAAAAGCTGCTTGACATTTTTCTAAAGCTTATTACTTACCTGTCAACATTCTAGATTATTAGCCATAAGTAAACGCAGCCCATCTAAATCATGGGATGTGATTTCTGAGAGTACAGGAATCAAGAAAACATACAGTGTCTGAGGAAATTTCATCATTCATCAAATGAAAACTCATAGAGGAATTGGAGAGATGGATCAGCAGGTTAAAGGTCTGGACCCAAGCATCAGGACAGGAACTCGGATTTTAACATCCATGTAACAAGCCAGGCATGCTCTGCACATACCTGTAACCTCAGCTCTGACGGGATGGAGACAGGAGGATTGCTAGGGCCTGGTAGCTGCCAACCTAGCTGAAAAATGCCAGTGCCTGGATCAGCCAGAGGCCCTGCCTCAAAGGAATAAAATAAAGAGTGATAGAGGAGCACACCCAGCACCATGCTCTGGCCTCCATGCACAGAGAGGCACACTCATCTGTACACACACACATGTGCATATGCCACACATACTCACATCACACACAAACAAAAATTAAAACAAAAACCTGTATATAAAATGACTATAGGTCATTGATGAATTACTAATATTTATTTTACTTTTGAATAAAATATTAAAGGAAATTATGTCAAAATTTCACAGAATTGTTGGCAAGTAATCTAATTGGATAGCAAAGTTCAAAAATAATAAAATTAATTCCTTACTACATATTCATTATGAAACTGCGGAACACCAAAGAAAGAAATCTTCAAAGTAGCTAGTGGATGGCCAGAATGCTCCAAGAGTCCACCTGTCTCCTTTCCCTTAGCACTAGGGTTACAGATGCACAAGCATGTGACCACACCTTTTACATGCATACTGGGGATTCAAACTCAGGTTCATACGCTTGTGCAGCAGGCACTTTTCCCACTGAGTCACCTTCCCTGCCCGGACCTCATCTTTGTTTTTTATGTGTGTGTGTGTGTGTGTGTGTGTGTGTGTGTGTGTGTGTAGATCAGAGGACAACTTATAGGAGTCAGTTGCCTCCTTCTACCATGCAGCTCCCAGGGATTGCACTCATGTTGGCAGACAAGCACCTTTACCTGCTGAGCTGTCTTAATGGATCCCTGACTTTATCTTTTGCCTCATTCACCAGCAAAGAAATGCTGCAGGCACTAGCATGGGCAAATGGGTGGACAGAAGCAAGCTTTCTCTTTCTTAGACTACTTCTGACTAGCACTATCAATGTTTTACTTCCTTCTGAAAATTGGGACAAAAAACCCAAGTACTGTGGGGACCTAAAGGCCCCGCCTTGCCAAGATGGGCCGAGAGGAAGTTACTGGGGCGCAGCCTGACTTGTTTTGAAGATCATCGGATTGGATGCCTCCATAAGCTTTCATGGGCTCCTGCCTGCATGCATGCATTGACCTTTAAGCTGATTGGAGAACTATGAAGGGTGGGGGAATTATAAGCACCCTGCCCTGCTGCAATAAACGAGTTCCTGCTTGACTAGACTCCCTGTTGCCTCTGATTGTTCCTGGTGCTGGGGGTGGCAGGAGCTGGCGAACGACACGCTTACACATCCCCAGTCATCCTTGCACAGGGGTCGCAGGCTCGAACCCCCCACAAAGTACAACTCACTACTGGAACATTTTTCCCGAGCTGGTAGATGTGATGGGTGCCTGGCCTCACAGGGATCTTTGGTTTGGCCATTAGCAAGCGGCAGGAGCTGGCGAACGACACGCTTACACATCCCCAGTCATCCTTGCACGGGGGTCGCAGGCTCGAGTACAACTCACTACTGGAACATTTTTCCCGAGCTGGTAGATGTGATGGGT
>NW_008355157.1:5667-81657 GCF_000622305.1 Nannospalax galili
ATTTTTTTTTTTCAGTCTTTTTGAGACAGGGTCTCCCTGTAGTCCCAGCTGGCCTGGAACGCTCTATGTACACCAGGCTGGCTTTGAATTCACAGAGATCTGCCTGTCTCTGCCTCCTGAGTGCTGGGATTAAAGGCACCACCACACCCAGCAATTCTCTATTTTTTAAAAAATATTTTTATTTTTTTTATTTTATGTGTATGAGTGTATTGCCTGCATGTATGTGAGTGCACCCATGCCCTGGAGGTCAGAAGAGAGCTTTGGATTCTCCTGGAACTGGAGCTAAGGATGGTTCGTAGCCACCATGTGGGTGCTGGGAATTGAACCCAGGTCCTCTGCAAGAGCAGTCAGTGCTCTTAACCACTGAGCCATCTCTCTAGCCTGATTCTCTATTTTTTTAATTTATTGTGTGCACGTGTGTGTGTGTGTGTGTGTGTGTGTGTGTGTGTGTATACATGTACACATGTCAGGGCATGTGTGTAGAAGTAAGAGGATAACTTTCAGGAGTTGGTTCCCTCTTCCCACTATTGATCCCAAGAATCTAACTCAAGTCATCAGGCTTGTGCAGTAAGTGCTTTTACCTACTGAGCCACTTTTCCAGCTCAAGTGTTCTCTGTTTTTGATTGACAGATTAAGTTATATAACAATTTCTCTACTGCACATATCCCTTCCCATAATGCATCTGATTTTAAACATATGCACACCAAATTATGCATAGGTATGACATAGTAAATACAGGATTCTCCCTGAAAGTTCACTTTAAGGACACTTAAGTAAGTTTGCCTTATGCATGTACACCCCAAACCAGCCTAGACTGGATCATCCCTTCTTCCTTTGTATGCAGATACATTGGGAATATGCTTGAACAGAAACTCTGCTAGTCTGATGGTTCTTAGAGGAGGAAAAATGTATGTCACTGTTTGGAGCAGGATGTGCATATAGCTGGATACAGGTGGGGATCCTAGGTTGCTAAAATGTTGCTAGGCATACTGTTCAGAGAGGTCATATGTTCATAGCCCCAAACAAGTGGAGTCCCAGGAGGCTGAGCTATATTCCCTATGCTTGCTTCAGTAGGCAAGTGCTCTTCCTTTCATCTACAAATCCAGCTCCTGCAAGTTTTTTGTTTTATTTTGTGGGCTTTTTTTTTTTTTTTTTTTTTTTTTTTTTTTTTTTCAAATACGCTTCTCTTGGTTTTTTTTTTTTTTTTGTGTGTGTTTGTTTTTTTTTTTTTTTTTTTTTGTCTTTTGAGACAGGGTCTTCCTGCAGCCCCAGGTGGTGGCCTGCAACTCCCTATGTAGAACAGGTTGGCTTTGATCTCACAGAGATCTGCATGCCTCTGCCTCCTGAGTGCTAGGACTAAATGTGTGGACCACCAGTCCTGGTTCCTTGTAAGTTTTATAATTCAATTTCAAGAATTTCAGTCCTCCCTTAAATCCATTCCTCCCGCCCAGTTTATTCCATATACTTTCTTTCCTTTTATCTTATTAAGGTTTTACTTATGTGTATGTGACTGTATGCCATGTATGTGCAGGTCCATGCAGAGGCCAAAGGAGAGTGTCAAATCCCTGGTTACAGGTAGTTGTGAGCAGCCTGATGTGGGTGCTAAGATCCAAACTTGAATCCTCTGGAAGGGCAATAATCTCTCTTAACTCTTAACCACTGAAACATCTGTCCTCTCTGGCCCTTTTTCTTATTTCTCTCTTTTTTTTTTTTTTTGAGACAATGTATAATTCTGCAGCCCAGGATGGCCTAGAACTCATTGTGTAGCTTCCTTGGCTGGTTTTGAACTGGCAATCCTATCTTCCAAGTGCTGGGACTGTAGGCAGGAGCCACTGTTACATAGCTAGACAGGTAATAGTTGGCTTGGAGGCGATTGAGGATGGACCCCTCCCTTGTGATCAGCTTTAAACCCCAACTCCCATTTACCACATGGGTAGAGGCATCAAGGCTTAAGGCCCATTGAGAGAAAAATACCTCCTCTTAGTCAGAAGAATAGAATCTGGGGCTGGAAAGATGGCTTGGTGGTTAAAAGTGAGTATTGCTCTGGCAGAGGATTCAGGGTTGGTTTCCAGCACCCACAAGGTGGCTCACCACCTGTAACTACAGTTCCAGGGGCTTCAATGCCCTCTTCTGTACACACACAGCACATAAACTAACTCCACTTTGCTCTAGTTGACTTTTGCTTTACCCTGTGTTTTTGCCCAACCATTTCCACTACAGCCAGCCAGCTATGAAGTCCACAACTACAGTTTCAGGGGGTACATTGTTTCAACAAAACTGAAAAACATACAAGTAGCCATGTAGCATACCCAGGAATCATGTCCTACCCAGCTATACTTACATCTCCATGGAGTCCATTGTTTCTGAAATTCTGAGCGATTTGTTTTTCTTTTTTTCAATATTCCATTTATTATTTTTATGTGTATGAGTGTATTCCCTGCATATATGTAAGTGCACCCATGTCATGCAATGCCTGCAGAGGTCAGAGGGGCATATCAGATCCCCTGGTACTGGAGTTACAGATGGTTGTTAGCCACGTGGGTGCTGGGAATCAAACCCAGGTCCTCTGCAAGAGCAACCAATGCTCTTGACCACTGAGCCATCTCCCCAGCCCTGAAACTTGTTTTTCTTAATTTAAACTTTTTTAAAAAATATTTTTATTTATTATTTTTATTTTATGTGTATGTGTGTATTGCCTGTGTGTAGGTAAGTACACCCATGTCATGCAATGCCCTTGGAGGACAGAAGAGGCTGTAGGATCCCCTAAACCTGGGTCTTCTGCAAGAACAGCCAGTGTTCTTAACCGCTGAACCATCTCTCCAGCCCCTAATTAAAACTTTTTGTTAACTGAAAACCTCTTTGTTAACTGACCTCTCCCCCGGTCTAGTGTAACTATGGTGATATGATGTAACTATGGTTATTAGCTTTGCCCCTGCTATGATGTAATTGTGGTTTTAAGTTTTATAAACACCAGTCTGCCTCCCCTAGGGGTCAAGAGTTCTCTTGGGTGTTAGCCCCCTCTCTGACCACTGGCTAATAAAGGACTCTTGATTTGACCCAAAACTATGCAGCACTGCTCACACATAGCTGCCTGCAACTCCAGTTCCAGGGGGTCTGACACCCTCTTCTGGTCTCTACAGGCACCTAGCTCACATGGTGCACATACATAAAATTAGGTACAAATATAAACAAAAATAAAATCAAAAAAGAAATTTTTTTAATTGCAAATAAGCTGGGCGTGGTGGTACATGCCTTTAATCCCAGCACCAGGAGGCAGAGGCAGGTGGATCTCTGTGCGTTCAAGGCCAGCCGGGTCTACATAGTGAGTTCCAGGACAGCTGGGGCTATGAGAGACGCTGTCTCAAAAAAGACAAAAAAAAAAAAAATTGCAAAAAAGCTGGGCGTGATGGGGCATGCCTTTAATCCCAGCATTTGGGAGGCAGAGGCAGGTGGATCTTTGTAAGACCAAGGCTAGCCAGGTCTACATAGTGAGTTCCAGGCCAGTTAGGGCTGCAGGGAGGCCTTGTGTCAAAAAAAAGGGAAGGGACTGGTGGAAAGAATACAACAGGAAAAAAATTAAGAGAAGTAATAAGTAATATATTGATGCTAGTACTATTCTCTGAAACTAATGTTGTAGAAACAATAAAAATATATTAAACATTTAAGGAAAATATGACTAAAATATAGACATGTGATATGATAAGTCAATGATTTTAGGTTTGTATATGACTATTGTATTTTTTTTTTTTTTTTTTTTGGTTTTTTCGGGGGAGGGGGGCCCTGTAGCCCCCGCTGTCCTGGAACTCACTATGTAGACCAGGCTGGCTTTGAACTTACAGAGATCTGCCTGCCTCTGCCTCCCAAGTGCTGGGATTAAAGGCATGTGCCACCACACCCAGCAACTATTGTATTTTTTATACACAAGATATAGCATACTAGGCTTCATTTAGTAGAAAGTGCAAAGTATAAATTTTTACCATATCAAGATCACATGAAAATCCCAAATCCAAAGCCAATTCCCAGAAGACACCCCAATGAGTTGGGCATCCTGTGAAGTTTGCCAGTAGAATGTTTGTATATCATGGAAACTGTTGCTAGGTAAGTGCATCATAGAGGCCCAAGGAAGGAAGAGACCTCTGAAAGTGACAGTTCCTTTGAAAGTGGCTAGTTCCTATTTAATGGAGGCAAAACACAAAGTATTTTTCACCAATCACCAGCAAACATTAAAAATAACAGCAACAATAACCAACTTTAAGAAAGTGATTTCACCAGAAGTGAACACTCCAGCAAACATGAAAATCCTATCTTGGTGCTTTCATTTGTGAAATTCTTGGGACAGGTCAAACGGTTCTACTCTGATTTGTATGCCTCATGGAGGGAAAAGCATTTTGAGAGGATGAGAAATGATGATGTCATCTATTACTCCCAAAGGAAGAGATAGTTTGTCTCAAAAACTGAGATTTTTTTTTTGGTCTTTTTGAGACAGGGTCTCCCTGTAGCCCCAGGTAAAGGAAGAGATAGTTTGTCTCAAAAACTGAGATTTTTTTTTTTTTTGGTCTTTTTGAGACAGGGTCTCCCTGTAGCCCCAGCTGTCCTGGAACTCACTATGTAGACCAGTCTGGCCTTGAACTCACAGAGATCCGCCTGCCTCTGCCTCCCAGTGCTGGGATCAAAGATATGTGCCATCACGCCCGGCAAGATTTTCATTCTAGGAAAATACTTTCACAGAAGAGAAAATCTGTCCCTAGTATAAAATCTTGATACCAAAATAGTCAAGAATATGGCTCAGCAGTTAAGAGCACTGGCTATTCTTTCAGAAGACCCAGGTTTGAACCCCAGCACCCACATGACAGCTAACAATCCTTTGTAACTCGAGTTCCAGGGGATCCGACACTCTCTCTTGTCCTCCACGGGTACTGCACGACATGGGTGCACTTACACATATGCAGGCAATACACTCATACACACACACACACAATGAATATAATAAATAAAAAAGAATATACTTCAATTGTCATTTACTCTTTAAAGAATACTGATGCCCTGACTTCACTCCAAGCTGAGTTAATCAAGGGTGGAGCCTAGAACCTAATTTTTTTTAAACTATGAAGGTCATTCAAATATGAATTTAGGACTGAGAACGACTGATCTCTAATTTATGTGTAATAAAAAAGAAGCAGAAAGAAATTAAGTAAATCCATGAAAATAAAAGCAATAGATAATTAAACCAGGAGAAGACATTTTTTTCCTCTCCAATTTTTTTTCACTATTCCCTCTGGGGCTTGGGTGTAGCTCAGTGGTAGAGGGATTTCTTAGGCGGCACAGAGAACTTGGGTTTAATCACCAGCACCACCAAAACCTACCAAAAATAATGGAGGTTGGCTGGGGATGCACCTTGGTTGACAGAATAGTTTCCTGACATGCAAGAAATCCAGGGTTCAATCCCTAGCATCACATAAACTGGACATGGAAATACATGCCTGTAATCCCAGCACTCAGGAAGTGGAGACAGGAAGATCAGAAGTTTTAGGTTATCCTCAGCTACAGAGCAAGTTGGAGGCCAGCCCGAGCTACATGAGACTCTGTCTTAAACAGCAACAATGAAAGGCTAGGCATGTGGTGTATACCTATAGTTTCAGTACTCTGGGGACTGAGGCAGAAAGATTGGAAATTTGAGGGCAGCCTGGAATACATAGTGAGATCTTATCTCAAAAAAACATCCAAAATCCACTTTCTATCATCTATCCACGCTGCCATCATGGCGTGCATGAATGTCCTGGCCGAAGCTCTGAAGAGCGTCAACAATGTGGAGAAGAGAGGCAAATGCCAGGTCCTCATCAGGCCACCATCCAAAGTCATTGTCCACTTCCTGACTGTGATGATGAAGCATGGTTCCATTGGCAAATTTAAAGATGATCACAGTGCTGGGAAAATTGTTCTGAACTTCACAGGCAGGTTGAACAAGTGTGGATTGATCAGCCCCAGATTTGACGTGCAGCTCAAAGACCTAGAAAAGTGGCAGAATAATCTGCTCCCATCCCGTTAGTTTGGTTTCATTGTATTGACAACCTCAGTTGGAGAGATGATGGCTCAGTGGTTAAGAACACTGACTGTTCTTGCAGAAGACCTGGGTTGGATTCCCAGCACCCAATGGCAACTAACAACTGTCTGTAACTCTAGTTCCAGGGGATATAACAGCCTCTTCTGTCCTCCGCTGGCATTGCACAACACAGGTGCACTTACCTATATGCAGGCATAACACTCATACACATAAAATAAAAATAATAAATAAAATATTTTTTAAAAGTTGTACAGTATTAGTAGCAACTGCCTCTATGAACATTGAAAAGTTGTTCCTTTCTATTCTAAGAAAAATGGTCATTTCTATCTTTAAATTATTTGACCTATCTTCAATATTTAACAGAATTACCTTTTTTAAAATTTATTTTGTATGAGTGTTTTGCCTGCATTTATGCAAGTGTACCATGTGTATGTAGTATCTGTAGACCCCCTGGAACTGGAGTTACAGACAGTTATTGGCCCCATGTGAGTGCTGGGAATCACACCCGAGGCCTCTGCAATAGCAATCAGTCCTCTTAACCACTGAGTCATCTCTCCAGTCCTCAGAATTACCTTTTTAAAAAAAAAATATTTTAAGACCAGGTGTGGTGGCACGCGCCTTTGGTCCTAGCACTCGGGAGACAGAGGCAGGCGGATCTTTGTGAGTTCAAGATTAGCTTGGTCTCCAAAGCGAATCCAGGCCAGCTGCAGCTACAAGGAGACCTTGTCTCAAAAAGACCAATAATAATAATAAAATAATATTTTAAGCTGGGCATGGTGGCACAAGTCTTTAATCTCAGCACTTGGGAGGCAGAGTCAGATCTCTGTGAGGTCAAGGCCAGCCTGGTCCACATAGTGAGTTCTAGGCCAGCTGAGGCTACAGGGAGACTCTGTCTCAAAAAAAGACCAAAAAATGTTTTTATTTATTATTTTTATTTTATGTGTATGAGTATATTGCTTGCATGTATGTAAGAGCACCCATGTCTTATAATACCCTGGGAGGTCGGAAGAGGGTGTCACATCCCTCGAACTGGAATTAGGATGGATGTTAGCCATGTGGGTGCTGGGAACTGAACCCAGGTCCTCTGCAAGAGCAGCCAGTGCTCTTAACCGCTAAGCCATCTCTCTAGCCCCCAGAATTACTTTTTTTCCCCATGAAATGCAGTCTTCATTTGCTAAGATACCATGTATATTTGCTACTTTTGGTTTCTATGATAAATCATCCTGACCAAAAGTGACTTGTGGAAGAAAAAGTTTAATTTAGCTGACAGTTTAGAGGGAGAGTTCAAAATGGCAGGGGAAGCATGGCAACAGGTGGCTGGAGCAGGAAGTTGAAAGATTACATCTTCAACTACAAAACAGGAAGCAGAGAAAATGAAATGAAAGCAGGGTAAGGCTATGAGCTTCTCAAAGCCTGCCTCCAGTGATGGACTTCCTCCAGTGAGACCGAACCACCTCCCCAAACAGCAACATCATGTGGGGATCAAGTGTTCAAGTACCTAAGCCTATGGGGGACATCACTCATTCAAACCACCACAGCATACTTTTCGACTTTTCTGGAATATACTGGATTTTCCTTTCCATTTTTGTTTTCTTAGAGCCTCATCTCCTGGAATTCTCTCTCTCTCTTTTTTTTTTTTAAAGCTATTTTAAGAGGTGTGTGTATGTGTGTGGCGTGTGCATTCATCTGTGGCACATCTGCATTGGAGGTCAGAGGACAACTTTCAGGAATCAGTTTTATCCTTCCACCTTGTTTTAAGACAGGGTTTCTTGGGGCTGGAGAGATGGCTCAGCAGTTAAGAACACTGGTTCTTGCAGAAGACCCAGGTTTGAATCCCAGCACCCACGTGGCAGCTAAAAACTGTCCGTAACTCCAGTTCCAGGGGATCCCACAGCCTCTTCTGTCCTCCACAGGCATTGCATGACATGGGCGCACTTACCTACATGCAGGTAATACACTCATACGCGTTGTATTTATACATGCATAAAATAAAAATAATAAAATATTTTGTAAAAGACAGGGTTTCTCTTACTGTTTCTGCTGTTTCCAGCTCGTGGGCATTCTCCTGTTTCTGTCTCCTGTCTCCTGGTAGGAGCACTGGGTTTTAGATTCAAGGCACCGTCATATTCATCTTTCAGCTTTGGTTTTGGTATTGACTCAGGTTGTCAAGCTTGCCTGTAAATGCATTTATCCCCTAAGCCTATCTGTTGGAGTTCTAAACATTGAAATAGTCTAGGGATTGGATGTCCAGGAGGCATTTAAAAACATTTGAACTGATTTGATATCTTATATCCCAAACAAGGTCCTTTCAGAGAAAAAGTTAAAATGGCAATTCCATCTGCTCAGTTGTTCAGACCAAACTGTTGTTTTTTTTTCTCTTGCATCTCTTATACTCCAAGCTCCTCTTTTTTATTTCTTATTCTTTCTTTTTGAGACAGGGTCTCCCTGTAGCCCCAGCTGGCCTGAGCTCACTATGTAGACCAGGCTGGCCCTGATCTCACAGAGATCCTCTTGCCTCTGCCTCCCAAGTGCTGGGATTAAAGTAGTGCCCCACCACTGGGGGTTATTTTATTTTATTTATTTTATTGAGACAGGGTCTCACTATGTAGCCTGGAAATCATGATGTAAACCAGGCTAGCCCCAAATTCACAGAGATCTGCCTGCCTCATCCTCCTGAGTGCTGGGATTAGAGCATGTGTACCATGCTCTGCCCAAGCTCCTTTCTTGATTCAGGTTATTCTCATATAAGATGCCCAAAGAAACTTCACTTACCAAACTTCTAAAACAGCACTTCGGCTGAAGATATGATTCTGGTTGAATGCTTTCTGAGCATGTGTGAGGCTCTGGTTTCACTCTCCAACACTGTAAAAATGAAATAAATAAAACAATAAAACACCACGCTCTCAGGGCCTCTGCTATCACCATCTATCCTTTTAACTGATTCTTTAAAAACAGCAAGTCTCTTGCTGGAGGTGTAGTTCAGTAGTATAGGACTTGCCTAGCAGGTACAAGGCCTTGATTTCCATCCTTAGCACTGAAAAAATAAATAAAAACAGCAGGTTTTCATCTCTAAAATCACATGTTTCTTTAATTGCTGTTTGTCTCACTACCAGAATATGAGCTGAGAGCAGGAACAGTCATCATGATACTAATTTGCTAGGATTCCTTCCACATTTAGAGCAGTGTTACTAGCATACAATGGCTGTTTGTTCAACAATTGTTTACTCCATGAATGAATTGTACAGGTGTAAGAAACATTAAATATCAGTCTTTTCTGTCAAAACTGTAAAACTTTGGTTTAGGACAAGGAATTAAAATTTTTTAATCCCTGTGACTAGAGAAATGGCTCAGCAGTTAAGAACACTGACTGTTCTTGGAGAAGACCCCGGTTTGAATCCCAGCACCCACATGGTGGCTAACTGTCCATAACTCCAGTTCCAGGGGATCCAACAAGCTCTTCTCTTCTCCATGAGCACTACACAACATTGGTACACTTACATACATGCAGGCATAACATACAAATAAGATAAAAATAGATAGATCAAATTTTTTTAAAATCTTTTAATCCCCACAGATACCCAGTAAACTTTTGTTTTTGCAAAAGCCCATCTGTATTCCCAGAACCTGATGATTTAGGGCAGCTGAGCTCTTCCCCTGTCCAACTCCTTTCTACCCCTCCTTTATTTCCTTTGTGCTGATTCTTTTAAAACTAGCCAACCTTGAAAGACTGAGATTGGACCCCAGTCAATGAAAAAAAAAAGACACAGTACTCTTGAATGAAAGATAAACCTATCAGACTTCTGGGTAGGGTGTGCTTGCTTGATCTGAATGATGCAATCCACACTTTAGCAAAAGTAAAAGCTGCCTTGCTGAGTTACTTTTGCTTTGTTCAAGTGTTCTTTGTGAGTTATCGGTGGGGTCCTTGGATCTCAGATTTTACTTCTAACACAGGTCACATATTGATCCTGTATCTGAAAACCACTCTCTTGGGATGGCAAAGGCAATAGATTTAGGAATGAAGAATCAAGGTTTGGGGCCTAACTTGGGCATGACTTTGGGTAAGTCATCCTTCAAAGTTCATTTCCCACCTGTTAAATGGGGTTTAGTCATCTTTCTCACAAATAAGATAGCTGAAGTAGTCAAAATCTGCTTTGTGATGCAACATACAACAGATTCACTGCCTACAATTTGCCAGGAACATTTTCTTCCATTTCAATTTTCCTTGCTCAGGTATAACAGTACATGTATTCAGAGAGTCATATATTATTATACTCTTATATATTAATGTGTACACTTGTGAAAACTATTTTTGAATTGTTTGTTTGTTGTTGTTGTTTTGAGACAGAGTCTTATGTAGCTTGGGCTGGCCTCAAACTTGTTATGTAGTTGAAGATGACTTTGAATTTCTGGTCCTTCTGGCTTACCTCCCAAGATCTGGGATTCTATGTTTGCATCATCATATCCAGTATATATTACTCTTGTATAAACTTTAAGAATGTAAAGTAGCTGGCCAAGGTGGTACTCGCCTTTAATCCCAGCCCTCAGGAGGATCTCTATGAGTTCAAGGTCAGCCTGGTCTACATAGTGAGTTCTAGTCCAGCTGGGGCTACAGGGAGACTCTGTCTCAAAAAAAAAAAAAAGAATGGTAATGGCTGGGGAGTATAGCTCAATGGTAGAACATATACTTAACATACTAGAGGCCCAGTATTGGATACAACTCAAGATTAAAAAAACAACCATACTGGGTGTGGTATGGCATGTGCCTTTAATCCCAGCATTTAGGAGGCAGAGGCAGGCAGATCTCTGTGAGTTCCAGGCCAGCCAGGGGTGCAAACAAAAAATGGACTGGAGTGATGGCTCAGTGGTTAAGAGTATTGGCTGCTCTTGCAGAGGACCTGGGTTCAGTTTCTAGCACCCACATGACAGCTAACAACTGTCCAACAACCATCTGTAACTCTAGTTCCACAGGATTCCATGCCCTCTTCTAGCTTCCACAGGCATTGCACAATACAGGTGCACTTATACACACAGGTCAAACACTCATATACATTAAAAAAAAAAAAAAAACCCACAAAACCAACCAAAAGCAAAAACAGCAGAAAACTAGTGTAAACAAGAGTTCCCAGAAAAAAGTTACATCTTCAACTGAACCTCCTGCAAGGCCAATCAACTGATTAGAACTTCCAGGACTGTAGAAAGTTTGGGATGTTGCAGCAGAGCCTTATTACAATTTATCTTGGGCCATCTTTAGCTCCCTAAATAATCATTCCTTGCACATTTCTGTTCTGACTTAACATTTTGCAACTAACAAATAAAAACCTTTTGGAATATGTTAACTCAGCAGAACACCAGCTTCTACCAACCCAAGGCCTAAGGAGTCTGTCAGAACACATTTAAGGCCTATAGCAGAATTCTCCCCACTTTGCTATAACCTGCCTCTCTGATGTCTCCACCAATGTATTTGAAAACTGTCTTGATTTATGGCTTTCTTCTTTGTCTTGTTACTGTAAAAACTTCATGTTACTGTTACCAGGTTGGAACATGGAATTTGGGGTAACATGAATCTGTGTTCCTAGGCCATGGTCACTCGTATTTGGCTCCAGAATAAACTATCTCTTATCCCCTTTGAGGTGAGAGTTGTGATTTTGTGTTAACACCACAAGGATTTCCTAATTCTATCACGGTGATAGTTGCACAGCTCTGTAAATATAATAAAAACCATCAACTTGTATTCCTAAAAATCAGCGAGTTTTACGGTATGCACATTACAGTAAAACTTCCAATTCAACAAAAAAGAGATTTTCTAATTCCCATAGTGAGGTACTCTAAAACATTCTCAGAATTTAGGCAAAAGTCACAAACTAAAGAACACACACACACACACACACACACACACACACACACACGGGTGGGAGACTCAAGTTCAGTAAAAGTACTGCCAGGGCCCTGGAAATGCAGCTATGAGGCCCATATGAGGACCTGGGTTGATTCCCCAGCACAGAAAGAAATGGGAAGTGCAGTTGGGGTACATGAGAGGATTGTGTCATTAATTGAAAACAGGCCACACTAAAAATGGTGGATAAAATCAACAGCTGTCTGGTAAATTCTAGGTGGTGTGAAGGACTTATCTTCAGAACTATATGAAGAAGACTGAAATTAGACAAAGATTAGATCCCAGCCTGGTTCCAGCTGTAGAGAAAGCAAAGCCAATCCAACTTTTGTCCCTGCCTACCATCAGGTTCCTGGAGGAAATGCCAAACTCAGATCTGCATGGGGGAGGGGATGTCGGTCTTAGGCCAACTGCCATCTAGTTGATAGGCAGGCTGTGCCTGCTCCAATCCTGAGCTGCTGAAAACAGTGGGCCACTCACCTTACCTCTCTCCACCTTGCTACCCCATACTGCTGGAGTCAGGTGCTCCACCTCTGACATCCCTCCCTACTGACTGGCTGAAACTACCTCTGGGCTTGAACCCTGGGAGGGGCCACGTTTGCCTGAGGTATTTTTGTTTGTTTGTTTTGGTCTTTTTGAGACAGGGTCTCCTTGTAGTCCAAGCTGGCCTGGAACTCCCTATGTAGACCAGGCTGGTCTTGAATTCACAAAGACCCATCTGCCTCTGCCTCCCATGTGATGGGATTAAAGGCATGTCCCACCACTCCCAGCTTTGCCTGAGATTTTTAAGTATGGAAGACTGGATTGTAGTTCACTGGTAGCTAGCTTGCCTCTACCTAATGGTTATGTATCGATCCTCAATACTGTTCCTGGAGTTAAGAGTCAGAGCCAAGACCCTGACACTCCAATACACCAGGCTGGCCACCATCCTAAATAAGCCAACGAAACAAACAATGGTAAAAACCAGAAAAAGGAGATTTAGTCAGTTGGGAAAAGGGACAAAGAGAAATCCATTTCATGGTCATAATAGGAGCATGAGGTTGAAGTAAAAGGTCAGACAGGCATAGCTAAGCGGTCAAGGGGTCAAGGCACAGTCCCACCTGTCGTCTGGACTTCAGTCTTATCTTGCCAGGTGATCTGTCAAGTTAGAGCTGTGTGAAATCTCTTTCCAGAAAACAAGTTTTTCCTCTGGCTGACACTATGCTAGAGGGTTTCTCCTCTCCCTGTCTAAGAGTTCTGGGGGGAAATTCCAGTGTTCTGGGATGACTTCCTTTCTCAGTCAGACGGCTAATGGGAGGGACATAATTGCCATTTTAGACTGTCCTTACCGGGGCTATGCGGGCTGTAATGAGCCAACCTGAGACAGCAACCACAGGGAAGTGGTCCCAGCGTGGGAAAACAAGTTCAGTTCAGCTCAGGCCCCGCCCCAACTCGTCCCAGACTCCGCCCCCACACTGCCCTGTCCCGACTCCGCCCCGAGCCCAAGACGATTCCACTCAGGCCCCTCCCCCATCAGGCCCCGCCCCTCCCCGCCCCCAAGACTCGCTTTCTGATTGGCTGGAAACTAGGCGGGTTCTGCGACAGCCACAGTTCGGTGTTTGGCGGGTTTCCGCCCCGTCTAAAGCCCGCTCTGCACAGGCGCTTTCCGCAGCCAATCACTGCCGCCAGCCAGTCACCAGCTTTCTTCACGCCCCGGGCTCTCCCGCGTCCTCTGACACTTCTTGGTCTCTTCCCGGGCCGCCCTCGTCCTTCCGGGTCTTGTGAGCGCCTCGGGCCGGGAGCCGGACGCAGGCGCAGTTGCTTGGCTCCCTGGGCGGGCGCTGAGCACGTGGGCTGTGCTGTTCTGCGTGAAGGGACTGGAGCTCAGTTTTGCTGGTGCCATCGTGGGCTGCAGGCTAATAAAGGCCATGGCGCCGGCGGGAATCCTGAACGGGAAGGTGGTCTCCGCGTAAGCACCTGCCAGTTGCTGATACGGGTGGCGGGCGCTGAGCTGGGCGTGCGGGGTCCCACGCACCTGGGTGATCGCGAGACGCGCTGGCGGGAGAGGTGGGCTGGGGGCGGGGGGCATCGACCTGGTCCCCTGGGATTGAAGACCCGTCTCCTGCAGCGGGAGAAGCCCGTACCGGGCCCAGTGTGTGTTTGCCGTGGGCTGCCTGGTGGCTGCTCTCCTGTTTTTGGCGGCAAGTCTTGGCCCGACCCTGCTCCCAAAGATGTAGGCTGCTTGGAGTTGCTTGGAGAACCGCCGTCAGAACTCAAACCCAGCGCAGCCTTCCTTACAGTTTGGTGATTCCATTGTGGCAAGACTGGGCATGGTTGATGGGTGACAGGGGCTCTTTCCATTCCAGCGCTTTCCCCACTGCCCAGAGTCTGCCCTTTAAATTCTCTTCCATCCAGTGCTATTCTTCTGAGGTGTTGCAAAAGCTAGTCAAGCGCTCTGCCACTCAGCTACAGCCCCAGGTCTCGAGCTCTGCGCTTTAACAACCACCCCTCTGTCCTGGCACACTAAAGCTATTTTTTTTTTTTAAGTTTAGTTGTGTGTTGACACTATTCCACGTGACCTCTACCTGTTCTGTCCCTGCAGAATTGAATGTTCAACTAGTAAATATGATTGTCAGATGGACTCCCAGAAAGTTAACACTTTTTGCTTTTTGGCGGGGAGAGAGTTGGGAATTGAACTTAAGTGTGATTGACCACTGAACTACATTCCTGACTTTTTGTGTAGGAACCGATTGTTGGGGAATGTTGGGTGTGGAAGCAGGAGAGAAAGCAATGTTCTGTATGACCTCACTGAAGGTTGCCCTTAGGACACTTGGCACCACTGGTTATTAAGTAACTGCTGTGGCTAACGGTAATTTACCTGTAACCCCCTAGCTTGGTAGGTAGGTAGAGGTTTTGAATTATGATGAAACACCATTGTTCCTAGAAGGTTGGGAAGGTAAACAAATGGAGAGTTAGATGGTGAATCTTGTACGAAAGCAAAGAACTCAAAGCTTTTGGACAAGAAATCACAGTGCTTGCACCAGAGTCCTTTTTTTCTCCTTTTTTTGTTTTTGTTTTGAGACTGAGTCTCCCTATAGACCCAGCTGGCCTGCTGCCCTCTGCTGGCCTCCTTTGGCACCTTCATATGTACATAGCACACATACACAATGAAAAAAACCCTTAATGTGTATATTTGAGATTGACTACATTGTTACATATAGGTAGTAAAATGGTTACTGAGGTAAAGTAAATGCATCTATCACCACTTCACATGGTTACTTTTGCAATAATTGCTAAAGTCAGTTTACTTAATTCTTTGGATACAGTGTCATTTTATTAAACTGCAGTCCTCTGATTTTATGTTGAAGCTCTATACTTGTTAATCTTTCTGTCTGTTATTTTGTATTCTTTGGAATACATCTGGTTTCTATCCCAGCCCTTTTATTCTCTAGGTGTCTGTGTGAATTTAAATTCCACTGTAAGTGAGATTATACAACATTTTCCTTGCAATGTCTGGCTTTTTAACATAACATCCTTCAGTTCCATCCATGTTGTGGTAAGATCTCCTTTTTAAAGTCTGTTTAAATCTGAATAATATTCCACAGTGTGTGTGTGTGTGTGTGTGTGTGTATAGTATACATGTGAGTGCAGCTGCCCACAGAGGCCAGACACATTGGATTTGCTGGAGCTGGAGTTACAGGCTATTGCAAACTGCATGACATGGGTGCTGGAAACTGAACTCTGGCTCTCTGCAAGAGCAGTGCATGCTCTTAACCATATTCCACAGTGTGTATGTCTATATTGTCTTTATCCATTTGTCTCCTGAGGCTGGGGTTATTACCTCATGGTAGAGGACTTGCCCAGCATGTGTGATGCCTTGGGTTCAGAAGAATCTGCTTGTGTGTTGATGAATATTTAGTTATATGAATAATACTGTAATGACTGTGGGCGTGCAGACCTCTTTATTAGGTGGTACTTTCATCTTGGTTACATATCCAGGAAGATTGCTAGCATGGTAATATTATATTTAATTTTTAATTTTAAGATTTTGATTTTTTAAAAAATGTAGCTGACACATATACACATAAAAATTGTGCATGTTTTATACATTGTTTACGCAAGTTAACCTATCCCATTTATTGTGTGTTTCTGCTGTCTTTCGGTTCTTTCACGTCTGTGGCAGCAGTAGTGGTGTTGAAGGTCCAGGCCTCACCAGCCACTGTTCTCCACAGTGCCAGATTCCTATAGCCCATCTCTTCATCTTGGTTTTGTCTCTGAAGGATATTTCTGACTTTTAAAAAAAATTATGTTAGCCAGGCATGGTGGTGCATGCCTTTAATCCCTTCCCGCACTTGGGAGGCAGAGGCCGGTGGATCTCTGAGTTCAAGGCCAGCCTGATCTACATAGTGAATTCCAGGTCAGCTGGGGCTGGCTACAGGGAGATCCTGTCTCAAAAAGACAGAAAAAAATGTGCATTTATATGGACCTGTGTGTGGGTTATGTGCACATGGTGCCGCTGCTGCCTATGGAGTCCAGAGGTGTTGGATCCTCCTGGAGCTGGAGTTCTAGGCAGTTGTGAGCCATCTCACATGAGTGCTGGGAATTGAATTCAGGTCCTCTGCAAGAGCAGCATGCGCTCTCAACCACTGAAGTACTTTTCAGTTTTTAAGGAACCTCCATGCTTCTTTTAGTGATCATACTAATTCATATTCCCATCAGTTGTGTGCCAAGATTCCCTTATCTCTGTATTTCAGTATTTGTCTTTTTAAAATTTTATTTCTATGTGTGTGTATGTATGAGAGAGAGATGTGTGGGGGGGGGGATGGAGGGCATGCTTGTGCCACAGCATGCATGTGGAGGTCTGAGGACAACATTTGGGAGGAGATTCTCTCCTTCCACAAGGGAATCTAGGAATTGAACTCAGGTGTCAGGCTTGTGCTGCAAGCATTTTTAATCACTGAGCCATCTTGTCAACATTGCCTTTTTGATAATAGCCATCCTAATGGATGGTAGGTGCTATCTCAGCGATTTTAATTTGCTTTTCCCTGATCAGTGGTAGTGAGTGCTTTTTGGGGTTCAAACTCCTTTGCTGTGGCCTTGATAAACTTCCTAGTTGGAAGCCTGGTTGTGAATATAATTTAGTCTGATGCCCTCTTCTGGCTTCTGCAGGTATTTCATGCACTGCTGCACTTACGTGCAGACAAAACACTCAAACTCGTATACATACACGCCAGCAAATACATATATAACATAAAAATAAATAAATTTTTTTAAAAGAATCTCATATGGCCAGCCTGGCCTTGGATTCTCAATTCTCTTCCATATCTGAAGTGCTGAGATTACAGGCATGTACCACCATGTAAGTTTAATTTTTTTATTTGTTTGATCATGCTAAGATTCAAACCCAGGAACTTGCTAGGCAAGTGGTCTGATGTTGGGCCACATCCATAGCACTAAATTTTTTTTTTTAATTTATTATTATTGTGTGTGTGTGTGAGTGAGTGAGAGAGAGTATGCAGGTGTGCATATGCCATGCACATTTGTCGAGATCTTCGGACAACTTTGGGAGTTAGTTTTCACGTTTTACCATGGGTTCTAGGGATCCAGCTTGGGTTGTCGACATGCACAGCAAGTGCATTTGCTTGCTAAGCCACCTTACGGGCCCACAGGAGTTTTCTTTAATGTGTTCTCACGGTGGCTGTACTGTGGCACTATGACCTTCTTGGAGAGCTTGACTCCAGGATTTGGTGTGCATCAGTGGCAGTTCTCAGAGAACAGAAGTTCTGAAAGGAGAGGTGGCCTGCCTGTCTCACGATGTAACCCAGACTTCAGCACCTGTATGCTTGGATCACAGACATGGGGAATCCTGAGCTAGAAGATGTTTTTAGGTGGTAGAGCACACCATTAGTCCCAGCACTCAAGAGGCAGAGGCAGGGCCAGGCGTGGTGGCGCATGTCTTTATTACCAGCACTTGGGAGGTAGAGGCAGGCCAATCTCTGTGAGTTCAGGGCCAGCCTGGTCTACATAGTTCCAGTGAGGAGTTAGGTCAGGTGAGGCTATAGGGAGACCCTGCCTCCAAAAATAAAAATAAAAAAGAGGCATAGGAAGGAGAATCTCTGTGAGGCAGAGGCCAGGCTGGCTAGGGCTACCTAGTGAGACCCTGTCTCAAAGAAGAAAATAGGGACGGGGGGCAGGAGAGATAGAGGATGGCTCAGTAGTCAAGAATACTTGATGCTCCTGCAGAGGATGTGGGTTCAGTTCCCACATGGTGACTGACAACTGTCTGTAACTTTGGATACTCTCTTCTGGCCTCCACAGGTACCAGTCACACATGTGGTGCACATACATACATACATGCAGGCAAATGCTCATACACATAAAATAATTTTTTTTAAAAAGCTGGGGGCTGGGGAGATGTCTGGCTTAATGGTTACCCACATTTGCTGCTCTTGTAGAGGACCCAAGTTCAGTTCCTAGCACCAACAACGGAGACTTGCAACCCTCTGTAACTCCTGTTTTGGGGGATCTAACATCCTCTGAGGACACTGCACAAATGTGGTACACCTATACACATGCAAGCAAATTTTTTTTTTTAAGTGGAGGGAAGCTGTTACAGCTTGAAGAGGTTGGGCTGCTGGTGGAGGCTCTTGGTGATTGTCCCTGCTGTCCTTTGCTGGGCCAAAGGCATTCTATTTTCCTTTAGTATTGAATTTGAACTTTGGAGCTTGCACTTGGTAGGCAAAACCTATGACCACTGAGCCTTCTTTTAACTTTATTTTTGAGACAGGGTCTTATTAAATTGCTCAGGCTAGCCTTGAACTCATTCTGTAGCCTGGGCCAACTTTAAACTTTCTATCCTCTTGCCTTAGCTTCTTAAATAGATAGAATTATAAGCCTCTGCCATTAGACCTAGCATGTTTGTTTTTATTTATGGGACTATATACTAGGGAGGCCTGGGGGTTGGAGACAGGTGTGTGTCCTTTTGGGTATTTATTCATTACTCAACAGCACGGCGTGTTTCCCTTATGGCAGGCAGTCTTCAAAGCCTGAGACTTTTATGGTGAATAAAACAGTCCAAATCTCTACCCTCAGAGTTTGTTGATCGATGGGTACGTGTAGGTGATAAACAGATGCAACAACGTCAGGGGACAAGAAGTGCCAGAGAGAAACCAGAGCAGGGAAGAGGGGCAGAGATTTCTGTGATGTGGAGCTGCAGTTTTATTGAGAGTTATGGTCATATTTTTTTCCCAAGTGTCCTATGGGCAAGGACTTGGGCTGTGAGCCTGCCAGTGTTATAGGGAACAGGGTTGCTGATCAAAAGGCCCAGCCTGTGCTCTGTGCCTTTGACCTCACCAGTTAGTAAATAACCACCTGGTGTCAGGAGGAGTGAACCTGTGATGAACCCAATGGTCCCTCTTGAAGGAGTAGAGGAAGCTGACATTGTTGGCAAAACTTGTCCTGGCATAAGAGTGACCATTTTAAGGATGTACATTGAACTGGAGAGAGGTGTGTGTCAGTGTCAAAGAACCCCCTTGCTTTGGTTTTTAGATGAAAGCATAATTCTTCCACACGTGTGTCTTTCAAAATGGATGTTAACATTTGTATGATTTCTTTGGCTTTCTCTTTTGTTTGCTCCAATTAAAACTTCTCCCTCCATTAGGACCATTTTTCTTGATCAGTTCTGCTTTCTAAAAAAGTGGTCCTAAGCTGGGCATTGTAGTGCAGTCTCGTAATCCTAGCACTTGGAAGGTAGAGGTAGGAGAATCAGAGGTTCAAGGCATCTTCAGCTACATAGTGAGCTCAAGGCCATACAGGGTACACATAGTGTACCCTGGCCTACATGAGACCCTGTCTCAAAAAAAAAAAAAAGTGTTTTTAGAAAGTCATTTTTCAGACTTTTTGTTGTTATTCATTGGTTAGAGACCCTTTTTAAGGCAGGGTCTCCTTATAGTCCTGGATGGCCTGGAACTCACTATGTAAAATTAAACATTCTTTTTAAAAATTAAAAAAATTTGCCTTTAATCCCAGCACTTGGGAGGCAGAGGCAGGCAGATCTCTCTGAGATTGAGGCCAGCCTGGTCTATGTAGTGAGTTCCAGGCCAGCTGCAGGGAGACCCTGTCTCAAAACAAACAAACAAAAATTATTATTGACAGAGTAAGCAGAGAGAATATAGATTTATTAAGGGAAAGTGAGAACTCCTGAGAATGGGAGGGCTCCCGATGAGGAATACCCCGAATCAAACTTTCTTGCCTGTTGGCCAAATTCCTTTTTCTCCTTGGTGAGCTGGCCACAAGCCTGGGTAAGAGAGGTGGGTTCCAGTGTCTTGATGAGTCTCAGAAGATAGAAGAACATTTTTGTATTTTGCCAGAGCTTGTCAGGAACATGGCACTTACCAGGATAAATGATTTTTTATTTGAGTTTTGGTATCAAATACTAATCCCTACTTACTGAGAAAGCAGTTTAAGATCTAAACCCTTCAAAAATTTTAATTTATTTTTATTTTATGTATATGAGTGTTTTGCCTGAATGTATGTAAGTGCATTTGTGCACACAGTGCCCATGGAGGTCAGAAGAGGATGTCAGATCTCCTGGAACTGGAATTATGGATGGTTGTGAGCCATCATGTGGGTACTAGGAACTCAGCCCAGGACTTCTGCAATTCTCTTAACCACTGAGTCATTTTTTTTCAGTCAGGGTCTCCTTAGAGTCCAAGCTGGCCTGGAACATGCTATGTAGACCAGGCTGGCCTAGATCTCACAGATTTCTGCTTGCCTCCACCTCCTGAGTGTGGGATTAAAGGCATACATCACCATGCTCAGCTTTATAGAAGTTTAATTTTTTTTAAATTTCATTTTTAAATTGTGTATGTGTGTGTGTGTGTGTGTGTGTGTGTGTGTGTGTTGGGATTAAAGGCATACATCACCATGCTCAGCTTTATAGAAGTTTAATTTTTTTTTAATTTCATTTTTAAATTGTGTGTGTGTGTGTGTGTGTGTGTGTGTGTGTATGTGCATGTGCACACATTGGTGTCCCTGGAGACCAGAAGAGGACATTGGATGGATCCCTTAGAGCTGATGTTACAGGTGGAAGAGCTGCAAGTGCTCTTAATCTGAGCCTCCTCTTCAGCCCCACCCCTTTCTAGCTGAGGTTTTCTTTAGTCTTCTCTCCTGAGGCTTTTCTCTTGCACGATCTCCTGCCCTGTTCTTCCCCCTTCAGGTAGAGATTGCTTAAGCTTTCACACTCCCCTCTGATGTTCCCCACTGGTTTACAGGGGACTTGAAGCTGTACCTTGACACCACAACTAACTCTAATGGCCAAGTCTATAGTTAGGTAATCCTCAGACAGTGAGACTGATTGTGAATGGGAGACCTGTGCTGGCAGACCCGCTGGCAGGACTCTCCCTTGTCTCCCTGTGCTGGCATATAGCTGGTCGCAGCTTCTTAGTCCCTTGTATTCCACCCCGCCTTGTCTTGTAACTCTGTCTTGTAAAAAACAGCAACTTATAAGCCAAGTCTTTTGTTTTGACTTGCAGAATTATTTTTAAAAATTGGATTATTTTGCAACACATTCATGCCTATAATTATTCATAAAAATCTGTTTGCCTGGCTTTCTGAAAGGCGATGGAAAGTTTAGCAATACTATATTCTGTATTCTTACAGTACTAGACCTCAAACTTAGGGCTCTGCATGCCATGTAAGTGCCTGACCACTGAACCACATTCCCAGCCCTGTGGCCTGCATTCCTAATGTCATCAACATGTTGGATCTGAGTGAGTGGCAGTAGGGGAGGTAGGACCATGGTGTTCAGGGGTCCTTCCCGTGTTCCTCGTGTGCACCAGGATTTGATGGTATTTTTCTCCTCGTTAACCCTTCTCTAAGGAATTTATAATCCACTAATCTTTTTTATTTTATTTTTATTTATTTTTTGAGATAGGGTCTTTCTTTATAGCCCAGGCTGACGTAGAACTTGTGGCAATCCTCCTGCCTCAGCTTCCTAGGTGTTTGGATTGCAAGCATGAGCCACCACTGCTAATTTATAATCTACTTTTAAAAATTATTATTTTTATTTATGCATATGAGTGTATTGCCTGCATGTGTGTGAATGCACCCATCTCTTGCAATGCCCTCAGAGGTCAGAGAGGGTGTTGGATCCCCTGGAACTAGAGTTATGAATGGTTGTTAACCTCCATGTGGGTGCTGGGATTTGAACCTGGGTTCTCCTTTTAAAATAAACTTTTTTTTTTTTGCTGCATTTATTTTTATTGTGTGTGTGTGTGTGCACATGCCACAGTGCATCTAGAGGTCAGAGGACAACTTTTGGAGAGTTAATTTTCTCCTTCCACTGTGTGGGTGATGGGGATTGAACTCAGGTTGTCAGGCTTAGCAGTAAGTGCCTTAACCTGCTGAGCCATCTCTCCAGCCCTGTAGTCTACTCTTTTGAGACAGTGTCTCACTCTGCAGCCCTGCCTGGGCTGGAACGTTCAATGTAGACCAGCATGGCCCTCTTCCTCCTTAGTGCTGGGATTAAAGGTATATACCACCATGCTTGGTTTTAGTCTACTTTTTTAAAAAAATATTTTTTTTATGTGTATGTGTGTATTGCCTGCATGTAAGTAAGTACACCCGTGTCGTGCAATGCCTGTGGAGGACAGAAGAGGCTGTCAGATCCCCTGGAACTGGAGTTATGGACAGTTGTTTGCTGCCATGTGGGTGTTGGGATTCGAACCCCGGTCTTCTGCAAGAACAGTCAGTGTTCTTAACTGCTGAGCTATCTCTCTAGCCCCATGTAATCTACTTTTTAAAAATACTGCATTTTATGAAGCCTTTCTCAACCAAATCAACTTCTTTCCATTTATTCCCCTCCCTGGGGGGGGGGCTCAATCCTTCCCTTCCTCTACCCCAGGGCACTTGAGCTTTTCTGGAGACTTCTTGGTTATCAGGTGGAAGGGAGAACAGGTTGTATGCTATTTGCATCTAGAGACAAGAGCCAGGGATGCTGCTAAGCATCTTGCAGTGCACCCCACGATGAAGAATGATCTGATCAGTAGTACGGAGTGAGATGGAAGAACCCTGGTCTAGAAGCTTAAAATAAGTAGCTAGCGCATCGTCGTGTGTGTGTCCTCATGATGGTCTCCACCCCCACTAAGGATTAGAGGAGTCATTAAAAATTACCAATTCTCCTGTCAGTGAGGAGAATTTGCTTTTCCTTTCATGGGTCTTTAAAAGGGAGGGAATTGGATGAAAGGACTTCACATTATAAATTTTCAGTGAAGCATAAGCTAATTTCTTCACATTAAGCTTTCAAGTATGTCTTGAATATACCTGTCAAATTTAATAAATATTTGTGTTAAGTTTAATATTTCTACTGTAAATGTTTTATTCTTACACATAATAGAAAGTGCTGTAACCAGTTGGCTCTCCCAGATATTGATATAATGTGGCTTTTTGCTATATTAATGCTATATGAAAACAATCAGATTTCTTTCAACAAGGTAATTTAGACACACACACACACACACACACCCTTTTTTTTTTTTTTTAAAGAGACAAAGGGTCTCCCTGTAGCCCCAGCTGGCCTGGAACTTGCTATGTAGACCAAGTTGGCCTTGAACTCACAGAGATGTACCTGCCTCTGCCTCCTGAGTGCTGGGATTATAGGCATGTACCACCATACCCAGTCCAATAATTTTGTCTTTTAATTTGACTTTGACTAGAAATTCAAAATATATGTAGCTCTTAAAACAGTAGGTGGCCTAACAACCACAGTTATTTTTACGAAGAACTACATATTAAATAAAACAAATTTTGCCTGGTGCAGTGGTGCATGCCATTAAATCCCAGCACTCAGGAGACAGAGGCAGGCAAATCTCTGAGTTCTTGATGCTGGCCTGGTCTACATAGTGAGTTCCAGGCCAGCTGGGGCTACAGGGAGGCCCTGTCTCAAAAACACCCCCCCGAAACAAACAAACAAACAAACCCAAAACAAAGTTTTTGAAGTAGTCCTGGGTGCAGTGGTGTGCATCTGTAATTCCATCACTCAGGAGGCTAAGACAGGAGGATGACAAGTTTATTATTTTTACTTTATGTGTATGAGTATATTGCCTGCATGTATATAAGTACACCTGGGTTGTGCAATGCCCGTGGAGGTCAGAAAATAGCGTCAGATTCCCTGGAACTGGAGTTATGGACAGTTACCAGCTGCCAGTGCTCTTAACCTCTGAAACATCTCTCCAGCCCTTTAGGGACTTTCTTTAGGACACTTTCAGAATTTGTTTGATTTTTTTTTTTTTGCAAGGCAAGGAGCTGGGTATTGAACTCAAGATTTAGTGTGCTCTGTAGCACTGTGCCACAACCCTAGCTCTACTGTACGCCTTTGGGAATTGTTTCAGAATTACTCTTTTTTTTTTTTTTCTCGGCGCTGAGGACCGAACCCAGGGCCTTACACTTGCTAGGCAAGCGCTCTACCACTGAGCTAAATCCCCAACCCCCAGAATTACTCTTAACCTTGTGCTACATTTCAGCATTTTTGTTGTCTTAAGGACAGCTTTGTTCTTATCCTATACATGTTTGTAGTCCATGCCAGCCTGGAACTCATGGCAGTCCTCCTGCCTCAGCCTCCTCCCTGCATGAGCCACCACACCTAGCTCCATCTTGTACATTCCTTAGCCATGGACCTAAATGCCTATTGATGCTTCCTTTGCCTGCCATATAGCTTGTATTGAAATGCCCTTGCTACATTATTTATAATATATATATATATATATATAAATATATATGGCCTAGAACTCAATATGTGGACCAGGCTGGCCTTGAACTCACAGAGATCCGCCTGCCTCTGCCTCCCGAGTGCTCTGGGATTAAAGGCATGCACCACCATGCCCTTGGGCATTATTAATATTTGGGCTACATAGTTCTTTGTCATGGAGTTCTTTGCCATGGATGGCTGTCCTATGCATTGATGAGTATTTAGTTGCACCCTTGATTTCTACCCACTAGATGCCAGTATCAACTTAAAATTGCACTTGTATCTGTTCATGTGTACTTCTTGTGTCATATCTAATTGGCTGTGAGTACTTTACTGCTGTCCATTGACTAGAAACAAAGAGACTTTAATGCTATTCCACCACTTTTTCTGTTTTTCTGTCTTCATTGACACTTTAGTACACCTTTTCCTATATAGAAAGTGAGGTATGCCTTCCCTTAGATTTTAGATTGTAGATGAAGGATGCTATGAATCTGGTATGTATAGTTCTATTCAGAGACCATGGGTGTTTCTCCAGATGCTTCTTCACTCATTTTGCTCTGGAGTCCATGAATGAAAGGTCTACCTTAAGGGCAATGGAAAGAAAGCAACTTATGGAAATTGCTGATCATTTAGAAGGTTGTAATGATTAGGAAGTTATTCTGCTATAGCCCTTACACTTTCTGGAAATTATGGGCTGTAAAAATTGAAGGGCTCTCTGCCATTTAATTTACACCCCCTCCAGACCAGCGTCATAAAGACAAGGGAATGTCTTTTCTTCCCATGCTCCTGTTTTGTAGTGTCTCTACTTCAATTGTAGCTGACCCTTACCATTCTGCTCTTCGTTTTAGAGTTTTCAATAGCCTGCCCAGAAAATTGGCCCCTGGAGGCCAGAAGAGGGATCTGGATGTCTTGGAACTGGAGTTAAGGATGGTTGTTAGCTACCATGTGGGTGCTGGGAACCAAACCTGTATCCTCTGCCAGAGCAACCAGTGCTCGTAACTGCTGAGCCATCTCTCCAGCTTCCAGAGTAAATATTTTTAAATAATAGAAATAGAGACATTTTATTAAGAAAGGGAAAAGGGGTTCAGGTGGTAAAGACAAGTGCTGCCAAGCCTGATGGCCTGAATTTAAGCCCTAGGAGCTACATGATAGAAGGGGAAAGCTAACTCATGCAGGCTGTTACTTGACTTTTACACTTCTACTCTAAATGTTTAAAAGAAAGGAAAACAGCATTTCTGAGGGAAATGGATTAGTGGGCTGGAAAAAGACACTCAAAGCCCAAGGGATTTTTTAAGGGCTTTATGCAACAGTCTTGATTTTTTAAAAAAAATTTTTTTTTTTTTAATTTCTTACAAGAATAGGAAATTCCCACCTGTTTCTTTTTTGTTCTAGACAGTCTGGTTCTTGCTAGTTGTGGTTTATGGACATTTAAAAATATCTCTTTTTAAAAATTTTTAATTATGTGTAAATGTGTGTTTGTGTAGTTTTGTGCATGTCAGTGCAATTGCCTGAGGAGGCCAGAGGAGGGCATTGAATCTCTTGGAGTTACAGCAGTTGTGAGCCACCTGATGTGGGTGTTGGGAACTGAACTTGTGACTCTGGAAGAACAGTAGTCTTAACCCTTAAACCATTTTTTCCAGTCCCCGTAAGAGCATCTCTTTTTTTTTTTTTTAAAGATTCATTTATTTTTATATGTATGTGTGAGTGCTTGCCTGTGTATGTACACCACTTACATGCCTGGTACTCATGGAAGCCAAAAGAGGGCATCAGACAGACCCCTAGGAACTGGATTTACAGGTGGTTGTGAGCCACTATGTGGGTGCTGGGAGCTGAACTTAGATCCTTTCCAAGAACAGCCAGTTGCTCTTAACTGCTGAGCTATTTCTCTAGCTGCCAACACCCCCTCCCCCCAAATCATCTTATTGCTTTTCTGTCCATGTTGTCTTAAAGGGTCTTAGCTTTTTATTTTTGTTGTTTGGTTTTGTTTTTTCATACAGGATCTTGCTGTATAGACTAGACCTCACACCCATAACAATCTTCTTGCCTCTGTCTCCTGAGAGCTGAGATTATAGGCATGTACCAGTACACTGGGCTGATGTTAGCTTTTAAACAAACCTTTCCAATTGAATAGACATCCCTGCCAAGACTACTTTAGAAACTTCTGAGCCATGTGGCAGCATTCAGTAGGCTGAGGCAGAAGCATTGCCATAAAGTTTGAGGTCAGGGTGGCCTATATAAAAAACCAAACAAACCAAATAAACAGGCTGGAGGGATAATGCAGTTGGTCAGATGCTTCCCTGGCAAGCGTGAGGCCCTGAGTTTAATCCCCAGACCCCAGCAGGTAAAGGCTCCTGCTGCCAAGCCTGATGACCTGAGTTCAGTTCCCAAGGTCCATGTGGTAGAAGAAAGAACTTCTGGGAACAAGTTGTCCTCTAACCACACATATACTGTGGTATACATGTAGGGTGCATACACACAAAATACAGTTAAAACCAAAACAAAACAAAGTAAGGAAAAAGTAATGTGGCAGAGACCTGTGCCTCACTGACCTGCGAACCTAAGTGAGTTGTGGGCCAGTGTGAGATTAAAAATGATACCCAAGGTTGTGCTCTGTCCTCCACATACACATGCACCTGCACATACATGTGTACATACATACACACAAATGCACACATACACAGAAGAGAAATCTGCCTGTTAGGAAAAGTTTTAAGAAAGTCAATGTAACTGATCTCCAGCTAGAATCTTTTTTTTTTCCCTTTTAAAAAAAGCTTCAAGGCTCATTGAAATGGTAGCAAAGAATTCTGGAACATTTTGTTCTCTGTTCTTAACCTACTAAGCTAAAATAGTGTTTTCCAACTAAACCACCTGTGGCACTAGGTTCCTGTATCTTGCCACCTGCTATGTAAGTATTATTTTTATTTCTCCCTAGACATCCAACTTTAGATCTCAGATGCTCACTTTAGAATCTATAAGATTTGGTGAATAAATTCAGTCTCAGTATGAATCTGCTCTGGGTCTTAGGATATTTTCAGTTGAGAGTTTTTCCATCTCTCTTTCACAACCCCCCAAATTCAGCATTATCTCTGTAGCTGTGGCATTTTTCTCTGTACTTAATGCTGACGTATCTAGAAGTCAGCCAGTTTTTACCAGACTGTCAATGACACTGATCCAGTCACAGCCATGGCTGTCTTGAACTTTTGCAGTGGCAATGATTTACCTTTCTTTGTCTAAAAAAAAAAAAAATAATATATTTTATGTGTATGAGTGTATTGCCTGCATGTGTGTAAGTGCACCTGTGTCATGCAATGCCTTTGGAAGTCAGAAGAGGGCATTGGATCCTCTGGAACTGGAGTTACAACAGTTGATAGCCCTCCTGTGGGTGCTGGGGATTGAACCAGGGTCTTCTGCAAAAGCAGCCATTTCTTAACCACTGAGCCATCTGTCCAGCCCTGGCAGTGATTTCTTTCTGATGCCCTGGTTTTTGTCTCCTCCCCGACTCTTCCCAGTTCAGCAACCAGAACAAACCTTTAAAAATGTAAGTCTGACCATGTAAACTGTGTTCCAAGCCCCGTGATGACTTCTTATCACATCAAAATAAAACAGTCCCTCTATACTGGCTGCTGATCTGTTTCCAGGTGGCTATCAGTTGCCTACTTAGGGCCTTGATATTGCTCATCCCTCTGCTCCCTAGCCCCAGAAAAGTCACTGGACTATTGTTTGTGGTTTTTTGTTTGCTTGCTTTTGTTTTTGTTTTTGGTCTTTTGAGACAAGGTCTCCCTGTAACCCCAGCTGTCCTGGAACTAGCTATGTAGACCAGGATGGCCTCACACAGAGATCCACCTGCCTTTGCTGGGACTGAAGGCATGCGCCTCCACGCCCATCCTTCACTGGGCTGTTGTGAGATTGTTTTTCATCTGAGTGGCATAAAGAAAGCCTCTCCTGCTTTGCCTACTGCAGGGGACAATCTCAGAAGTTCAGAAGTGTTCCTTTGTTTTCACTCTTGTTTCTTGTTATTTTTTCTGCTCTCTGAGCTTTTTACTTCTTTTTTAATGTTTTGCTAGTAATGCTACTACATGGGTTTTGCTTAGGTTGGGGTAAGGTTAAGGAGAACCAGTAGAAACTTTTGCCTACCATACCGCCCTCTAAGCCTTTTTAATGTTTGAGACAGATTCTCTACTAGCCAAGGCTCTGCTCATTTGAGAATGACAGCAAATTCCTGATCCTCTTGCTTCTGCCTCCCAACTACTGAGATTAGAAGCTTGCCTAATAAAGCACTGATCAACAGACACTTTGTGCTTCTTGTCTTGTTTTGTTTTCTGTCCTAAAGTGCTTTGCATTAATGTAGTGGTTAGAGGGACAGAGAGGAGAAGCAGGCCGGGAGCTTGATTCAGGACCGCCTGCAGCTGCTGGGCACCACTGCTCCTTGTCATTGACCAGAGCAGCGAAGTCTGGATTGTCCAGAAGAAACTCAGCAGCTGCAGGGTCTCCCGTCTTGTTTCTGAGCAGAACTATGCCCACTGTCCAGGTCAAATCCCAGTTCCAAAACAACAAAATTATGACTTGTTAATTCTTCTTTTGAAAATGTTCTTTGTTAAAAAATTTTTATTTTACGTATATGAGTGTTTTGCATCATATAAATAAATATATGTGTGTAAGTGCACCCATGTTGTGCAATGCCCATAGACATCTGAAGATGGTGTTGGACCCCCTGGAACTGAAGTTACTGGTGGTCGTGAGCCATGATGTGTGTGCTGGGAACCAAACTCAAGAGTAGCCAGTACTCTTAATTACTGAGCTATTTCTCCAGCCCCTTGAACTATATTTTTGCACAGAATAATGTTTTGTAAAAACAAAGTCACTAGCTAGAAATAAAATGTGGAATTCTTGGGTATGACAGTGTAACTTTATTTTTGAGATACATAGTCTTTGCTATATAGCCCTGGTATGCCTGGTATTTCCTACGTAGCCCAAGTTGGTCTTGAACTCATAGCAATCTCCTGCTTCAATCTTGTTGAGTGGGATTGCAGAGTTGCAGGATATGTCACCATACCAGCTTTTATTATTTTTAATTTTGAGACAGGTTCTCACTAAGTTGCCTAGACTGATCTTGAACCTCACTATGTAGTCCAGGCAGACTTCGATTTTTTATTTTATTTTTTTGAGATAGGGTCTCACTGTATAGCCTGGCTGGCCTGGAACTCACTATGTAGACCAGGCTGACCTTGAACTCACAGAGATCCATCTGCCTCTGCCTTTCAAGTGCTGGGATTAATGCTCTATGCTACCACACTTGGTCAAATTTTGGACTTTTGATCCTCCTGTCTCAACCTCTTGGGTTGAGATTCAGGGCTGAGCCACTAGGCCTGGCATTTGATATTCATGATGGTTACGAGGCTAGTCCAAATAAACTAGTTCTTATAGCTTCTGTATCTCCTATCAGCTTTGGGAAAGTACGGAGAGATAGACCTGAGAACATTCCTGTTAGAATGAGTAGAGAGAGGCTTGGGAGTGTCAGCTTGTATCTGTAGGTCAAATATGTTAAGGTGGGTGACTAGAACAGATGACGACACTGGCTTGCCAAGAGAGATGACTCCTGTTCATGTCTGACTGGATTAGAACTCAGCAAAGCTGGGGCTATTTTGAATATGCATTTCTGGATGTATTAATTGACTTGATATTTACTATATTGTTGAAAAAACGTATGTTATATAAACTGATTGTTTTGGTTTCATAAGAGGTTATAATTTTATCTTTATGTTAAATTCTTTCTCTTTAAATTTTTTTCAATTACATTTATTTATTTATTTATTTATTTATGCGTTTGGAGGTCAGGGGATATGTTGTGGGAGGTGATTCTCTCCCTTTACACATAGGTTCTAGGGATCAAACTCAGGCCCTTAGTCTTGGTGGCAAGTACCCTTACCTGCCCAGTCATTTTGATGACCGCCTCTTTGAGATAGTCTCTTGTAGCCTAGGCTGGCCTCAAACTTGTTACGTAACTAAGGATAGCCTTGAACTCCTTGTTTGCATGCCTCCACATACTGAGTGGCTTAGCTTTTTTTTGAGACAGTCTTGCCAAATCGGTCTGACTGGGTTGGAACTCGTTATCTAGACAAAGCTGGCCTCCGACTTGTGGCTGGCCTCCTGCCACCACCTCCTAAGTGCTGGGGTTACAGAGAGGTGCCTGTCACCATGCTCAGTTTAAATTATTTTGTAAGGAAAATTCCTTCTCAAATTAGGATACCATGAGTTCATGCCAAATTCAGAGTGGTATTCATTTTTCTGTCCTTTGTCTTCAGTGATGCCTTGTGGTCATTACTGGAGTAGATTAACAAAAGGCATAAACTGAAGTTCTTCCCTATAAAAGGTTTTCATGGTGGCATGGAGTGTGGAAATGCTGAAGATGAGGAGCAGCACCTTCCAGAAGTATTGTCCAGGTTTTCAGTTTACTCACTGTAGGGTTCTGAATGCCATCAGCTAATAAATCTTGGTTTTTTGAGGATGGAAACCAGGGCCTCACACATGGCAGGCAAGTGCCCCTAGCCCAACTAAGACATTTTGAGTTGACTTGCCCTATACCTAACTCATAGCTCAGCCAGTGTCAATAGGAAAAATATCCAAGTCAACTTGAGGCTTGGGAAATTGATAGGAAGGTCATAATATATATTATACCACTTAATATCCATACAGTAAAGGTATTCAATTTCCAAAGGATGATGCATCCACTTAAGAGATGGGCTTGCAACCTGAAGTGTTAACTTCCACTTTCCCTGTTCCTCTAGGCAAATAAGGGAACGACTGAAGAACCAAGTCACTCAGATGAAGGAACACGTACCTGGCTTCACACCTGGCCTGGCAATCTTGCAGGTACTATGACAGTTTATTTCTTTAATGCCATCCTTACCCAGCCTCTCCATAGCACAAGAGGCAACAGCACCTCAGACGCCTCCCTCCTTTTTGGTGGCTCTTGTGAAACCTCATACACAACCTTTGTTCATCTTTGCAGGCTCCTTTCTTTCTGAGCTGGTTTACCCTGCTCTCTGCTCTTCACAAGTGTGGGAGTATAGGTGTCCTTTCTCTAGGCCCTTTAGTCTTTTTTTCCTCTTTTTCTTTTTCTTTTTTAACAAGGTCTTATATATCCCAAACTGGCATCAAACTTGCTATATAGGCTACGTAGGCAAGGAAGACCTTAAACTTCTGATCTTCCTGCCTCCACCACCCAAGTGCTGGACATAGGCATTAGGCATGGTCTTATATATCCCAAACTGGCATCAAACTTGCTATATAGGCTACGTAGGCAAGGAAGGCCTTAAACTTCTGATCTTCCTGCCTCCACCACCCAAGTGCTGGACATAGGCATGTGCCACCTTACCTGGTTTTATGTGATGCCAGAGATGGAACCCAAGGCTACATGCTTGCTAGGCAAACTCTCTAAAAACTAAGCTAATCACTACCTCTTCTTAGGACTCTCTATACTCTTAAAATTTAAAAACCTCTAGGAACTATTGCTTCATGAAATTAGCCATTAATATTTACTGTATTAGAAATGGAAATTAAGGTTTTTGTTTGTTTGATTTTTAAGTATATTATCTCAGCCAGGCATGGTAACACACGCCTTTAATCCCAGCACTTGAGAGGGGTATCTCTGAGATTGAGGCCAGCTTGGTCTCCCTAGCGAGTTCCAGGCTAGCTGTGGCTAAAGGGAGACCCTGTCTCAAAAAGACCAAATAAATAAATAAAGGATATTATCTCTTTTTAAAAGACTTTTAAAAATTTTTTAAATATTTGTTATTTTTATGTGTATGAGTGTATTGCTTGCATGGATGTAAGTGTACCCATGTCGTGCAGTGCCCACAGAGGTCAGAAGAAAGCATTGGATCCCCTGGAACTTGTGTTACAGACAGTTGTTAGCCTCCATGTGGGTGCTGGGAATCAAAGATGGGTCCTCTGCATGAACAGCTGATCCATCTCTCCAGCCCCATTTAAGCAAATTTTAATTATGTGTCTGTGTGTGGGTATTTGCACATGTGAATGTAGGTGCCCTTGGAGTACAGAAGAGGATGTTGGATACCATGGAGCTAGAGTTATAGGCTGTTATCAGTGGGCTGACATAGGTTCTGCAAACCAAACTCAGGACCCTCTACAAAAACAGCAAAAGCTCTAAACCTCTAAGTCAGCTCTCAAGCCCCTCAAATTAAATTTTGAAAATAATTTATTTCAAAGTGCCAATAGGAAACTCTTGATATGTTAACATGAATATTTATGAAAAAAGAACTTTTGTTTAGTTGGTTGGTTTTGGTTTTTTGAGACAGGGTCTCGCCATTTAGCACTTACTGGCCTAGAACTCATAGAGAGCCCCCTGCCTCTGCCTCCTGAGTGCTGGGATTAAAGGCATGTGCTGACAAAGAACCTTTTCAGGCAGGGTCTTGCTCTGTACTACAGTCTGATATTGAACTTCAAATCCTCTTGCCTTAGCCTCCCGAGTGCTGAGATTACAAGCATGCACTATCATGCCCAGCTGTTCTGGTTTGTTTCTCCATTGCTGTGACAAAACACTGACCACTAAACTTGGGGAGGAAAGGGTTTGTCTTACATCACCCGGGTCACAGTTCAACCAGGAGCCCAAGGTAGGAACTCAGGGCAGGAGGCAGGAGCTGGAGCACAGGCCATGGAGGAACTCTGCTTACTGGCTTGCTCCCCTGGCCCCTGCTCAGCCTTCTTATGCAGCACAGGCCCACCTGCCCAGGGGTGGCACCACCCACAGTGGGCTGGGCCCTCCCACATCACTCATCAAGAAGATGCCACTCAGACATGGCCACAGGCCAGTCCAATAGAGGCAATTCCCCGATTGAGGTTCCCTCAACCCAGGTATGTCAAGTTGACACTAAAGCTATCCAGTACACCAGCCTAGAACTTTTTGATCATAAATTTTGATGAGGAAACAGATATTGCATTGTAAATTTAAAAAAAATTTGTTGTGTGTGTGTGTGTGTAGGGGGTCAGAGAATAACTTTTGGGAGTCAGTTCTCTCCTTTCCACAGTCTGGGTCCTGGGGATCAAACTCAGGTCATCAGGCTTATTAGCAGCAAGTATCTTTACCACTTTGCTGAGCCATCTTGCTAGTCCTATAAATTCTATGTAACTTTGCTGTCATACAAAATAGAATAACTGAATTCCCTTCTGTTTCTGCGTTTGGTCTCTTGCTATATGCTATTCTGATTGAAGTGTATGAAGAAAATCTGGCTGGACATGTAGCTCAGTGGTATTCACTTAGCACGCAGGAGGCAGAGTTTAATTTGCATCACCAAAAAAAAAAAAAAAAGGAAGAAGAAGAAAGGAAAATCTGGCTTCATTCAGATGTGTGGTTGTAAAAGGGAAGACTATTTTTTTTTGAGACAGGGTTGCACTATGCAGTCCTGGTTCACTTGGAACTTGCTGTGTAGACCAGGTTGGCCTCAAACTCAGAGATCTTCCTGCTTCTGCCTCCTGAGTGCTAGGATTAAAGGCATGCACCACCATGCCTGAAAAAGGGAAGACTTAGACTAGTTCTCGAATACATAAACACACACACATACACACACATACACACACACACACACATAATATTATGTCATTTACAATGGCAGGTGTATTTCCATTGCAATAGTCATTCCTGAATACTTTGGAGAATTGCTCTCTATTTGTTATTTGGATTGATGAGTATTATAAAAATAGTTTAGCTCTTACAGCTACTTAAAAAATTTTTTTTGTATTTACTTTTTTTAAAAAACATTTATGTATATGAGCGTTTCCCTGAATGTATGTAAGTGCACTTGTGCAAGCAATGCCCACAGAGCCCAGAAGGGGGTATTAAATACCCTGGAACTGGAATGAAGGGTGGATGTTAGCTGCCATGTGGGTGCTGGGAACCGAACCCAGGTCTTCTGCAAGAGCAGCTAGTACTCTTAACTGCTGAGCCATCTCTCTAGCCCCCAGATGCTTTTAAAAAATATATATATTTATTATTTGTATTTTAGTGTATGAGTATATTGCCTGCATGTATGTAAGTGCACCTGTATCGTGCAGTGCCCTCAGAGGCCAGAAGAAGGTGTTGGATTACATACAGTGCTCTCAGAAGCCAGAAGAGGGCATCAGACCCTCTGGTTGTGAACGCCCATGTGGGTGCTGGGAACCAAACCTGGGTCTTCTGCAAGAGTAGCCAGTGCTCTTAACCACTGAGCCATCTCTTCAGCCCATATATATATATATATATATTAACATCACTATTTTTATTTGTTTTGATGGTTATTTTTCTCTATCAGAGTCTCACTGTGCTACCTTGAACTTGCGGTAATCCTCCTGACTCTGCCTCCTAAGTGCTGGGATTATATGAATGTATCATTATGCTTGGACATGTACACATTAATGTAGCTCACTATAATCTTTCTCCCTAACACCCCTCCCCTTTAATTTTTTGAGACAAGGTCTTGCTGTGTACCCCAGAATGATCTGGAACCCCTAGACTGGCCTTGAACTCAGGGAAGTCTTCTTGCCTTAATCTCCCAAATTCTGGAATTACAGGCATGAGCCACCATACCTGTTTTCTCTGTCTTTTCCTTTCTTCCCTTATATGACCTGTAGCTTCATCGGGGATACTTTCAAATTTAGGTCTCTCTCTGTCCAGTTTCTTCCCTCATCTCCAGATTTATCCAGTAGGGAGGCATGTATTTGCTTAAGTAAATGTACAAATGAGTGTTTGAAGGATTGACTTAGATGGCAGAAACATAGCTTTCATCTTAAACTATTTTCAGAAACACAGTCCTCATCCGCCTCGAATGCCTGTCTCTCCACATATATCGTTTAATCCTTAGCTAAGCTTCTGTCCCCCATTTATCAAGAATCTCAGGGTGGGGCTGGAGAGATGGCTCAGTGGTTAAGAGTACTTCATGCTCTTGCTGAAGAACCGGATTTAATAGCCAGCACCACATGGAAGCTAGCAACAGTCTCTTAACTCCAGTTCGAGGGGATCTGATGCCCTCTTCTGACCTCTGTGGGCACTGCATGACATAAGTGCATTTACATGCAGGCGATCACTCATACACATTAAAAAAATTAAATTAAAAGATCTAAAAAATAAAAAAGACTCTCAGGGTGAATGGTACTTAAATATTGCCTCCTCCTCCTGACCTGTTTATCTGTGACCTTAGCTGAAAAGAAAGGTGCAGAAGGCCTGTGGTTCTGTGCCTAGTATGTCCTGTGCTATGGTTGGTTTTCCTTTTTATTTTTATTTTTCAAATAACTAAGAACCAAAGGTATGGTGGGTGTATACTTGGTACATTTGAGGACTGGTTATTTCTTGGCTTATTCTTACGAATTGCTTGTTGTGGGAAGCAAGTAAATGTCACAGGCAAGAGATCTGATTCTGGGCTGGGCGTGTAGCTCAATAAGGTACTTGCTTGGCCTACATGAGGCCTTGGGTTTTATCCTCAGCACTGCAAAGGGGGGAAAAAGTGAAAGAAAGAAAAAAGAAATCTGTTTCTGTAAACTGTTGGTCTAAGATCCAGCCCTGGACCCTGGCAGATCAATGTCAAGTCAAAATGGAGCCAGTCAGACTAAAGTTCAGTGCCACTGAGCTGTTTATCTGACCTGGGAAATCATGCCTAGATAAAACAGCCAAATT
Organism: Nannospalax galili; assembly: GCF_000622305.1. Classification (NCBI taxonomy): domain Eukaryota; kingdom Metazoa; phylum Chordata; class Mammalia; order Rodentia; family Spalacidae; genus Nannospalax; species Nannospalax galili. Next base: position 42,005 of record NW_008355157.1, read on the forward strand.
TCCCCAAACAGGCTAGTTTCAGTTGTAATCTGAGTCTGAGCAATCAGCTCTTTCTCTTTAGTTCTGACGCGGCCCACCCTGCAAAGAGAGTAACTTTGAAATGACTCTGCTCTTTTACTTTTTTTCTTCCCTGCTTTCTTTGTTCCTTTTTTATCTACAAAACCAACCTCCTCTGCTCGATTCATTGTAACATGAGTTCTGTTTTAGAAATGAAGTGTTCTTGATTTTAGAATTGCAAATAAAACCAGTTAAGCTCTTTAAATTGATATGATTTCTTCCTTTTTCCTTCTTTGCCTTTGTGTGTGTATGCTGTTTGGTTTTGTTCGACAGGGTCTCGTGTATTCCAGACTGGCCTGGAACTCACTATGTAACCAAGGATAACCTTGAATTTGTAATTCTTCTGTTTCTGTCTCCAAAGTACTGGGATTACAGGTATGTGCTATCGAGCCCAGTTTAATTTCTTCTTTTAATCAAACCTTTCCCTTTTTTTTGAAACAGGGTCTCACTATCAGGCTGGCCTTGCACTCCCTTTGCCTTCCCCAGTGCTCTGGAATTAAAGGTGTACACCACCGTGCCTGACTCCAAATGTCTTCATAGCAATATTTTTTTTCTTTCTGTTTTTAAAATTGACTACCAGAATTGACATAAAATTTGTTAATTACACAAGTGTCTATTATATAAACAATTTCTACAGCTTATGTCTCTTTGCCAGTGTAACAGCAGTAAGAATGTTCTAGTCTTGTTCTTTGGCACCAGAGTCAACAATCTATTATCTATTAACATCTAAGATAAAAGGCTTACCTAAAATGTAATCTCTATCTCAGGCCTTGTATCTTTTCTGTCCTGGGGTATTGCCATCTTCCTATACTTCATGCCAGAGACCTAAGGTCATCTTTAAGATTTCATTCCTAAACCAATGTGGTACATGCCTGTAATCCCAGCACATGGGAGGTAGAAACTGGAGGACAAGGAATTCAAGACCAGCCTGCTACTGTGGGAGACATTGTCTCAAAAACAACAAAACAAAAATCTCATTCTCCACAGGGCCATTGTCCTATGGAATCTGCTTCTTTTAAGATCTTCCATCTGGCTGGGTGTGGTGGTGCACGCCTTTAGTCCCAGCTCTTGGAGGGCAGAGCCAGGTGGATGTCTGTGAGTTCGAGGCCAGCCTGGACTACATAGTGCGTTCCAGGCCATCTGGGGCTACAGGGAGACTCTGTCTCAAAAAGACACACACATGCAGACACACACACACACACACACACACACACACACTCAAAAAGCAAACAAGTAAGCAAGAGAAGGGTAGGGAGGTTGGGGTGCACCTGAAAGGAGATGGGGGGGAGGGGGAGATATGATCAAAGTACATTGTATGAAATTCTCAAAGAATCAATAGATTATTTAAAAAAAAAAAAAAGATGATCATGATATATTGGCCCAAGGATATATTTGTTGAATATTTTTTCTTCTTTTTTAACATTGTGTCTTTTTTTCTTCTTGTACATTAAACCATGAATTCATAGAGAACGGGCTCCAGCAGCTCGGGTTCTTTCCATTAGTTCTCACAAGTGTTTCTCTGAGTGGGGCAGGCTAGCGCTTCAGTTGAACCCAGATTCCTTTCTCTTTGGCTTCCTTTTTCTCTGGTCATTTTCCTTCAGCCATTTCAGAAAGCTGTCTCAGCTCTTAGGGTACTTAATGTGCTCAATCCGCACACTAATTCTCTTGGCAAGAATGTTGCCCTTAACTTGCTTGGTTACAACAATGCCAAACAGCCTGCTGAGTGGCACTTAGACTCTTCCAGTTTTGCCATTGTCAATGCTGGACTCCAGCAGCACTTCAAGGGAATAAGAGATAGTTTATTCTGGAACCAATATGAGTGACCATGGTCCAGGAACACATTCAGGTTGCCCCAAATTCCATGTTCCAGCATGCTAACAGTTACATTACGTTTTTGTAGTAACAGAACAAAGAAAAGTCATATATCAAGATACTTTCAAATACATTGGTGGATACATTCAGTAGGTAGGTGATAGCAAAGTGTGGGGGGGGAGTCTATAGGTCTCAGATGCTATCTGATGACATGCTTAGCTTTTTGATTGGTGAGACCTAGTGGTCTGCTAAATTAATAGTTTTATTAGTCACAAAAATGTTAATTCAGAAACAGTGGTAAGCAAGATGTGGCTGTTTATGGGGTTAAAGATGTCCCCAGATGATTTGTGAATAGGCTCTGGATCAGTTAATCAGTTGGTCAGCCCTGTAAGAAATTCAGCTGGAGTTCTTTCTGGGCACTTTCTTTCACACCATGGTAACATTTATGGGGCATTCCTTTTTGAACAGTACCCATTCCCTTAGTGTCTATAATATCACCTTTGTAGATTCGCATATATGTGGCCAAAGGGACAACTCCCTGTTTTCTAAAAGATCTAGAGAACTTATAGTGGGTGCCTCTCTTTTCCTTGTGTTTGTCATATTGGTGAGTTTCCAGAAGATGGCTTATCTTTTCCTTTTCTTTTCTCTTTTTCACTTTTCTTCACATATCAGAGCTTAGCATTCCTGATGAGCAATCATGTCCCCTCTCCATCTCTTTCTTTCTTTCTTTCTCTCTCTCTTTCTCTTTTTGATACAGGGCCTCATATAGCACAAGCTGACTTTGATCTTTGAACTTGCTATGCAGTCAAAGCTGGCCTTGAACTCCTGATCCAAGTGTGCACCACTAAGACCAGCCCTCTTTTATTTCTTTCTAGAAATGTACATGTAACTTCTCAGATAACTGAGTATTTATAGGAAATCAAGGCTTGACTTTTCATAAAAGATACAAATGAAGTTGTGCTTCTGTTCCTTACCATTTAAAATGTTAATTAGCGATAATATAACAGCTAATATTTGCTTCCCATCAGGAATTATTCCGTGTTCTATGTATGGTACACTCACTCTTTCCTACAGAATGCATAGTTTTATGATAAAAAGAGTAAATTAGACTGCCAGTCAAAAATTTAGTGTTCTTCAAACATTCTTGCATCTAGTCTATCATTGATTATATAACTGTTTTCTCTTTCCTTCAAACTGGTTGTGTTCCCAAAACAGAAAAATTAATGAGTTGACCAGTATCAAGATATTGTATGATGTAAAAATAGGGATTAATATAGTGCATTGTCCAAGTGCTGCTGAGCTGCAAAGGGTTCAAAAAGTAGCAAGCAGGTTAGAGAAATGGCTCAGTGGTTAAGAGCACTTGCTACTCTTCCAGAGGACCTGGGTTTGGTTTCCAGCACTCGAACGGTGGTTAGCAGCCATCTATAACTCCAGTTACAAGGGATATGATGTCCTCTTCTGGCCTCCACAAGCATTGTATGACATGATTGCACTCACATACGTGCACACCAAGTATTGCATTTACGGGTATACTTACATGGAGACAAAACATATAAATCAAAAAGCATTTTTTAAAGCAGCAGCAGTAGCAGCTGTGACGGGATATGTGGCCCCCCAATCTAAAATTCACCAAGTGGTGTTGCAGTATATGTCTTTAACCCCAGAATTTGGTGAGCAGAGGCAGACAGGTCTCCGTGAGTTTGAAGCCAGCCAGAACTGCATAGTGAGACACCTAAAAAACCTAAAAATATGTTGTCTGGCCCTTTAGAAAAAGAGTTAGCTAAAAAGCAGGGCCAGCATTTACAATCCTATCACCTGGGAGGCGGAAACAGGGGGATCGGGGCCAGCCTTACCTACAGAGGGGATTCAAAGCCAGTTTAGGCTACATGAAACCCAGGCTGGTCTTGAACTCATGGTAGTCCCCCTCCTGCCTCAACTTGTGTTGAAATTATAAATGTGTGCCACCACATCTAACTTGCTTGTGTTTTTTATGTGATATAATACACAACTAGTTTGAACAAAAGGGATTAGCATTCCAGATGAAATGCTTAAGTAACATTCTTGATAAATCATAATGGGATTAAGATGTGTTCTGAGAAACCAGTCTACCACCCACCCATTTGACTGCCAGTCAAGAATTTAATGTTCTTTAAACATTCTTACATCCAGTCTATCATTGATTATATAATCATTTTCTCTATCAAATGTTAGAGCTGGGGATGTAGCTCAGGCTCTGCACCTACCTAGTAGCATGGAGAAGGCCCCGGTTTGATTCCAGCACTGAAAAGTAGCAAAACAAAACCCCAAGACTCAAATTCCCCTTCAAAGGACTCTTCTGGTCCCTTTGAATTTTAAAGTAGTCCACAAAGCAGAGAAGTACATGAATGAGGGACAGCCCAAGCTGGGATTCAGGCCATGCCCCTGAGATCTGAGGACAACAGGGGACTGGCTCCACAGGAAGGAAAGATCTCGAAATGTTGTCTACCTGGGCCCTGTTCAGACGATTGAGACTTCAGTTAACTACCACTTTGCCCTCAGCAATTTTGGAAGTAGCAAAACTTACTGTGGAGAGATGTTGACCACTGGAACATGGAAAAATATTTTTGAGATAAATTTTTGACAGATAACTGGTTATAATAAAGGCTGCAAGGATGTTGATGATTAAAGAAATGGAGAGATAGTATAGTGAGGTTGTGATTTAAAAGGTCTGACTGCCCCATGGTGTGTACTGGTTTGTCCTCTCCCCTGGGTGTCTGTTTTATATAAGCTGTTCAAAGGCTGAGCATGAGAGCTTTCCACTGCCCTGTAGGTAAGGGAGGGGTGGCACATGCCCTTGGGTATTCCCACCTCTCTGATGTCTTCTTGTCTGATAAATTTCTCATCCCATCTTGCCCTATTCTAAGCATGTCGGCAGAAATTCCACACTTGTGGTAGGCCTGTCGCGCTCTTGCTTGGTTTCCAGTACAGATACAGCACAGTAGCAGCTGTACTTTTTTTTGAGGTAGGGTATCATTATTGCTGCCCAAACTGGCTGTTAGCGAATGGACTTCAGCAACCCTCGTGTCTCAGCCTCCTGAGTAACTGAAGCTGCAGGTGCATGCCACCCCATCCAGCTTAATTTTATCTTTCTTTTGGCCTTGTCAGTGAGAATTGGGCAAGCCCTGTTTTAGGGTACAGAGGTAATGCCACTTGTGTTCATTCACCCATCCCACTCCCCAGCCTTCCTTGCAGCCTCCTTTGTTTTCAGTAAAAGTTTTCTGCAGCAAAAGTGGCACAGCTCAGACGTTTATTTTATCCAAACTAAAGTTGTAGAAGTTTTTTCTGTATGCTTTGCCTTTCCCTGATCGTCTGATTTGCATCTACTTATTATTCCAGGTTGGCAACAGAGATGATTCCAATCCTTATATAAATGTGAAGCTGAAGGCTGCTGAAGAGGTAAAGCCCAGAACAGGGGTACTGTTACCATCTCCCACAATGCCCTAGGTTTTGTGGGTAACCCCTTACCCCCTGTGTCCCTCCCCACAAAACTTTTCCTGGTACCAGCAGACCCTCTGATAAGGAAAAATTGTATTCTTGTAACTAACTGTATTCTTATGTCTTCATAAGCTTAGGCCATTTGAAGCTTCCTCTTCTCTTGTTCTGGTTACTGGGTAGATATCTTGAAAATGCAACCCTGTAATGTTTTATAACTCAGTGATGTTTTATTTCTCTGTAATATTTTAAAGCTCTGTGATGCCTTTCGCTTGCCATGTCTAACTACTGATACAGATGTGAGACTAAGAAAATGGAAAATTTGCCACATGGTTTAATGAGGCACCTGGTCCAATTATTCTAAGAAAAGAATAGATCAAATATGTCAGATATCTAAACTTTGCCAGTGATACCTGTTTTTGTAAACTGCAATGACTAACCGATTCCTAGCCTAGTTAGCCTGACCTAGCTACAGATCAAAAGGCAGCAGATGTCCTGACCCATGCCTACTTTATAAGTTATGGTTGTCAAGTGAGCTCAGGAAGGAATTTTCTTGAGATCATGTGGCACATCAAAGTAAGGAGGCAGCCGGGCGTGGTGGCGTACACCTTTAATCCCAGCACTTGGGATGCAGAGGCAGGCGGATCCGAGTTCAAGGCCAGCCTGTTCTACATAGTGAGTTCCAGGCCAGCTGGAGCTACAGGGAGACCCTGTCTCAAAAAGACCGAAAAGAAAAAAAAAAACAACAAAAAAAACGAAGAAGCCATAGGGCCCAGGTGCCAGCCATAAAATGTTGACATAAAAAGATCTAGCTAAGCCCTATCTGTACTTCTGTTCGAGGCCCAGAAAATCTTGACACCCTTGTTTCTAATTCTGGGACCTCGTGTATGAGAAAGAATAAATGAACTTTCCAATTCTCTCCTGGGTTAATGCTTGCTCTCCTAGCTGTTCGAAGAATTTTCTCTACCACCTCATTTATATGTTTGGCAGGTCAGAATTGGGTGACCCGTCATGACTAACTCACCCCTACATGTTTGCTCATTGATAGTTTTCTATCCAGAGAGCAAGGGTAGTAGACATGGAATTGCCTTGAGTGCAGTGGGGACAGGTGAATGCAGTGATTGGAGAGGCGGACTGATTCTTGTGAGCACACAGGGTGAAATGACACCTGACACCCCTTTGTCTTAGTGATCTCCTTCAAAGAAACAGGCCCATGTCTCAGGGTCTCTTGTCATTCACCTGTTTCTTATGTTCATTTCTGCAGATTGGGATCAAAGCCACTCACATTAAATTACCAAGATCATGCACAGAGTCTGAGGTGAGCGTTTATGAATGGATTGTGGAGGGGGTGGCTTGAGGGCCTTCCTGTCTGCTTTGTGCATTAGTGGAGCTTTAGGGGTTGAGATACATGTTGCAGGTAATTCAAGGCCAGAAGGTCCTCAGATATACCACAGTGCAGGTGGTGGTGTCATTAGGTGTGGACATTTGGTTCTCAAAGACTGCTTATAGGTGCTCTTCCCTCCATATCACTTTTTTTTTTTTTTTTTGCCTGTTCTAGGGATTGAACCCAGGACCTCTCATGTTAGGCAAGTGCTCTACCAATGAGCTGCAACCCCTGCCCTTTTATTATTTTGAGACAAGATTTCACCAAATTGCCCTTGCTGGCCTTGAACCCATTTGATAGCCCAGGCAGTCCCCACCTCCTGAGTAGCTGGGATTACAGGCCTGCATCACCAGACCAGCTGAGATCCCTTGGTTAAAACTGATTTTTAAGCCAGGCATAATGGTGCATGCCTTTAATCCCAGCACTTGAGAGGCAGAGGCAGGCAGATCTGGAACTCTGTGAGTTCCAGGCCAGCTGGGGCTACAGGGAGACCAAAAAGAAGGAGCAAAAACCAAAAACTGATTTTTAATCTGTAGTTAACTTCAGTTTAAAAACCAGACGTGTATTCTGTTTATGTTATGTGATGCTTGAGGGTTGGCAGAAGCTCAGTGATGGAACCCTTAATATGAGTCCCTATCTCCAAGCCATAGTACAGAGGGGCCAAAAAGAAAAACAAAAGACAGAACAAATCAGTGGGGATTAAGGTCAGGATTACGGTTGCTTGTAGGTAGGGAGATTAGCTATAGTGGGACAGGAAGGAATAGGAACTTTCTAGGTTAGAAGTATTCTGTGTCCCATACAGAGGCCCCTGGACCCATGAGGCTACTTATATTTAGAAGGAAATAGATAAAAAAAGAATTCAGTTTCTTTGTTGCACTGGGCATGTTTCAAGTAGTCAGTGATTGGCATTCTGTTGCAAGGTACAAATGGCAGAACATGTGATTATATTATGGGAGTTCAAGATCACTGGTAAAAGACTGCTCAGATTCAAAAAGTTCTGAATCAGCCATTTTATTTAGCTTTCCAGTGACTGCACTCCTTGAGTCAATTTAGAGAATATAGCACTTGCTCAGAGGAAAGTAAAGGTGAAGTTTATACCCTGACTGGTTAGTACAAGATTAACTCAAAAACAAGCCATCACATGTTCTTGTAGGTGGGCAAGCAAGCAGTTACAGAAGCCAGATAAGCAAGTAGTCACAAAAGCAGATAAGTCTCAGTTGGAGCCTCCCAGGATTATGTGGGTGTGTTCTTCTGGGGTCAGCTCTTCTGGAACTGCTGGGCCAGGGTAGGTTCTGGGATGGCTCACCAAGATGGTGGTTCTTACACAAAATGGAGGAGCTTAGGCTATCACATTATGAGAAAGGGTTACAGGACATTGCTATTCATCAGATTTGCTTTTTCCTTCCTTTTTATTTTTATTCTTTCCTTTTAAATTTTTCTTTGGAATTTTTATTTTTTATTTTATGTGTATGAATGTATTGCCTGTGTACATGTAAATGCACTATGTGCATACAGTGCCCATGAAGGCCAGAAGAGGGCGGTGGATCTCCTGGCTGGAGCTATAAATGGTTGTTAGCCGCCATGTGGGTGCAGGGAATCTGAATCCATGTCCTCTGCAAGAGCAACCAGTACTCTTAGCCGCTGAGCCATCTCTCCAGCCCTGCCTTCCTTTTTTAAAAAATTTTACTTTTGTTGTGGCACAAAGAAAAAGAGAAAGTTCCAGAAAACACCTCAGGGGATTAGAATGGACATTTCTTGGGGGAGGGGCATGCTCTAAGATTACTTTAGGCAGGCCAATCTCTGTTAGTTCCAGGCCAGCCTGGTCTACATACATAGTGAGTTCCAGGCCAGCTGGGGCTACAGGAAGACCCTGACTCAAAAAGACACAAAAAATTTACCTTTATTTCCAAGTTTTGTTCGTGAACTCATACAAGATATTCCAGATACATGTGTTTTTAATCCTTACCTCCCTCATCCTCTTCATCCTGATTGACTTGGAAGGAATATAATCCATCCCTCTTGTACGCTGTCGACACTGCATATAGCCAGTCATGCAGATTTTTGTCTTCACATACTTTTTGTGAGAGGTTTCAAGTACCTTTTGGGAAGGAAGGTACAGCTCCTGCAGTTGCTCCTCGGTGGTTGTTGTCCCCACTGAGACGGCCAGCTTTCCCATTTACTCTAGTTCTCTGGGGGAAACTGCTTGACATGGGCAGCATCCACAATTCCATCTTCTACAGTGGGGCTTCCTAAATATTGTCTACTTGTTATGCCTTTTCACCTGAGAAATTTTCACACAGCCCTGGAATTAAAGGAATATAAAATCAGTGCATAAAACATTTATTGATTTAAAAAAAAATCAAAGAAACTTATTTTAAAACAATTCTTTGGTATACATACAGTTTTACCATTTATTAAAGGCAAGCAAATTTTCATGTTGATGAGATAGATGTGCCTGTTTATTTTTATTTATTTATTTATTTATTTTTGGTCTTTTTTTTTTTTTTTTTTTTTTTTTTTTAGAACGGGTCTCCCTGCAGCCGAGCTGTACTAAAACCCACTATGTAGACCAGGCAGGCCTTGAACTCAGAGATTCACCTGCCTCTGCCTCCCAAGTGCTAGGACTACAGGCATGCACCACCATGCCTGGCTTTATTTTTGGTCTTTTTTAAGACAGGGTTTCCCTGTAGCTTCAGCTGCCCTGGAACTCACTCTGTAGACCAGGCTGGCTTCAAACTCACGGAGATCTGCCTGCCTCTGCCTCCCTAGTGCTAGGACTAAAGGCATGTATTACCATACCTGGTGTGTCTGTTTATTTTTATGTAAAGAATTCAATCTTGGCTGGATAGTTGATACTATAATCATAGAGCATCTTCAACATTTTCAGTTGGTTGTTTAAAAAACTTTTAAGGGGTTGGAGCAAAGGCTCAGCAGTTAAGAGCACTGACTGTTCTTGTAAAGGACCCCAGTTCAGATTCTCAGCACCCACATAGCAGCTAACAACCATCTGTAACTTCAGCCAGGGGATCCATTGCTTTCTTCTGGCCTCCATGGGCATTGTGTGCACATGGTATACTTACATGCATGCAGGCAAGACACTCATACACATAAAATAAAAATAATAAAATATTTAAATTTTTAAAAAACATACCTATTTGCCCTGTTTTCATTAATATTTTTAGACAGGTCTCATTTTTCAGCCCAGGCTGACCTCAAATCTGTAATCTTCCTGCCTTAGCCTCCTGAATATGAGGATTGCAAGTGTGTACCACCACACACTGCTAAATAGAACCTGTTTCTGTTTTTTTCTCCCTTTCACCACAGCTCTTTCATAGGTGCCGTGGTGGCAACAGAGACCAAAAGGGTTGTTCTGTTTCTTGATTTGGAGTTTGTAACATGGGCTTGTTAAAGTAATAAATTATTGCTTGCTGTTACAATAATAAGCAATTGATTCTCTTAGCTCTTTTTTGGATAGAATCTTAGCAAACACCTGTTAGATTATGTTAGTCACTTTTCTATTCTTGTGACAAGATGTCAAACTAAAGCGATCAGCTTGTAAGAAGGAAATCAATTACTTTTTTTATATTTATTATTTTTATTTTATGTGTATGAGGGTATTATCTGCATGCATGTAAATGCACCTGTGTTGTATATTGCCTGTGGTCAGAAGAGGGTATTGGATCCCTTGGAATTATGGACACAGTCGTTAGCTGTCATGTGGGTGCTTAAAATCAAACCTGGGTCTTCTACAAGAGTATCCAATGCTCTTAACCATTGATCCATCTCTCTAGCCCCAGGAAATCAAATTATAAGGAAGACAGATTCATTTGGGTTCACAATTTCAGAAGTTTCGATCCATAGTTGCTTACTTGGCTCTTTCCCTTTGAACCTGTGACAGCACAAGAATGTGTGATGGAGGAGGTCTGCTCAGGCTTATGGTAGCTACAAAGGAGAGGCAGAGGGAGAGCGAGGGTGACGGTGAGAAAGAGACTGGTATCCCAGTACCTGCTTCTAAGATGCTCTCCCGGTGACCCAGCTTCCTTCCACAAGGCCCTACCTCCCTAAGGTTCCCCACCTTCCCAATACTGCCACAGGCTAGGTACTAAGCCTTCAACATGTAAGCTTTGGGGGACATCGCAGGTCCAAATTATGGTAAGACTTTGTCAAAATAGAGCTGCACTCAGGATTCAAGGAAGGAGGTACATTGAAAAGGTGACAGTTAACCTCTTAGGGGAAATGGAACAACTTGGGTTGTGCCTTAGAAAAGAGTTTCTCCCCCTTTGAGTGTCTCTGATGTACAAATTATATGTGGCATTACTTTTAGGTGTTAAAGTATGTCACCTCCTTGAATGAAGACTCCTCTGTCCACGGATTCATAGTGCAGCTACCTTTAGATTCAGAGAATCCGATTAATACTGAGGCAGTCATCAATGCTATTGCTCCTGAAAAGGATGTGGATGGGTGAGTTACATGATAGGGTTGCTGGATTTTATTTAGATTTTGGAAACATACCATCTTTGTTTCTAAAGAATAGAGACTTAACTGCTTTTATTTCCTCTTTGCTTTGATTTCTTGCATTGTTTTAGATTGACTAGTGTCAGCGCTGGAAAACTTGCCAGAGGTGATCTCAATGACTGCTTCATTCCTTGTACACCTAAAGGATGCTTGGAACTCATCAAAAAGACAGGTAAAAATGAGCAAACCAAGCAATAGGAAGGCACTGTTTTTTAGAGACTGTCTTGGTGTGTGGAGATAACAGAGGAAGTAAACAGTGAGCCATAAGGAAATGGACTTGATTGGCAAAAATGCCCATCTACTAGACACTTTACCTAAGTTCTCAGTTTTCTCCTCAGCCCTATGGAGAACAAGTGCTGTTCTTCAACAACAGGCTCAAAGCCAGTGGAGCTGTAGAAGCACCTGTAATCCCAGTCCTTGGAGGCAGAGGCAGGAAGATCATGAGTTTGAGGCCATCCTGGGCTATATAATGAGAATCTGTCTCAAAGCCAAGGCCTAGGGTTCAGTCCTCAGCACTAAGAAACAAAAATAAACAGGCTCAGAGATAAGGGTTTTGTCCAGTAGACAACAGAACCAAGATTTGAACTCAGGATTATGTGAGTGCAAAACAATTTATTTTTGTGAAAAAAAGAAAGTCCTACGTGGCAGTAAGGATTCAGAGACTATGAAGTGAATGAAGTGGAAAGTCCCTGTCCCTGGAACTAGCACCAAGTCCCCACCATGGTTCCAACACTAGACAGATGGCTGGAATGGATATTGTGAACAGTCGCCCCATGTTATTTCATTGCATAGCTTGTACCTCAGTATTTTAGTTTTGTTATGAATACTTTTAGCAGAGTTTATTTTTTGCAAGGAAATGGGTTCTGTCTGAAAGAAGTAGGTCAGAAGTTTCAAGTGGGAAGTTAGGCCAGCCTTGTAATGAAAGTTGTATCTGTGGTTGGCTAGTTAAGGTCAACCATAAGTCTTGGCACTGCTATGACAGTCAGTCCTACAATTTAAAGTCTTTAGCATGTTTAACCAACAATCTATTCCAAGTTGATAAAAGCAAATCCCATGAATGACTAAGAAGCTACTGGCTTCTTAATTCCTTGTACTAGTGAAACTCTTGTTGCCTTAAGGTAGCCAGAAAGTCTCTACCGAATCCTAAATGATACAGTAAGGTGTGGCTGATTCATTGATTCATTGATCAGTCTGCAGTGCTGGGAATATAACCAGGGACTCCAACCTACTAGTCAATTGTTCTACCATTGAGCCATTTTTAATGCTTCAAACTTTGAGATTTTACTTCTGGTCTAGATAATTATGGTGCTAACATTATATAAGAGGTAATCTTTTTCTGATAAAATTGGTAAATTTTAAAAGATTTTTAAATTAAAAAAAAATATTTATTATTGCTAGGCATGGTGGCACACGCCTTTAATCCCAGCACTTGGGAGGCAGAGGCAGGTGTATCTCTGTGAGTTCAAGGCCAGCCTGGTCTACATAGTGAGTTCCAGGATAGCTGGGGCTACAGGGAGACCCTGTCTCAAAAAGACCAAAAAAAAAAAAAAAATTATTATTATTATGTATGTGAGTATATTGCCTGCATGTATGTAAGTGTACCCATGTTGTGCAGTGCCTGCAGAGGTCAGAAGAAGGTGCCATTGGATCCCCTGGAACTGGAGTTACTGATGGTTGTTAGCCACCATGTCTGCAAGAGCAGCCAGTGCTCTTAACCACTGAGCCATCCCTCCAGCCCCTATTTTTTAATTTATGTGTACATATATCTGTCTGAGTGTATGTCAAGTATATGTGGGTGCCCACCAAGGCCAGAAGAGGGCGTCAGATCCCGTGGAGTTGGAGTTACAGACACTTGTGAGCCAGCTCATGTGGGCGCTGAGAACCAAACTTGAGTCCTGCAAGAGCAACAAGTCTTAACCACTGAGCTATTGTTCCAGCCTCAGTAAAGTTGATTTTTATATTAGAAACATAATCTAAAACCTAAGCTGTCTCACACAGGGTTTCATAGCTTTCATCCTTGATGTGGTGGAAGCCCATGGTCTCTAGACCTCTCAGCTTCTTTTTTGTGTGGGCAGCTTATTTTTAGACCCCTCCTGCTGGCCCTAGGCAGCACCGCCCTCTGTCCGTTCTCATGCCAAATAGTCATGGAACTGGAACTTTGGCCTGGAGGTGAGGGACGACACTTGTCTGGTAGTGGGTACTTGCCCTTGTTATCCCTGGAGCAGTGGGAGTCAGTTCTGAAAAGAACATTGCTAGGTGGGGACTGGTGCATGCCTGTAATCCCTGTTACTTGGGAGGGTAAGGCAGGAGGACTATAAATTCAGGGTCTGTCTGGGCCATAGAGAATGTTCGAGGTCAGTCTGGGCAACTTAATGTCTCAAAATAAAAACAAATCTCAGGGTATAGCTCAGTGGTAGAGCCCTTGCGTAGCATGCATGAAGCCCTGGATTCGAGTCCTCAACACTGAAAAAACGGATGTTGATACGGTGGCAGGGGAATGGGTGCTGAGTCAGCAAAAAAGCTTTCCAGTACAGTTAAACTTCCCCTTTATCATCACTTCCCTGCAAATAACCCTGGGGTAGGCCCTAAGCCAGATGCGAAATTTGGATGAGAAACCGCATGAATAAAAACTTACCAAAGTTGGAAAGCCTTACTGATGCTAATCTAATTTCTTCCTTTTTCTCTCCACCCTGTTCCATACCCCATAGTTTCTATGACTATTTTGCCCATGTAATTTAATCTGATAACTACTTCCATATGGCTGTTAGCGGTGTGTCAGGGTTTCTTTTTTGAGTGTAGGATTTCTTCCCACTCCTTTATGACTCAGTGAATGCATCTTGGCCTAAGCTGCTCTCCAAACCCCACTGCTAGAAGGACAGTATGCAGATCGCAATCTGTAGCTGCAGCCCTAAAGCTCGAACATGATTACCAAAGAAGGGGTGTTTGGGGGACAATTTCTGTTTGATGCGAAGACTCTGCTTCTGTCCATTTGCTCTCTTTTCTGTTTGCACAGCATGCAAAGGAGGGCAGCTGCTTTCTCCCAACTCTGATGCATGCTGACTTCTCTTCCAGGGGTGCAGATTGCTGGAATGCACGCAGTGGTGGTCGGGCGCAGTAAAATAGTTGGTGCACCAATGCATGACCTGCTTCTGTGGAACAATGCCACAGTGACCACCTGCCACTCCAAGACTGCCAATCTGGACAAGGAGGTAGGCTGTCCAGAGTAGAGTAGGTATCCGGTGCCTGCTTACCCACCCTCATCTCACTTAACCCCAGCAGCAGCCCTGTGTTCCTTGAGTCAGTTTGTAACAAATTCAAATTACCACCTTGTCCACATTTGTGCAAACTGTTTTTTGTTTTGTTTTGTTTTGGGTTTTTTGTTTGTTTGTTTTGGTCTTTTTGAGACAGGATCTTCTTGTAGCCCCAGCTGGCCTGGAGCTCACTGTGTAGACCAGGCTGGCTTCGAACTCACAAAGATCCATCTGCCTCTGCCTCTCGAGTGCTGGGACCCAAGGCATGCGCCATCTCACCTGGCTATGCAGACTGTTTTGACCATGTACTTTCTACACCAGCGCGTCCCATGGCAGACAGGGATCGGCAATACAGGCAGCAGGGTTGGCATAGATCTTGCATTTATGAGAGTGTTGGCTTTGGAGGCAAGGGTGCTCCAAAAGAGGGTGTGCAGTTTTTTCTTTGTTGCCTTTTCTCTGGGGTGGGTGCTGGGGATCGAACCTGGGGTCTCCCTCATACTAGCAGTCACTTTATCACTGCGCCACATCCTCAGCCCTGGCAGCTTGCTCTTGATCCCTGCAGCGGAGTCCAGATACTAAGAATGTTCCCATGACTGTGTCCCTGTTGGCAGTGTAGTCTTTTATGTGGGCAGAGAGCAAGTTAGAAGCCCGGCACCTCCTCCTTTAATCTTCCCAAAACAGCACCTTAGAGACAGTTACAGTGCCTATAGTCAGTAGGAGAGGATGCGGTCTCTGGAGTTACCAGGAACACTGTCCTAAGTGTGTGGCTTCCCATTGTGCCAAAGCCTTCCTCACAGCTTCTCACTGTCTTCCCCATTAGGGGGATAACTGGTGAAAATACCTAGTGAAAGGGGGACTGTGTAAGATTGAGCACAGCATGGGAAGGGCCGTCATAAACAATGTGGTTTGCATTTGAGGCCTTAACCTAATATGCCTGAAAGAGTTGATGACAACCAAGAATTTAATGCTACAGCTCATGAGATTCCATTCTCCTTCTAAATTTGTTTTATTTTATTTGTGTGTATATTTCATTATTTCTGAAATCTGGATCCCTTCCCTTAGGTAAATAAAGGAGACATCCTGGTGGTCGCAACAGGAAAGCCTGAGATGGTGAAAGGGGACTGGATCAAACCTGGGGCTGTCGTCATAGACTGTGGGATTAATTATGTTCCGGGTGAGTGGTGCTGGGGAGACGGAACCTCACATCTCCTTTTATCTTACGTTCTGAGGTTTAGTGAGACTTAACTTGTGGGAGGTACACACAGTAGGTGAGTGTGGGCTATTCCATCTGGTGCAGAGCTTGTGACTTTCCCTCCTCTGCCATTCAGTTCCCAAGGTGACTGCCCAAAGAGGGGTCAAGAAGGTATTACTGCTAACTAATGAATTAATTAATCAATTAATTTTGAGACGAGGTCTCTCTGTGTAGCCCCTGCTGACCTCTAATGCCAGCCTCCTGAATGCTGGGATTACACATTTGCAGTGTCCCACCTAGCTCCTATTTTACCTTCATATAGCTGTCACCTTTTAATTAATCAATCAATTAATTAATCTTTGTGTTTATTTATTTTTGAGACAGAGTCTCACCTTATAGCTGTGGTTGACCTGGAACTCACTATGTAGAACAGGCTGGCCTCAAACTCACAAGATCCTCCTGCTTCTGCCTCCTGAGTTGCTGGGATTAAAGAGGTCTGCCACCACACCCAGCTATCACCCTTTATTTTAACAAAAGTGATAGATTTAAATTGTAAACTACAGCAGTTCCTTCTCCATAATTTTGCTTTCCTTGGTCAACTGTGGTCCAGAAATATTAAATGGAAGACTCCCAAACAGTTGATGAGTTTTAAATGGCTTGCCGTCCTGAGTAGCTCAATGAAGTCTTGTGTAGTCCTTCTGTATCTCACTTCCTACCTGAGACAGGAGTCATCCCTTTGCAGTGTCCATGCCAAACATCTGTTGTCTCTTAGTAAAGTTTTGTGAGATTTTGAGAGTGTAGCCAAATTTGGAAGGATTTTTTTGTTTGTTTATTTTTATTGTAACTGCTATATTTCCCTGATTAGTTACCGTCACCCGAGTTCTCTGGGGGTCTCTTGCTCCAGGTGCTATCAGACAAACCATATAACATATCTTTATGTGAGTTTATTATGATTTATATCATTGGCGTGGAGGGGAGTCACTTACAAAGGAATGAACAACCGGTACCCACCTCTGCGTGGCTCAGAACCAGCATTCTCACTTCTGAGGCCCACCCATAGTCACTGTTAACTTTCACCCACGCATCTTCGGCCTGCAGTCTCGCCCTAGGTCGGTAAATGCCCCCTCTGGCATCCATGTGGGTGAGACTCCGGGCCATCTTTCTCTCCACACCTGCCATTTGTGGCTTCCGTCCCAAGATGGCGCAGAAAGCCCTTCCCTCCAAGGCTAGCTCTCCACAGTCAGTTCTCAACAGGCCCCACCCCTTGGAGGAACCAGGCCCCTGGGACACAGTTAATAATGTTAATCTCTTACCTATGCTCGATTTGTGAATGAAATTTTATCATTGATACATATGCATAAGAAAAAACAGTATGCAGAGTCTGGTACTGCCCATGATTTTAGGTTCCAGCTGGAGAGTCTGAGAAGGTACTATAGAGATGGCGGCTATTGTATAATCATTGCAAAGTGCCCCTAGAGTCCAGAAGAGGTATTCACTCTGTCAAAACGTCTACAAAGGCTTTATAGAGATATTTGAACTGAAGATGCTTGACTCATTGGTATGGTAGTTTACAAACTACCTGGCAAGAGCAGCTTAGGCAAGGAGAGGTTTATTTTGGCCTACTATTTAGGTCCGTCATGGTAGGAAGGATGTGGAAGTGGGAGTGTGTCATGGGGCTGCTTACATCTTGGCCCATCAGGAAGTGGGGAGGTGAGGCCAAAACTAGAAGCAGCTATAGCCCTCAGGATGCCCTCCCAGGGACCTGTGTCTCAAACAGAACCACCGCTGGGGACCAAGTATTCAACACATGAGCACAAGGGGGACAGTTCACATTCAGCCATTATGCCTAGACGACTTCTCTCCTTTCTTCCTCCCCCCTCCCTCCCTTTCTCCCTCCCTCCCTCTTTCCTTCTTTTCCTCCCTCTCCCTTCCTTCTTTCCTTGTTCTTTTGGTTTTGGCCTGGGCCCCCGACTGGCTTTACTTTTATTTTTACTTTTCCTCTTCCCCTCCCTTTCTTTCCTACTTCCCTTACCTCCTCCCTTTTCAGGATCTTGCTACGTAGCCTAGGCTGGCTTCAGACTCTCCCACTTTACCTCCCTAGTGCTGAGATTTCAGGCACGTGCTGCCACCACTTGTGGCTTGACCAGAACTCTTTCTAGGCAAAGAAGATAAATCTATCCTTTCAGTCATGCCCTAAACCCACTTATGGCATCTCATCCAAGTCACTCCTAATTCTCCTGTTTTGGTTAATGACTTGCTCTGCCTTATGTGTCTGGATTTTTCCTTTTGACTGTTCTTAGATTGCATCCATTTTGAAACATTAAGAAAATTTTCCTCTCTCCTCCTTTCTCAGCGTCGCCTGTGAACATTGCTTTCTCACTGGGAGGATTGCTGCCTGTTCATCCTGGGCTCCCTCCCTGCATCTGATCCCACATAGATGACCATGTGCACTCAGCCACCCGCTGCCAAGGAGTGTGTGCTTCCCTCATATCTCTTGCCAATCTTTGCCTCACAGGAGGTTCAGCAACCCTCCCAGCCTTTTATCACCTGCATTGAGTGAATACTTGACTGAAGTTGTTGTGATTGGACCTTTGGACCACGTTCCCCATATATTCCTGGTTTGGCCTTGTCTTTTTACACTGTGTGTGTGTGTGTGTGTGTGTGTGTGTGTGTGTGTGTGATGCACACATATGCGGTGAGCATGTGGAGATCGGAGGACAGCTTATGTGAGTCAATTCTCTCCTTCATGTGGATTCCGGAGATTGCACTCAGACTGGAAGGTTTGGTGATGAGCCCTTTTGCCCACTGAGCCATCTCCTCTGCAGCTGCCGTCTGTCTCGTGGAGCAGATTGTTCTTTAAAACATAAAATTTCCAAGAACAATACAGGCATGCCCACATGCCTGTATACCTAGTAGACTGATGAAAGGAATGATTACTGAGTAATTATTTCTGTGCATTGAGCATCATGCCAAGCCTTAGGCTTCACGACTGAATATGGCTCAATTGTGGACTCTACTTACTGATTTATTATTTACTTATTTATTCATTTTGCAGGGCTGGGAATTAAACCTAGGGCCCTGTACATGCTGGGCAAGTGCTTTTCCATTGAGCTACATCAGCAATAACCTTCCTTTGTTTTTGGATTTTTTTTTTTTTTTTTTTTTTGGTCTTTTTGAAACAGGGTCTCCCTGTAGCCCCAGCTGGCCTGGAACTCAGTATGTAGACCTTGAACTCACAGAGATCTGCCTGCCTCTGCCTCCTGAGTCCTGAGTGCTGGGATTAAAGGCATGCACCACCATGCCAGGCTCTTTCTGGATTTTAAATTGCTTCTTCAACTTCTCTTGTCTCTAATGTTAGTTCTTCCTAAACCTTGTCTGATACCCTTTCATCCAGGAACCATTACTGTCTTGAATATCCTCTTTCCCTCCACTCCCACACAACTCGGCATTTCGGATGTGTCAGTGCTTAATGTCCTGCCCCTCCTGGTTCCACAGTCCTTGCAGGCAGTGGTCTCTGCGGTGCCCTGTCAAGCGTCCTGCCTTCTGACACTAGCACTCAGATCTGTCATTGTTGAAGAGAGTTAAAGCAAGGATCATTTTTTCTCTCTTCCTATCTGAAGTTTGAAATGCAGACACTGAGCTGCCAGGAGTGTTAGTCACTGTCAAGTGCTCACCGTTTTTAACCTCCCTCCCACTCTGCCTCGATTTTAAGACAGTAGCACATAATTGATCACTAATTTCTGGTAGTATAATTATCTAATGGGTGAGAAAGAAATTGCTCTCCTACAACTCCTCACTTTGAATACTTGCAATATGACATTCAAGCTCATTTCTAGTTAAATCCTTACATCTTCTGGATCATGCGTTACTGCTTTGGGCCTTGTTTTTGGATGAGGTGTGAGTGAGATAGAAAAGAGCTTGGGCTAGTGATATAGCCTGGTGGTCAGGTGCTTGCCTACCTTGTGCAAGGCCCTGGATTCAACCTTCATCATTTCAGGAAAATTATTATTTTTGAGATGAAAAACCTGGGTCAAGATCTAGAATTCTGTAGATAAGTCTGAAATGTTGATGTAAACATTAATTTCTCATGTAGATAGTAAATTAGTATAGATGGACATCAGTGTTTTCACCAATCCTAGGCATATAGACAAGTAAATATTAAGACTGGCACATGTAGTTCCCCAGAGATGGCAGAATCACTGAATTACAGGCCAGTAGCAGGCTTTAAGACCTAAAGACTATTCTTTAAATATCTTCATCTTAGAAGCACTGTTTTCCACACCTGGGCCACTTCATGGTTCATATCTTGATTGTTTAAATTGTTTGCTTGAGAATTATAGCTCATTGATAGAATGAGAGCACAGCATGCACAAGGTGCTAAGGTTTATTTTATTAAAAAATGAAAAGCAGGCTGGGCGTGGTGGCGCATGCCTTTAATCCCAACACTTGGGAGGCAGAGGCAGGCGGATATTTGTGAGTTTGAGGCCAGCTTGGTCTCCATAGTGAATCCAGGACAGCTAGGGCTACAGGGAGACCCTGTCTCGAAAAGACCTAAAAAATAAAAAAGCATCCACATTACAGCTAATAGCTGACCATAACTCCAGTTCCAGAGGATCCAACGCCCTCTTTTGCCTTTCTGGGCATTGTATGCACATGGTACACTTACATACATGCAGGGAAAACATACACAGAAGACCAGGGTTCAATTCCCAGCACCCACATGGGGTAGTTCACAACCACCTGTAGCTCTAGCTCCAGGGGATCTGATACCCTCTCCTGGCCTTCATGGATACCTGCATGTATATGATATATATATATACACACAGATACACACAATAATAAATAAAATAAAAATAATTTGCATGATTTACTCAAGGATCAGAGAATAAATCACTACATAATTAAGAATGAATTAAGGTAAGTATATTTTTTACAAAAATTTTTGTAAAAAACTCTAATAATAGAGAATATGAATGGGGATAATAAGATGGGAGTGAAGATGGAGGAGGGATCAGAATATGATCCAAGTACATTGTGTGAAATTCTCAATAAAAATATTTTTTAAAAATTTTTTGCAATGTTAAGGGATCAAACTCGGGATCTTGCACATGCAAACTATTGCACACTCTGCCACTGAGCTACATCTCCAGTCATCCAAAAGAGTACTTTTAGGAATCAAGTGCAGTGCAAAAAGCTTTGGCCAGAACAACTTGTAAACGTGTTCATTCTGCTTAGGTTACCAGTGACACTAATTGGAGAAGAGTTAGGTTGCTAGTGTTTGTCTGGAAGTGCGATAAAAAGAAGGAACACGTTCCCTACCATACCCCAATCCAGTTTCAACTCATCCTGTAGCATAATTAGACTTCCGTACTGGCCTCTATAGTTAGGGGTCCCCAAATTAAATGTGATGGAGTCACTTGAATTTTGTATTTACAGTCTTCCCATTGAAAGAGAAATTCCAGGGCTAGGCGTGGATAACCTAGTTTCTTTCTTCACTGAAGCTGTGCTGGCAGATGGGTACTTTCCCACTGACCACATAATGCTTTGAGACATTCTGTCTACGTCAGCAGGCAATTAAGTCAACCCTCATAGTGTTCTATAGGAGCAGAGCTGAGCTCACCCAGTTAGTGTTTGGTTTCATAGTCATTGCCCTGTGAGAAACTAAAATGACTGACATTAACCAATAGAGACGCAAGGAACACTTTAAGCTAATTTCAGTGTTGAAAGCTCTGCAAAGGGAAAATCCTTAGCACTTAACATTTTTATTTCTTATGTGTGTGGGGGAGCAGTGTGTGCATGTCATGAGTGGTATGTGGAGGTCAGAGGACTACTTTCTGGGGTTGGTTCTTGCCTTCCAGCTTGTCAAGCCAGTGCATCTCTTGTTTCTGCTGTGCTGTGTATTCCGGCAGTGGGGCCGCCTAGTTTCCTGGCCACTCTCCTGTCTCCACCTCCCATCTCACCCTAGGAATGCTGGAATTGCAGATGCATGCCACCCCATCCTGCTTTTCCTGTGGGTTCTGTGAATCAAACTCAGGTTGAGGCTTGTGCAGCTAGTGCTTTTGCCCACTGACCCATCTCCGCTGCCTGCTTAGCATTTTAGAAATAACTCTGAGGGCTATAAGGAGAGATTTTCTGGCCATAGTTTACTGCTTTAGAATCTTTCAGTTGCCAAGGAGTTGTGCTCACCAGCACCTTCTAGAACATATTAATCCTTTAAATGAATCTAGGGTGGCAAAAACGTCTGTTAGCAAATACTGTTTCAACTTCAGAAATGTGCATACTTTCTTGTTTGGTTCTCAGTAAGTCTGTGAGATAGTAGGGCCAGGTCTCTGCATCTTTTCACCTCAGGTAAACGCTGAGCCTCCAAGGGCAAAGGATGGTCAGTGGAAGAGCTTACCCTAGAGACTGAGTCTCTAGGTGTGCTGGCTTTATGGCTACACCTGTAAGCGTTCTCTCTCAGTTGTGGAGATCGCCTCAAAGAGAAGTGGGAATGTGGCTAAGATTCTATTCGCTACCCCCCCCTTCAACTTTGATGTTTCAAGGTCTAGGCCGGTCCTCCAGCCCCTCCTGAAAGTGGACCAAAGCCAAGTGGAGGATGTTCTTTGTGCAAAGTGAGCAATGTGCATCACTGGGTTTTGTTCCCCTGAATAGCTGTTCTTTGCTGGTGAGATTTGTAGTTGTTCTGGTATCCTTTTAAGGGAAGTGTAATTATATTCTTTGCCTTTAGCAAAGTAACTGCTCAGTCTTTGGAACTGATGTTGAATTGTTCCCCCGACTCATGCCTGGAGCTCACAAACTGCTGACAGTTGCTGTAGAAACGGTATCTGGCAGCTGTGACATAGTTGGAGCTTTGTGTACCTAGAAAATTTCTTTTGTAGGCCTTGGTAAATTAACATTTCCAAAGGTGCTCATTATATAGTAGGTCATTGGTTTTAAAAATAAAGTAACTTCTATTTACCACCTGAAGGATGACAATAGGATTCTCCAGATTCTGGTTCTGATATATATTGCTTTGTACATAGTTGTGAAATTCTTCAGGTAATACAATTTTCTCCCTAGAAAACAGCAAATACTTGGCATCTCTCTTGTACTGGTGGTAGGAATGGAACCCAGGACCTCACACATGCTAGATCAGTACTCTCTCTGTCTAGTAGCTTTTAAGTAGACACTTAAGCCCGCTGAGACTAGTACACTCTTAAATTTTGCATACATTTTGGAACAAACTGTCATAACTGATCACCTAAGTTGGAGATAAACACCAGTATTGTAAGCTTACACCTTTACTCCCAGCACTCTGGAGGCAGAAGAGGCAAGTGGATGTCTATAAAATGGAGGCCAGCCTAGTCTGTGTAATAAGTTGACGGCCTGCTGGGACTACAGAGAGACCCTGTCTCAAAAAAGACCAAAAGACAAACAAACAAAAACATCAGTACTGTGATTCTGAGACTTCACTTTGATTTTTTTTTCCTTTCCTGCTTCTGGACCAGATGATTCAAAGCCAAATGGAAAGAAAGTTGTAGGTGACGTGGCATATGATGAGGCCAAAGAGAGGGCAAGCTTTATCACACCTGTCCCCGGCGGTGTGGGGCCCATGACTGTGGCAATGCTGATGCAGGTACTGGTGGAAAAAGTTTCTATGACTGTTGTGAAAACCCAAAAGAATTGTAGCTGCTGCTTTTCTCCCCAAAGAGACACTACATAAAACATGCTCAGAACTTAGGACAGATAGGAATCTGTGGAAGGGAAAGGAATGGGAGAACAAGGACATAACTCACCTTTCCTGATTAGAGGAAATGGTAGCATTCTTGCTTCCTTTGGAATATAGAGCTTAAATAGAAACACAAACACTGACCGATACACCTGCTGATAAGGAAAGAGGAGTAGCCCTGGAGCACCAGCAGGTGCACATGCTCTTGCACTCATCTCAAGATGAGGCATTGTATAAGAGAATCATGAAGCAGTTCATTTTGGGCTGAACTATAGTGACCTGGGGTTTGGAACTGATGTAGGGAGTTAAACTGTTCACTTTTCCAATTCTGTCTCTGCTTAGAGCACAGTAGAGAGTGCGCAGCGTTTCCTGGAGAAATTTAAGCCAGGAAACTGGAAGATTCAATATAACAATCTGAACCTCAAGACACCTGTGCCAAGGTAAAAATGCAGTGTTCTTGATTTAGAACTTTGTGCATGGCTAGGTTTCAGCTACTGGATACCGTGTGTCCATATGCTCCCACTAGCAGCACCATCAGTTGGAGTGGGGGTGGGGGATTAATTATAGTGACTGAAGATTAACAGCCATCTTCTGTGTTTTTAAAGTGATATCGATATATCAAGATCTTGCAAACCGAAGCCCATTGGTAACCTGGCTCGAGAAATTGGGCTGCTCTCGGAAGAGGTGGAATTATATGGTGAAACAAAAGCCAAAGTTCTGCTGTCGGCACTAGAGCGCCTAAGGCTCCAGCCTGATGGGAAATACGTGGTGGTGACTGGGTATGTGTGTGTTGGTGTTGCCAGGCCGGTCTGCACATTCAGCCCCCTGGCTATCACCAGTGGCGGCATTTTGCCCTTAGCACACAAGGAAGAAGCTGATAGTGTGGTCTTGGCATTTTCACATGCATTTGAAATAATATCATGCTTATAGCAGCCCTGTCAGTAGTCACAGTAGAAATCCTTCAGAAAATGAGAAAATTGGTCAATTTATCATTTAGGTAAAAGAGTTTGATTTTTCAGATAAAATAATTTCATTTATTAATTAAAAAAATTTTTTTGCATCTATTTGTGGGGCAGGGAGTGAGGGGGGCTTGTACATGAGGCACATGTACCCTGTGGAAGTCAAAAGTTTTCTCCTCCCATGTGAATTCTGGGGATCAAACTCAGATTGTCAGGCTGGATGACAAGAGCCTTTACCCCTTGAGCCATTATACCGGCTCCTTTTTTTTTCTTTCTTGTTTTTGAGGCAGGGTCTCACTGTGTAGCTTTGGCTGTCCTAGAATTCACTATATAGACCAGGCTGGCCTTGAACTCACAGAGATTCGCCTGCCTCTGCCTCCTGATTGCTGGAATTAAAGGCATGTATCACCATACTGGCGGCTTTTACTTTTTTTTATTTAAAAAAAGAAAATCATTGATTCACTAGATTTCTTGGACAGCTGTTTTTATTGCTGGACTAAGTTATAGATAAAAGCAAAATTTTTTATGTTTTTTTTTTTTTTAACACTGAAGATTGAACCCAAGCCTTGTGCATGTTAGGCAAATGATCTATCACTGAGCCCCCAGAATTATTTTTCGAGATTCTAAATTTAAAAATGAAAATTAAAGGATTGCAAGGACAAGTGTCAGTTATATTTCCTCCTTATAGTGAGTAGAAAGTATAGCATTTTGTTGTTGTTGCTATTGTGTGTGTGTGCACGCGTGCGTGCATGCGCACATATGTGTGGCGGTCAAAAGACAACTTTCCAAGTTCCAGGGATGGAACTCAGGTTGTAAGGCTCCAAGGAAGTTGGGGCTGGAGAGATGGCTTAGCAGTTAAGAACACTGACTGTTCTTGCAGAAGACCCAGGTTTGAATTCCAGCACCCATATGGCAGCTAACTACTGTCCGTAATTCCAGTCCCAGGGGATCCAACAGCCTCTTCTGACCTCCTCAGGCATTGCATGACACGGGTGCACTTACCTACATGCAAGCAATACATGCATACACATAAAATAAAAATAATAAATAAAATTTTTAAAAAAAGTCTCCAAGGAAGTGCTTTTATCTGCTGAGCCATCTAGTGGTTGGTTGGTGGGTTTGTTTGTTTTTTGAATGTTTTGAAAATTATAATTTAATACTTAAAAGAGCTCTCTCTCTCAGAGCTTTTGTTTTCATATTATTTAGACTAGGAGTTATTCTCTGGAGTCTGCTAGGTCCATCCTAGTGATTCTAATAAAGTTAATTATGTAAGTAAACAGTTTGTCTTTTGTTTTCCTCTTGAAGCATAACTCCAACACCTCTGGGAGAAGGGAAGAGCACAACCACAATTGGTCTGGTGCAAGCACTGGGTGCCCACTTGCATCAGAATGTGTTTGCATGTGTGCGGCAGCCTTCTCAGGGCCCCACCTTTGGAATAAAAGGTACGTGTGGCCAGAGGGTACTTTCTTCTCCTTAGTCCTCCCAGATTGACTTGACCCATATCTTAACTCATTTAGATACCTGGAATATTTTCCTCAGACCTTGGTTTTGTGATGCATTCAGGGAGGGCATCCATTTACCCCAATTCCTGTCAGTATCTGACATGGGACAAGGATTCTGTGGTATGGAGAAAGTGTAGCTGGGTATTCACTATCACAGTAACAGTAAAGGAAATCTTAGCTACCGATACAGGTTTACATGGAAACAAAGACCCACGCCACAAGTGTCTCCCTTTTGGAAGTAGGAAAAGCCTGTCCTCATTGAGTGTCTACTTTGTGCTAGGATTTGTCTAAGCAGTTTATATATGCTTCTTTGTATCCTCCCATATGAGATGTGATTATCACCAACTTATGATAGCAGTAGTGGGAGTTTAACATAACTAGGTCAAAGGCACCATTGTTACTTATTTTGTATTAGTAACACGTATTTTGTATAAGTGTGTTGCCATGGTGTATACATGGAGGTCTGAAGACAACCTGAGGAATCTGTTCCTTCTACTGTGCCCGTCCTGGAGCTCAAGGTCAGGTGGTCAGGCTTGGTGGCAAACACCTTTTCCCACTGAGCCATCTTGCTGGCCCCTAAAGGCACCATTATTAACTTCAACAAGAACAGCTCTCATCTGTCTGTTTCAAGTTCTGCGTCACTACACACAACACTTCTGATTAGATGAGAACGCCAGTACTCACGTTTAACCTTCTAATTTTGATCACTGTGGTTCTGCAAACATGCTTTTAGCTATTCATGTATTTTTTTTCAGATTGTTTATTGATTTCCCCCCTGCCCCCGATTGGTTACTGTTAAATTGAGGGCATCACACATATTAGACAGATAGTTTTGCTGCTACTTTCAGAACATGCTCCTTTAATTAAACTTACTTTTTACTATGGCATGTTCTTGGAGGCAGCCATATCATTTGCTAGATGACAGGTGTGGTGTTCTACTTGTTCCAGTAATTAATGCAAATGCTGACAGCAGGTACCTCTTCCCTCCTGCCAGTTTTGACTTGGTTCTGCTTATGAGCATCATTTTGTTTTGTTTTGTTTTGAGATAAGGACTTGCGAATAGTTCAGACTGTCCTGGAATTCTCTTTGTAGCCCAGGTTGTCCAGTTTGCCATCCTTCTGCTTCCTGAGTGCTGGGATTATGGGTGTGAGCCACCATGTTCTACCTTTGAGCTTATTATAACAATCCCCTTTCAGCTCCAGGAACCTTCCCCTTGTTCTGATTAGAGAACCCCATTATCTTCTTCTCTTACTGAATTTTCCTCATTGCATGGTCTCTGCCCCACAAAAATCAAATCTGTTCTCCATACTGACATTTGTTTTACTGATGATGTGACAACCTGATCATTTTGACTGGCCTTTTGTTAACCAAATGGGCCAGCAGAACTCTGGCAGTTGCACTGTTTTCTAATGTATGTCTCATATTCTGGAAGTGTTGGCATGTCTGTGTTAGGTATGTGTACTTTAAAGATTCGTTTTTTGGAAGCCAGAGTAGCTTTGTGAGAGTAGGGAATTAAACAGGCTTGCCTTTATATAACTGTCATCTGGGTTTTTAACATGTTAGGAATCACAGGAGTCTATTTCTAAAGATAATGAGTGGGTATATATGTGTGTGTTCATGGTTTTGTCATTTGCACTCAGATTTCAGTTGAGAGACTATTCAATGTGAAGAAGATCAAGTGTTTTAGTGCATTAAAGAAAATTAGAAAATACCTGATCATATCTGTCCAAATGATGGTGAAAAGTAAACAAGTAGTATGCTTAGCTGACTTGTTTGTGTTTGGATTCCAAGTCTTGGAGAAGCACATCTAATGAGCCCCCGCCCTGATCTGTCCCCTAGGTGGTGCTGCAGGTGGTGGCT
The DNA here is from genome assembly GCF_000622305.1 of Nannospalax galili. Taxonomy (NCBI): domain Eukaryota; kingdom Metazoa; phylum Chordata; class Mammalia; order Rodentia; family Spalacidae; genus Nannospalax; species Nannospalax galili. The sequence continues at coordinate 69,716 of NW_008355157.1, forward strand.
ACTCCCAGGTCATTCCCATGGAAGAGGTAAAGTCCTCTGGCTTTTGGCTAAATCAGAGATTATATTACAGCTTTTTCCCCCCTCTAGAGACTGAACATTTTTTTTAGAATGCTTAGTGGACAAATGACTTGTTTCTCAACACGAGTAATACATTAGGCAAAATATATTAATTTGTAGACTTGTGACAACAGTTTGGCCCCAAGTCTGGCTTGCAGTGGGAATAATCATTTTAAGTAGGTGAACATACATGCTGCATGATCTGGAGACCTGCAGAGTCTTAGTGAAAAAAGTGTACAGACATGGATTGGAGCTGCTCTGGCATGCTCCTCACTCTTTTGGCTTCAGGAGTCTGGCTGCTGCTGCTGTTGACCCCAGGTGGTATCTGTGCTCTCTGGACATGCTACTTAGGGAACACCGTGAGTTCTGTGTTTGCAGGAGTTGTTTCTGAGGACAGATAGCCAGCTACTCTCTTTTTTAAAAAAATTTCTCATATTTGCTTTGTAGCCTGGGTTGACAGTAAGCTGGCAGCAATCCTCCTGCCTCAGCCTCCTACACACTGAGATTACGGATGGGAGCCACTGCAGCTGGCTCAGGCACCTGTCTTTCATAAGCTGCCACTCCTGGGTGTCCAGCAGTTGCCGTCCCACTGTCAGTAATCCTTTGCACAGGGATGGATTTCATCATGGTAAAAGGAAAACTAGAATGCAGAGCAGTTGGAGACAGCTGTGGCTTCTACTCTTTTGTAGTTTAATCTCCACCTCACTGGTGACATCCATGCCATCACCGCAGCTAATAACCTTGTTGCTGCTGCCATCGATGCTCGGATATTTCATGAACTGACCCAGACAGACAAGGTAGGATATGGAGGACTTTTTTTTAAAAGGGGGAAACACTGAAATAGTGTTGGTTCCTTGGATGCTGATTCGAGTGGTAAGACAGTGAGACTTCTCATCTTAAAAGCCCTTTTCTTCCCTTTCTTTAAGGCTCTCTTTAATCGTTTGGTGCCATCAGTAAATGGAATAAGAAAGTTCTCTGATATCCAAATCCGAAGGTTACGGGTAAGCTTTTTCCTCTTGATTTCTGTTATGCTAAGAAATGGGATTGATATGGATGGTGAGGATTGCTGGTAGAGGAGGTTTTTTCCTCTTTATAAATTATAAGTGGTTAGTGCCAGAGTAAATAGATCACTGACCATCTGCCTTCAGCTAGGAAGAAAACCCAGGCCTCCTTTGTAACGTGGGAAGAGTAAGGATGTCACTGGACATGTATGGTTTCTGGAGTTTGAATCCCTGCTCTTCCCAGCACTGGGATCTTAAGTCACTTTGTCATGTGATTTGACTCTGTTTACTTATTGGGGTTTTTTTGGTCTTTTTTGAGACAGGGTCTCCCTGTAGCCCCAGCTGTCCTGGAACTCACTATGTAGACCAGGCTGGCCTTAAACTCACAGAGATCTGCCTGCCTCTGCCTCCCGAGTGCTGGGATTAAAGGCGTGCGCCACCACACCTGGCTTTTTTTGTACTTTTATTTATTATTTTTATGTGTGTGTATTGCCCACATGTAGGTAAGTGCACCTGTGTCATGCAATACCTGCAGAGGACAGAAGAGGCTATCAGATCCCCGGGAACTGGAGTTACAGACAATTGTTAGCTGCCATGTGTGTCCTGGGATCCGAACCCGGGTCTTCTGCAAGAACAGACAGTGTTCTTATCTGTTGAGCCATCTCTCCAGCCCTATCTGTTTATTTATTTGTAAAACGGGATTAATAATATTTGTCCTGCATAAAGGACTCTCAGAGAATTAGTTACTTGTGTACTTTGACTTATTTATTTTTTATTTTATTTATTTGTTTTTTGAGACAGGGTCTCACTGTGTGGGACCTAGCTGGCCTGGAACTTGCTACATAGACCAGGCTGGTCTTGAACTCACAGAGTTCCATCTGTCGTAACCTCCTCTGAGTGCTAGTACTAAAGGCGTATGTACCACGCCCAACTATACTAAGTCACTTTTTTATAAGATTACATTTATTATGTTTACTTTATGTGTGTGAATATTTTTGTTTGCATGTGTGTAAGTACATCACTGTGTAGTGCCTGTGGAGGCCAGAAGACATGTCAAATCCCCTGGATCTAGAGTTATAGACAGTTATGAGCCACCTTGTGTGTATTAGGAACTGAACTTGGGGTCCTCTGAAAGAGCAGCAAATACTCTTAACCCCTGAGCCATCTCATCATCTTTATAACCCTTGTAGTCTTTTTTTTTTCTTTTCTTTTTTTCTTTTTTCAAGTCAGTGTCTCCCTGTAGCCCCTGCTGGCCGGGAACTGGCTATGTAAACCAGGTTAGCCTGGACCTCATATATATCTGAGTGCCTCTGCCTCCCAACTGCTGGGATTAAAGGTTTGTGCCACCGTGCCTGGCTCCCTGTAGAGAGTTGGGGGAGGGGACATATACATAGAGGACAACCTTAAGGAGTTTTTGGTTCTTACTTTCTCCTTGTTGAGGCAGAATCTCTTCTGCTGTTATGCAGCATATGATATTCCTGTTTCTACCTCCCATCTCACTGTAGGAGTGCTGGGATTACAGGTGCTTGTCACCTCATCTGGCTTTTTAATGTGAGTTTTCCCAGAATTGAAGTCAGGTCATTCGGCTTATACAGCAAACACTGTGACCTCCTGAGCCATCTCCCCAGCCCTAGATCATTAAGCACATAATTTAGCACATGACCCAGAGATTCAACTCCTCGTGCTTTTAACCTGAGAAATGAAAGCTTGGATTCACACAACGTATACATGTATGTTTCTGTGTCTATTAATAATTTCCCAAAAGTGAGAAAAATCTCAATGTCCTTCAATAGATGGATGCTTAAATAAAAATGGTGCATCCATACAATAAAAAAGAAATGAGTTGTTGATACAACAACCTGGATGTGAATCGCAACAGCCTTGTGTTGAATAAAAGAAACTGATTTCTGAAGACTATAGACTGTGCTTCTGTTTATGTGGCATTTTCAGTAGGACCAAACTGAAAAATAATTGCAGCAGACCAGTGGATGCCCAGAGTTATGAGTCAAGGGACAGCATGACTATAAAGAGAATAAAGTGAAGGAATGGATGCATGCATTACTCTTTTTTTTTTTTGGTCTTTTTGAGACAGGGTCTCCCTGTAGCCCCAGCTGTCCTGGAACTCACTATGTAGACCAGGCTGGCCTTGAACTCACAGAGATCCACCTGCCTCTGCCTCCTGAGTGCTGGGACTAAAGGTGTGTGCCACCACGCCCAGCTGCACGCATTACTTTATCCAAAAAGGCAAGACTTGTTTATGTATGCATGTATGTGTTCTGTGGCACATGTAAGCATTCAGTTGATGGTATGTGGTACTTATCAGCACTTCTCTATTTTTAATTCTTTTCAACCTTTTTTCCCCTTGGTGCTGGAGATTGAACCCATAGTCTCATACATACTAAGCACACTGCCCTACCAGTAAGCTGCATGCCCCCAACCCCTGCAACTTTGTATTTTGATCCCACAGCAATAATCCCTAGAGCTTGCTTTACCCAGGTCCTTGTTTATATGCTGTGCTACTTGCAGTTCTGTCCATATTTTGATATGTGCATTTTTTTGTGTGCCATCAGGAACAACTAGCTTTTAAGCAGTTTATATTCTTTGGCTTATTTTGTTTTTAATGCCTCTTCAAAATCTGTTCATCAGGTATATCACCTGTTACTCAGACCTGTGTTCTGTAGTACAGCAGTTTGTAACCTTATAATAGGACTTCCTGTCAAAAAGGGAGAGGAGAAAATTCCCTGGAGGATTTTAAAACAAGAGACTTTGCCAGTGTCACGGTACCATCCGCAGGGATTGAACTGGAGTTTGGACTCCTGTCCCTCTCTCAAGGCATCCTCTACTGCATAGTGTTTTCACAGTCTTTCCGGGGTGTTCAGTCAGGAGTAGGTTGCTGTCTTAGTTACTTTTCCTGGTGCTATGATAAAAACACCCCGACAAAACCAACTTAAGTGAGAAGGGGTTTATTTTGGCTCCCAGTTCAGGGTACAGTCTGTCAGCAGGAACTTGAGGTAGCTGGACTCAAGTCCACAGTCAAGAAGCAGGGAGCACTGAATGCTTGTGTTCAGCTCATTTTCTCCTTTTTATACAGTCCTGGATCCTAGCCCAGGGCATACATAGTGCTGTCCACAGTGGTTGGGTCTTCCCACTCAACCTAATAAAGATAATCCCAACAGGTATCCCCAGTGGCCCATCTCCCAGGTGATTCTAGATCTCATCAAGTTGGACAATTGAGGTGAACTCTCAGAGTTGCCAACTGTTGTTTCTTAGTAAGGTGACTGAGGGGTTTGTAGGTTTATCTAACAACATCAAGTTTAAGGCTTGTGGGACTATCTGACAAGCAGCCCTAGAAACATACTCAAGGTTTCAGAATAAATTCTTACAAAGAAAGGAGCTGGGCGTGGTGGCACACGCCTTTAATCCCAGCACTCAGGAGGCAGAGGCAGGTGGATCTCTGTGAGTTCAAGGCCAGCCTGGTCTACATAGTGAGTTCCAGGGCAGCTGGGGCTACAGGGAGACCCTGTCTCAAAAAGACCAAAAAAAAAAAAGAGAAAGGAACATGGGCAGAGAGAGTCTTGCTGAGCTTGCTTAAAACTACTGAGTTAGGGGGCCAAGGCAGAATGGGAAGCAACATTTTTCAAAGCTAGTATTTACTGATTCCCAGTGGTGTACTGGGACTGTTCCAGATACTTTGCCATCTAAGCCTGTGATATCCTCGTGCCATAGTGTTGTGTTGCTGTCTGCTCTTGCAGAGGACCTGGGTTCAATTCCCAGCACCCACATGGTGACTAACAACCATCCTTTGCTCCAGTTTCAGGGGATCTGACACCCTCTTCTGACTTCCATAGGCACTGCATGACAGGAGTGCATTTACATACATGCAGGCAATACACTTATACACAAAAAATAAGCATTTTCCATTTCAAGAGATGATCTGTGTAGACACTGTACATAGTTAAATCCCCAAATTCTGTGAAGAGGAAAGTAAAATCCTTTTTGTGTCATTTTTAGAACCGTAAGAAGTTGGCAAAAGTACCACATAAAAAACATGTAAAAGATGTTAAATTGATTGTTAATGATTGCTGCTTATTTCTCCCTTTCCTAAAATTTCGTTTAAGTTGGGCTTCTTGATAGTCTGCTTTTAAAAGCTTTGCATATTGCTTTTCCTTTCAATATGCTTGATGGTTCAGGAAGTGTTTTAGGGTACTTCTGTCGCTGCTGTTTTAGGGCCGGTTGAGGAAAGGGTCCTAAGCTTAGTTACAGAGATGTGTCAATAATACCTTTGTACCTATGAGTAGGGAATAACCTCCAGGTTTAGACAAAAGGATCACCATTTTCCCTTTTGAATTTAAGGTGCTTTATAGTTCTGAATGCTGGAGTTCTATAGGCTGGACCTGATGGTTTTTATTTCCTGAAAGAGACCCTATCTCAAGATAAACTCAATTTTTTTTTTCCCCTAAAATGTATGCTTCTCTTTCTTTTTCCTTTTTCTTTTTCTTTTTCTTTTCTTTTTTTTTGTCTTTTTGAGACAGGGCCTCCCTGTAGCCCCAGCTGACCTGTAACTCACTATGTAGACCAGGCTGGCCTTGAATTCACAGAGATCGCTTGCCTCTGCCTCCTTAGTGCTGGGATTAAAAGTGTGGTTGCTCAGCTCCTCTTTTTTTTGTTTTAAAGGGAGAAAGCATTTATTTTAGCTCACAGTTCAAGATACCATTTGTTTACTACAGTGGGGCAGGAACAACAGCAGGAGCTTGAGGCAGCTAGTCACATTGCATCCATAGTCAGGAACCAGAGGGTGGTGACTACTCCTGTCTTATTGTCTGTTTTAATTCCCTACTTTTTCAGAGGCTAGGCATTGACAAGACTGATCCTGCCACACTGACGGATGACGAGATAAACAGATTTGCAAGACTGGATATTGATCCAGAAACCATAACATGGCAAAGAGGTACCCGCTCAGGCTGTCAGCCCTGTGTGCATTGGTAACACCACACCTCCCATGCCCCCCAGAATGCTCATGGATTGGCCTAATGCATGACCAGGGTGGTCACATTGTTTGCTTCCCTTGTCAGTCTCAGTAGCTGTGTGGATGTCCCCATGTAGGACTGATTGAACATCTTGCTGTCTGTTCAATGTTGATTGAAGTGAGGGTTTCAAAGGAAGTTCATGCATAAACCAAAAATAACATTTTTCAAGTTTCATTTTATGCAGAAAGCTTTGGTGTCATGAAGTGGGAAATGATGTTTAATCACTTCTTGAATCATCTGTGCCCTTTATTCTCAGAATTCTTCTGGCACTGATGACTTAATTTTTCTTGTAGCTCTTCAGCCTGCCTAATCATTTTATACTTCGTTTTATTGAATTCTCTTGTAACAAATTAGGCAACCTTCAATGTATTGAGCCATTTGCCTGACTTCACCACCATATGTTGCTTTTCTCTATGTACAATTAGCGTGGCTTAGAATTTTATTTTCTACTAACAGTATATCCATCTATTTTATAACACTGCTGAGAAGAAAGTTTCATCTAGTCATGCAGAATGTGCCCTAAAGGCCAAATTATCAACTGTTCCCTCATTGTTATCGACACAGTAATCTTGTTGCCCAGGTTGGCTCCAAACTCACTGTGTAGCCAAGGATGACTTTGAACTCCTGACTCTCCTGCCTCTACCTCCCAAGTGTTGGGATTACAAGTGTGCACTATCATGACTAGCTTAATGGCATTCTTTTTTTTTTTTTAGATTTTTAGCAGTCTGTTTATTATTTATCCCTCCACAGCCCACCACACACACAGAGGAGGTTATTTGGAATGGGTCACTCTGAAATTGGAGGTACCCATATCACTTTGTAGGTTATGTGGGGGTATGGTTCAGGTAGAACTGTCATCTGCTTGTATTACAGAGGGAAGGCGGACCAAGGCACACCCATAAACGTGACCATACCCAGGAGAGTTGATTGGCAAGCCAAAGACAATTCTTCCAATAAAGGCACTTTTACAGGGGATGTAGCTCAGTGGAGGGTGCTTACTTAGCATGCACGTGGTTCCTAAGTTCAATCTCTTATACCATAAAGGGACTTTTGCCTCAATGGGATCTGAGGGTTAATTGGCTGGGTGTTATGGGGACAGCAGGAGTTTTTGATGGAGGAGCTATTTATAGATTTCGGAGAGAGATGAATGAGGCTCACCTACACCATTTTTGGGGTCAGTGGGGGCTGCTGTATGTCTTTGCTGCCAAAGCGAGAAGGTGAAGTAGGCATCATAGCCAAAGAGGAATGTAGCAGTTAGGCCTAGTACCCCAGCAACAGTTTTGAAGTTCCCTCTTCCATCCATAAGGACAATAATGGAGGTGCTTAGGTAGAGAATGGCAGCTGAGAGGATCTGAAGAAGTCAGTCCAGGGCCAATTGATGAATGGTACCTTGGAGTGCACTTCACAGATGTAGAAGACAAATAAGACAGCATCAAAGATCATCTCAATCACTGGCAGGGAAGAGTATGCTGATGTCAATGCACTGAAGCATATAGAAATCACTAAGCACAGTACAATCTCAGCAAACAGGAAAATTCCCTTTCTGGTACACCTGTAGCTGGTGTAGGCTAGCCAGTAGCCAGGGACTGAGAGGTGGGCAGAGTCTGCCATGTGGTGTGAGCTGGAGTCCCTGGGATGCCGAGGATCTGCTTGCTTGTTCCTGGGTTCAAATACACTGTACACCCAGCTGTTTGTCCAACTGCCTGGTAGGGTTGTTTTTTTTTTTTTTGGTCTTTTTAGCCCCAGCTGTCCTGGAACTCACTATGTAGACCAGGCTGGACTTGAACTCAGAGATCTGCTTCCCTCTGGCTCCCATGTGCTGGGATTTAAAGGTCAGTGAGTTGCCCCACAGAACAACACAAACCACAGCCTTTAAAAAAAGTGGGGACTGGAGAGATGGCTCAGAGCCTCCCTCAGAGCACTGGTTGCTCTTGCAGAAGACCCACGTTCAGTTTCTAGCACCCACATAGCAGCTAACAACCATTCATAACTCCAGTTCCAGGGGATCCGGCGCCTTCTTCTGACCTCTGTAGATATTGTATGACACACGTGCACTTATAGACATGCAGGCAATACACTTATACACATAGAATAATAAATTTAAAAAATTTTTAAAGTGGATTCCTTTTTTTTTCCTAATATAGACTACGTACTGAAATAGATTCCTGATTTTGTCTTTGGTACTGCACATTCCTGTGCTTGAAGAGCCATCCCTAGGGCTGGAGAGAGAAGTCAGAGGTTAAGAGCTCTTGCTGCTCTTGCAGAGCACCTGGGTTTGGTTCCCAGCACCCACATGGTGGCTAACAACTGTCTGTAACTCTAGATGGTGCATATATACACATGTAGGCAAACACTCAAACACATAAAATAATAAGTAAATATGGGCTGGAAAGATGGCTCAATGGTTAGGAGCACTGGCTGCTCTTGCAGAGGACCCAGGTTCAGTTCTTTGCACCCATGTGACCACTAAAAACCATTCATAACTCCAGTTCTAGGGGTCCAGTGCCCTCTTTTGCCTTTTACAAATATTGCATGCGGGGGTGCACTTACTGCAGAAGACCCAGGTTCAGTTTCCAGCACCCACATAGCAGCTAACAACCATTCATAACTCCAGTTCCAGGGGATCTGGTGCCTTTTTCTGACCTCTGTAGACATTGTATGACACACATGCACTTATAGACATGCAGGCAATACATTTATACACATAAAATAATAAATTTAAAAAATTTTTAAAGTGGATTCCTTTCTTTTCCTGATATAGACTACGTACTAAAATAGATTCCTGATTTTGTCTTTGGTATTGCACATTCCTGTGCTTGAAGAGCCATCCCTAGGGCTGGAGAGAGAAGTCAGAGGTTAAGAGCTCTTGCTGCTCTTGCAGAGCACCTGGGTTTGGTTCCCAGCACCCACATGGTGCCTAACAACTGTCTGTAACTCTAGATGGTGCATATATACACATGTAGGCAAACACTCAAACACATAAAATAATAAGTAAATATGGGCTGGAAAGATGGCTCAATGGTTAGGAGCACTGGCTGCTCTTGCAGAGGACCCAGGTTCAGTTCCTTGCACCCATGTGACAGCACTAAAAACTATTCATAACTCCAGTTCTAGGGGGTCCAGTGCCCTCTTTTGCCTTTTACAATTATTGCATGCAGGGGTGCACTTACATGCAGACAAAACACTTTACACAGAAAATTAAAAAAATAATAATTTTTAAAAATCCCTAGTTGGGTATGGTGACCCATACCTTTAATCCTAGCACTCAGAAGGCAGAGACAGAGGCAGGAGGATTTCTCTGAGACTGAGGCCAGCCTGGTCTATATAGCAAGTTCTTTAGATAGGGGCTTGCTTTAGATAGGGTCTTGCTCTCTAACCCATGCTGGCCTTGAATTTGTGATCCTCCAGCCTCAGCCCCCAGAGTGCTGGCATCACAGGTGTGCTTTCTTGCCTGGCTTTGTGTTTCTTCCATTTTCCTTTCTTTCTTGGTGGTGCTCGGGATCGATCTAGGGCCTTGTAAATGCTAGACAAGCACTCTACCACTGGACTGTATCCACATCACTTTATGTTCCTTTTCTTAAAAGCTGTTCTGCATCTTTCCATTCCATTGCAGTGTTGGACACTAATGATAGATTCCTGAGGAAGATCACAATTGGACAGGCTCCAACCGAGAAGGGGCACACACGAACGGTAATTATTTATTCATTCCCCCAAGTGGTTGCTTTGTGGGAACTAGATCCTGCTACTTCTGCCCTCCTCCATCCTCTCCCTTACAACCAATACCTCCAGGTGTTGTTCTGCCTTCTCTCTTTTAAAATGGAAGTGAGTAGGTGTGGCATTGAGCACTCCCGACAGCGTTTGCAATAAACCTCACTTGTCAACTGTGTGGTTTCCCCCAATATTCTTTACCTGGAGGTGGCGAGCCTCAAGCGAATGTCCTTGCATGTAAATTAATGAAAATTGCTTCTCTTGTGGACATTTGGCTATATGTCTCTTCAGTGTAAGAGTGTCTGTGTTGTCTGTGATATGTTAGGAAAATGTAACTGATTCTAAGCAGCCTTTACAAGGATAAAAATCATAGTTTATTGGTCATATTAGAGCATTTTTTGGTTCTATTTTCTCGAAACAGACTCTCATGTAGCCAGGGCTGTCCTCAAACTTATAACCAAGGATGACCTTGAACTTCTGATCTTCCTGCCTCCACCTTTCAAGTGCTGGGATTACAAGCATACACCCCCACCACACCCAGTTTTATGAGGCGCTGGGCATCAAATCTGGGGCTTTGTGCATACCCTACAACATTGATGTTTTAAAGACTGATTATTCAAGATCGCAGAATAATTATAAATTTTGGCTATTGGAGGATTTTTTTTTTGGATGCTTTTATTTCATCCTATTAAGCTATTTGTTTAAGCCAAAAGGGGTATCTTTTGTAATTCATGCTTCTGGTTTAACACAAAGATTCTGCCCTGTGTCTTTCTCTGCCCACAGGCCCAGTTTGATATCTCAGTGGCCAGTGAAATCATGGCTGTCCTGGCCCTCACTAGTTCTCTGGAAGACATGAGAGAGAGACTAGGCAATGGTGGTGGCATCCAGCAAGAAAGGAGAGCCCATCAGTGCTGAAGATCTGGTGAGTGCCAGGCTTGCTGACACAGCAGTGTCCACTGTCCTCAGTCAGGGTCCTTCAGTGAGTTTAGTTGATTTGGCTCATTGTAAAAATTATGAAATTTTTGTTGTTCTTGTTATTGTTGTTGTTGTTTGAGACAGGTTCTCCCTCTAGCCCCAGCTGGCCTAGAACTTGCTATGTAGACCAGACTGGCCTTGAACTCACAGAGATCTACCTGCCTCTGCCTCCCAAGTGCTGGGATTAAAGGTGTGTGCTACCATCCCCGGCAAAATCATGAAATTTGTAAGAAAAAGCTCTTCATGGTGAGTGATAGGTAGCGGTGCAGCATTCCAGGCACTTTGCAGATACCTTCATCCTGCAGGTGTCCCGAGCAAGCTGTGACTGCAGTTTGCATGAAACACCTGGAGTCTAGGTGAGACTTTGGTGCTGAGTTTGGAGTCACCACTTGTCTCTCCCCCTAACACTTGGCTTGGAAGAACTCATTGGTCACTTTGGCTGATGGTCTTCTAGCTGAGTCTCTACCTGTGGGTTATTTCTGACCTGCCTACATGATAAGAGTTTTGAGGTAAGAATTCTTATAGATGGTTTTGTTTCATTTTGTTTGAGACAAGGTCTCAGTCTAGCCCAAGTTTACTAGCCTCAAACCCATAGCAATTCTGCTTTAGCATCCTGAATGCTGGGGCTGTAAGCATGAGCCACCACACCTGCCTTAGATTAAGAAATGTAAAGGCCTGCCTTTCTCAACAAGACACCAAAATAAGTGGTGCTGTGGCAGATGAATTTAGCAATGGAAGAAAATTCTAACTTTGTTTTCACAGTTAATATGTTAAATTTTAACACCCAAACTTTAAATTTAGAAAGTCATTAATATTGAATATAAATGAGAACCACGGCTTTATCTTACTTTGTTTTAATTTGTTCAGTTGTGACTGGATGTCTTAAAAGAGGGACCTGGTATTTAAGAGTTGGAAATGAACTTCTAGCTAGCATTTTAGTTGCAGCTTTGTGCTTTGAATTTGGTTTCTGCCCATTTCCACCAAGATAACAAGTTTATAAATAATTCATTGCTGTGGGAACTAGCATGTGCTCTAAACTGGTCTGAGTGGAGTTCCCACATGAGCCAGCGCAGAGCTAGATTGAGGTACTTGTCACCAGTGCTACATCCTTTTTTGGAGACTGTGTTCCACTTTCATCCTGCTTCGTTTCCCTGCTTAAAATAACTGATGTGGG
>NW_008355157.1:82057-97278 GCF_000622305.1 Nannospalax galili
GAAAAAATGTATTATTTTTTATTTTATGTGTATGAGTGTTATGCCTACATGTAAGTGCACCCATATCTTGCAGTGCCCAAGGAGGGCAGAGAGGGCATCAGATCCCCTGAAACTGGAGTTACTGACAGTTGTTAGCTGCCATGGGGGTGTTGAGAACAGAACCCAGGTCCTCTGCAAGAGCACTCAGTGCTCTTACAGCCCTCTTTTATTTTTTAAAGATTTTTAAATTTGTTATTATGTCTGTATGTACTTGTGTATACACACACACACACACACACACACACACACATGTAGGTTAGAGGACAACTTTGTAGAATCAGTACTTTCCACCTTTATATGGATTCTGAGAATTGAGCTCAGGTCTCGAGGCATACAAGACAAATGCCTTTACCCACTGAGCCATCTTGCCATTCCCTAGAAACCTTTACTACTGCTCTCTTTCTTCACTTTCTTTCTTACGGTTGGAACTGGGGCAATACTGAAATGATATAAAAGAGGTGACTCGAACTGGGGGCATAGCTCAGTGGTAGAGCATGCATGAGACCGAGTTTGGTTCCCAATACTGCCAGAGAAAAGAGGTGGCTTTGTATTTTCCCTTTAGGATGTCTTTCAAACTTCAGTTAAATCCTCTACCCTTGGCTGTGTGGCTCTTTTGTAAAGCTGGGTTGACAGCTTCACTCATATGTCCTGGCTTCCACAGGGCATGTCAGTGTTTGTCCATGCTGGACCTTTGGCCCACATTGCACATGGGAATTCCTCCATCATTGCAGACCGGATTGCACTCAAGCTCGTTGGCCCTGAGGGCTTCGTAGGTGAGTCCTTGTGCAGCCTCAGCAGATAGATTGTCTATGAACATCAGGGAGTTAACAATGGCAATTTTTAAAATTTCTCTTCTTTGCTGCAGTGACTGAAGCAGGATTTGGGGCAGACATTGGAATGGAAAAGTTCTTCAACATCAAGTGCCGGTATTCTGGTCTGCAGCCACATGTGGTGGTGCTTGTTGCCACTGTCAGGGCTCTTAAGATGCATGGGGTGGCCCCACAGTGAGGACAAAGGGCTGGAAGAGTGTGGTTATCAGGAAAGTTCAAAGGCTTCAAGGACATGTGCTGGGGTCTGCATTCCACCCCTCTTATCCTCATGATGGATAAAGTGCCAGACAACTCCTGTGCTGGCATTTTAAGTGGGGGTGGGGATGGTGCAGATTGGCTTTGTGCCCTACCTTTCTGAGGAAAATATCCAAAGGTATCTAAACCCTCCAAAGGCTTATGCTTTGGGGAGCTACTGCCAGAAAGCTCCCCATCAGCCTTTTCTTTGTAATCAATATTGACACTGGCAGCCAGTCAACCAAACTTTTGAGCTGAGGCAGAAGTCAGCTGTAAGTAACATACATTCACATAGACACACACACGCACACACACACACATCACCACTGTCAGCTCAGCCAATTGTAGATAGTTTTGAAGTTTTACTTATTTTTATTTGATGTGTATGAGTGTATTGCCTGCCATGTATGTGAATGTACCCGTGTCATGCAATGCTGCAGAAGTCAGAAGAGGGCTTCAGATTCCCCTGGAACTGGAGTTAAGGACGGTTCATAGCCGCCATGTGGATGCCGGGACTTGAACCCAGGTCCTCTACAAGAGCAGTCAGTGCTCTTAATCTCTGAGCCATCTCTCCAGCTCCAAACCTGAATTCTTTTTCTACTCGAGTATTCTTATATCTCTTCATTAGACTAACATGAAGTGGTAGTATTCAGCAATCACTGTGATATTAAGTCCCTATTCTTTTTTAAAGAATTCTATGTATTTATTTTTATTTTATGTGTTTGAGTATTTAGCCTGCATGCATGTAAATGCACCTGTGTGTGCAATGCCCACAGAGACCATCATCTGAAGACAGCATTAGCTCCCCTGTACCTGGAGTTAAGGATGGTTGTTGGCTGCCATGTGGGAGCTGGGATCTGAACCTGGGTCCTCTGCAAGAGCAGCCAGTGCTCTTAACCATTAGGCCATCTCTCCATCCCCATAAAGAACTTTTTAAATGAAAACATACTATGCTTTCTGAAACAAAATATAGGTATTGTCCATTTTTCTGATCTCTTCTATGTTGATTCACTAGAGACAGTTGACTTATCTTCTGCATGTGATCTCTTATGCTATCACAGGGCACAAAGCCTTTGGAGAGTCCACTGTACATATATTCAGCGAGAGAGAGAGCAAAAAGGGCACAGGACCTTGGCACTATTGGGGAGTCAGTTTTGACACTGCACCCCTGGGAAGGCTGAGATCCCAGATCACACTGAGGGCACTGCCCCAACATCTCTTCAAACTATTGGCCTTAGTTGCCCCAGAGATGCCAAAAATACTCTCACCATTGCACCTCCTTTTCTACCCTCTGACCTGATGGTCTACATTTAACCTGCCTGCGACCAAGGCTGGCAATACATACAGCCCAATGCAAAGCCCTCCCTAAACTTACCTAAAACATGGAGGATTTGAGGGGCTTTAGGGTTTTGTTCTTGTTGTTTGTAATTCTACTCTGCAATTCTTGAGTGTGAACTTTGTAGGTAACGACATTGTGTTGCATTGTCAAAGGCTGAACATGCCCGGGAGCTTCACAGTAATAATACTGGCACCTGCCCTGGCAGTGCTGAGAGGAGACTTTGTACATACATCTCTGTCCCCTCAGAGGGAAGCTGCATGTGAGCTCCTTGCTTCCTGCCCATGTGGCCCTTGTAGGCTTACAGCACCATAGTCCCCCTGAGCAGTGGAAGAGGACCCAACTGGAGGCTTCTTAATTACTCTGTTGCCCACGGTGGTCAGTGGATCAGTACCTCGAGCCTTTTGCTTATCCCATGCAACAGGGTTGGACTACCCACCCAGATCACCCAGCTGCCACCAGCAGGGCCCAGGCCCCTCTACACAGTATTCAGTGTCTGGAGTCTTCTAAGTGTACTTCACCACAGAGGAAGAAAGTCCCCCCCCATGTTTTGAGTCAGGCTCTCATATAGCCCAGACTAACTGCAATTTACCATGTCAGTGAGGACCTTGAACTAATCCTCCAGCCTCTACCTCCCAAGTGTTAGGATTATGGGTGCACACTACTACACTTGGCTCTTGTTTACCCCCTTCTTGTTTCTGTTTATGCATCACAGTTCAGGTCCCCCAGGCATAGGCAGCAGACTTCTCATAGGCCTGATCGCAGATATCCAGGTGACATTTACAGGGCTGGCAACTTCCTTTTCCCCACATTTACCTTTACTTTTGTTCCACCCCACTGCTGTGTGCTCACAGGGTCACTGTCTGGAAGCACATTTCTGTCTATCTCAGCCTTCATAGATCTCTCCCTCCTCACCTTGTATCCCAAAGGGCCCCACTCTGCTCACTTCTTGTCCTGTGTTCTGTGACTGGTGTCAACCCCAAGTCCTTAGGGCAGAAAACGGCTTTCACACTGTTGGGCATCTGCCCAAGCATGCAGCCTCTTGTCTGTCACAATGCCACCTAAGCTCCAGCCTAACAGTGCTGGAGTAGGAAACGTACCTGACTCAGTTTCCTTTCCTTCCAGGTCACTGCTGGACTGCCTCTTCCCAAGGCCTACACAGAGGAGGTAACTTCACTTATTTCTAATCATCTCTCCTAGACAGTGCCACACCCCAAATCAGCATTTCTCAGTCTGGCCATGGAAAACAAAGGGGGAAAAACTCCCACCCAGGGTTGTTCCTGGGAGTGCAGGATGTCAAAGCCCCTGAGTGTGATGGAGGTTGAAGTAGTCAAGTTGCGTCACGTTGGATGGAAGGAGGCTAGTTCTTTGTGGGCAGTTTTACTCCCAGGGGATGTTTTGACCATGTCTAGAAACTTTTTGTTGTTTGTTGGAGACAGGGTCTTGTTATTTAACTCAGGCTGGGCTTGAACTCATAATCCTTTGCCTCAGTCTCCTAAGTGCTGGGATTATAGGCAGGTACCCTGATACCTAACTAGAGAGACATTTTTTATTGTTACAACTGAGGGGTAGGGAGTGTTCCTGGCATCTAGTGGATAGGAGCCAGGGATGCTGTTAGACATTCCACAGTGTGTAGGGCAGTGCTGCAAGTGCCCCCTAAGTACAATGATGGTAGTGTTGGACTAAATCCCTGCCCTAGACTATTTGAAGTTTCCCTCACCGTCTTCCTCACTTTGACTGGAGAAGTTCCAAAAGCCATCAGAAGCAAAAAGGGACCTTTAGAAATAACCTTTTCCTCTGCAGATCCAAACCCACATTAAAGACTGAAGATAAAGACTGTCTCCTAGTTGAATTTTGTAGGCATATCTTCCATAAGCCGATTGGGTCTACTGGACAGGAGCCCAAAGAACAGTTGTGAGCTCAATTCTTTTCATACTGATATCATTTACCATCAAAGAAACATCCCTAGGGTCCCTGAGTGGTTATGTAACAGGCCCTTGGATTAGATGCAGGGTCAGTTGCTGTCACGGTTAATTCAATTTCTCTGCCTTTTGGAAGCTTTTACATTATCAGGCAATACAGGGTCACTGCAGTCTCAAAATGAAATTTGCAAAATTGTCTAGAAAAAAGATTGTTGGTGCCTTAAGTCTGCCTGTCTTTTGAGTTACCATTTGCCTTTTATGGTCATCTGTCTGATCCGTGCGTAGGAGGGGAATTCACAGTTCTGGCCCTCCTGCCACCCCACAGCCTTTCCTGTATCTAATTACAGTGACTGCCCCAAGAGCCCAGCTGGTGTCTTCCTTTAAGAAATTCTAATTATTTAAACTGTTCTCAATCAGTCTTTTGTATTAATTGGTTTTTATGTGACTAGAGGTTTAAAAAAAACGACAGAGCTCTTTATACCTCAGATTAATCCTAATCTCAGGTTCTAATTATCAGATGGAGGAAGCACAAACCTCATTTATAAGATTCTCTTTCCTGCCTTTAGCCTACCTATTTTTCTTCCCTGCTGTTTTAGGCATCTGAAAAACAAGCAGTAAATGCTGTTAGGTTTTCCTTATAGTACTGCATATGTTTTTATGACAATTATATTTTTACTTTTTACACTCTTAATGCTTTGGGAATTTTTACTATATTTTTTATTATTTTATTTGTGGTGCTGGGATCAAACCCAGAGGCTTGTGCATGCTGATGTGTAATCATAGCTAGCCCCTTAATGTATTTTTCAGTGATATGTTATCTGTGGTTTATATGTTGTATGATATGTGGCATGTGTGGTGTTTGTGTGTGGAGTATGGTATATGTGTATGGTGTGTATGTGGCATGTGTGTGATATGTGGTGTGTATGGTATCTGTAGTGCATGTGGTATGTGTGTGGTATGTGTATGTGGTTTGTATATATGTATGGTATGCATGTGATATGTGGTGTGCAAGTGTGGTATCTGTAGTGTATGTGGTATGTGGTATGTGTATGTGGTTTGTATGTGTGTATGGTATGTATGTGTAGGTCTATGTCTGTGTCTGTGTGTTGTATGTTGCCCAGGCTGACCCAGAGCTCTCTATATCCCTGCCTTCACTTCTATGCACTGGTTTGTAAAACCAGTATGTAAACCTGAGTAGGCCTGGGTGGGGAATGGGTGGAGCTCAGGGGTAAAGCATTTGCCAAGCTGGCTACAAGAATGTAAAGGATTGAAGTTCCTGGTACATATTTTTCAACATTTAAAGAAATTTCTGATAGAGTTCTTGTCTAACTTGCACAAAGCCCTGAGTTTAACCCCTAATACCACATAAAGCCAGGCATTCTTGTACATGCCTGTAATCTCAGTACTTGGAAAGTAGAGGCAGGAGGAGCAGAAATTCAAGACCAGTCTGAGCTACATGAGCCCCCCCAAATCAAAACAAATTTTTTGTGCCAGTGCACGCCTTTAATCTCAGCACTGGGGAAGCAGAAGCAGGTGAATCTCTGTGGGTTCAAGACCAGCCTGGTCTCCATAGTGAGTTCCAGGCCAGCTGGGGCTACAGGGAGACCCTATCTCAAAAACACTTAAAAATTTTTTTTTAATAGAGTTAATTAAGCTTTCCATAGCTTTGCAACTTTAGGACACCTTGGATAGGCTTCATTTTAACACAGGTGTCAGTTTTTATAACGTCTACATGATGAGCATTTGTATTTATGACTTCCTTGGCTGAATCTCCTCTTGAAGGTTAGTGTTTGCAACTTTTCAATGCTTTGCACAATGCTACAGTAAATATATTCAAAGGTATGTTGCAAACCAACGATAGTGGCACACTTCGGTAATCCTCACACTTGGGAGGATGAGGGCGCAGGATCACAAGGTCTAGGAGCCCAGAAATATAGTAAGACCCTATTGATAAACACACAAACAGACAAACAAATGTTATGTTTCCTTAACCAGGCATTCAGGCACACACCTGCAGTCTCAGCTCTGAGGAGGTGGAGGCAGGAGGATCCCTACGAGCTTGAAGGCAGCCTAGTCTACACAATGAGTTTTAGGCCTGAGCTAAAGAGTAATGCTGTAATTCCAAAAAGTTTTATTTGCTTTAAACTTTAGATTTTATAGTATTGGGGGAGAGAGAGAGACAGAATGAGAGAATGAATCACTATGTTGCTCAGAGAAATCTCAAACTCTTAAACTTATAATCATCCCTAGTATTGTAGCTAGGACTACAGGTAGGTGCTACCAGACCAGTTAATACTTATTTGGGGGGTTTGTTTGTTTTTGTGATAGCGTTGTGCAATACAGGCTGTTCTCAAACTCATAGATGAGGATGACCTTGAACTTCTGAACCTCCTTGAGTTTTGGGATGATAGGTGTGCATGACCACACCTGGTTTCTGTGCTGATGGGGATCAAACCAAGGGCTTGGTACATACTAGGCAGGCACTCTACTACTGAGCTATATCCACAGCTCATTGTATGTGGGGGTTGGGGGTATGTAGGTATGTCCACAGCTCAGTGTATGTGGGGGTTGGGGGGTATGTAGGTATGTGCACATGGGTGCAGGTACCCCATGAAGGCCAGAGATATCAGATCCCCCTGGAGCTGGAGTTACAGGCAGTTGTGAGCTGTCTGGTATGGGTGCTGGGAACCAAACTGAGGTCATTCTTAACTGCTGAGCCATCTCTCCACTCCAGCTCCTTCTTTTTTTGTGACAGGGTCTCACTATGTAGTCCTAGTGGCCTGGAACTCACTATGTAGATCAGGATGGCCTGGAACTCACAGAGATCCACCAGCCTCCACCTCAGACATGTGTTACCATGCCCAACCTTCCTTTTAAAATTTGTGTGTGTGTGTGTGTGTGTGTGTGTGTGTGCACATGCACACAGAGCTGTCTGCAGGAGTCAGAAGATGGTGCCAGATCCCTGGAAGCTGGAGTTATAGGTGATTGTGAGTCATCTGACATGGGTGCTGGGATCCAAACTTGATTCCTCTGGAAGCACAGGAAGTGCTCTTAACCACTGAGCCATTTCTCCAGCCCAACACATGGTTTTTCAAGATAGGATCTCTCTTGGTTTGTTAGTCTAGCAAAGGCTCATGATTGGGTTCATTAAATCTTCTGGAAATTTCACTGACTTCTTCGTACTCAATGGTGTGGTAGTTGAATGTTGAATACCTCTTCGGGGTCAGACCCTGTGGTGAGCTCATGTCTTCTCATCAAATGGTTTGTGCTGTACTAAGAAGAGTCCCTTTGTTTTGTTATACCATAGGAGGTCATCAGATGAGTAAACATAGGTTGTAAGCATAATTTAGGTGGACACAATGAACTGATCCCCTTCACACAACAAAGAGACCATTAATATGTGGCATAATGATTTCAGACACCCCTGCTCTCCTCTCATGTTTTCAAGGTGCGGAGAGACAGCGCAGCTTCACTCCTGTGCTGTGGGCAGCGGGTGTTGCTTCTCCCTCCTCCACAGCATGGGCTCCGCTGTGAGGAATGTGTGCCTGGCCTTCTCTTCCTTGTTCTTTTCTTGCTCTGACTATGAATGTCTTCTGATTTAGACTCACTTTCCTTTCCTTTTTTTCCCTTCTTTTTTTTTTGGAGACAAGGACTCACTATGTAGCCAGGCTGGTATCAACTTTATCCTCCTGCCTCAGCCTCCTCTGACTGCTGGAATCACAGGTGTGCAGTAGAGTGCCCCAGGGGAAATTCCTCTTTTAAAAAGAAGCAACAGTTGTTTTCAAGTCTGTTTGCATTTACTTTATAGATCTTTTGCTATTGTTTTACAGGACCTGGAGCTTGTTGAAAAAGCCTTTAGTAACCTGAGGAAACAAATAGAAAATGCCAGAATGTTTGGAGTGCCTGTAGTTGTGGCAATGAATGCATTCAAGTAAGTGCAAAGTGTGAGAGAATGGAAGAATGGAGAAATGCCAGTACACATGTTCTGTAGCACTTTGTGCAGTGCTGCTCTTAGCTTCATTGCTGCTCAGTTACTGTTGTTGGTTATAGCTTGTGATCATGGCAGGCACCATATGTATCACAGCAGACTTGCTGCCTTGCCACTGAGGGTCTGGAAGTCAGATTTGGCCTCCCAAGGGCCCTCTTTTTCTTAATATTTTATTTATTATTTTTTTAATGTCATGTGTATGAGTATATTACCTGCATGTATGTAAGTGCACCTGTGTCCTGCAATATCCACAGAGGTCAGAAGAGGGCGTCAGATTCCTCTGGAACTGGAGTTACAAACAGTAGTTAGCAGCCATGTGGGTGCTGGGAATTGAACCCAGGTCCTCTGTAAGAGCAGGCAGTGCTCTTAACTGCTGAACCATCTCTCTGGCCACTCCCCCCTCCCACCACCCACAGAGGCCCTCAAGATTGACATGAAGTGTTCCTTTCGATTTTTCTAGGCCTTTTGTACTAACAGAGTTACATAGCCCACAGCATTCCCCTTATTTCACTGGGTCTGGTGGGATGTTATCTCAAGAGTTGATGTATTGAACTACAAGTATTCATGCAAGAACTCATGTGGGTTGTTTGGCATTGTAGTACTGTTTAGGGTTTTGTTATAATGGTCCCACAAAGGCAGAATGGGAAGCAACATGTTTCAAAGCTAGTATTTACTCATTCCCAGTGGCGTACTGGGACTGTTTCAGATACTTTGCCATCTAAGCCTGTGATATCCTCATGCCATAGTGTTGTGTTTCTTTCTGTTTTATCCATGTGAAAAGCAAGAAAGTACAGTTGAGGTAACTTGCCAAAAGTCACTGAAGCTCTTTGGTTATGGAGCTGGGATTGAAACCAGGCAGGATTGATGAGGTCTATTTATCAGTGGTTTTGATGGCGCAAAGCAAAACCTCTTCTACCCTTCATGCCACCATCTATTCTTAAACATGAAGCATTCCCTTTACAGGACAGATGCAGATGCTGAGCTGGACCTCATTGGCCGCCTCTCCAGAGAACATGGGGCTTTTGATGCTGTCAAATGTACTCACTGGGCTGAAGGGGGCAAGGGTGCCTTAGCCCTAGGCCAGGCGGTCCAGAGAGCAGCACAGGACCCCAGCAGCTTTCAGCTCCTCTATGACCTCAAGGTAGGTTACTTACTATGTGCCAACAAACCAAACAAAAGTAGAATGAATTTGTGAAGATTCCACTAGGTGGAACTTAAGTTTAGTTAGCAGCTTTAGCCTTGTGGTCTGATTCCCATTTGGGTGGGTCACACTGACCACAATGTGAACACTCAGCTCTAGGCATCTGTATGATAAATACACTTTGCTGCTTATTTGCAAGTGAGAATCCCTGGGGAGCTCACACCCTAAATTTGGAAAGCTCACAGAATAAATCCTTTTGCTGGCAGAAGAGAGGGAGCTAAGAGATGGAACTAAGTGTGCAACTCACTGAGCCTTTCGCGCAAGGCATCAGCCATGTGGTAGCAAATTGTCAAGGGGCCATATCAAGCTTAGGAAATTTTTCTGACCAATAATAGGTCAAAGAAGGATGTTCCAGCCGGGCGTGGTGGCACACGCCTTTAATCCAGACCTCTCTGAGTTCAAGGCCAGCCTGGTCTACATAGTGAGTTCCAGGACAGCTGGGGCTACAGGGAGACCCTGTCTCAGAAAGACAAAAAAGGATGCTCCAAAGCTCACTTCCTACCACTGTGCCACATCTAGTTCAGAGAAACCCTCAGCACCAAAACACCTCCACAGGCTTCATCATCTTCTCCATCACTGAGTCAAGTGAATTACATCTGACCTGGCAGAAGCACTTTTTCCTATGATACTATGCAGTTAGCTCAGAGAAGGTTGTTCTTATTATAGGGCCATATTTCAGGATGCAATTGGACATCAAGTAGTCTGTCTATGGTCATTGAAAACCATTAGGAACATGGGGTGTGTTTGTGGTTCATTCCGTTTCCATTCTCTATGCTACTTTTTGGATTGGTTTTTCAAAGATAACCAGAAACATTGGGAAACAGCCACAAAAATTGTGGAAAGGTCTGAGTTTCACTCAGTAAAGTGCCTGCCACACAAGCCTGAGGACCTGTGTTTAGACTCCCAGCATCCTATAACTGGGTGCAGTAGTGCATGTCTACAACCCCAGTGCTGGAAGGGTAGAGACATGTAGCTCTGGACCAGTCTAGCCAAATTGATGAGCTCCAGGTTCAGCGAGAAACCCTGACTCAAAATATAAGATAGAGAGTTACGGAGGAAATACACCTCACATTATTCTCTGGCCTCCATGTTGCACGCACCCACACAAACGTGTGAACACCACACACACACACATACACACACACACACAAGTTCACAAAGGAAACCTTTTCACTCTTGAGTTTCAACATTTTTGTTTTTTCTCTTTGCTCTTGCAGATATAAAGCAGAGTTAATTAGCATTCCCCTCTTGATACTGACATTCTACTGTTGAGCTTTGGTTTTGTAAATGGGTTTGCAAATCTGTCCAAGCAATTATCTTTCTAGAAAATGCCATAAACATAAATGTGCACACAAAATGGAAAGCATTTACAGACCCCCCCCCCCAAGCCACCACCCACAGTGCCTGAGTTTGGGAACCCCAGAACTTGAGGGCCAGCACGCACCTTGAAAGAAGCGAAGTAAATGCCAGGTGTGGTGGCATGTGCCTTTAATCCCAGCCCTTGGGAGTCAGAGGCAGGTGAATCTTTGTGAGATCGAGGCCACCCTGGTTCACGTAGTGGCTTCCAGGCAAGCTCTGACTAGGAAGACCTTGTCAAAAAACATTGGACGAAAAAACAAATGAAGTGGGGTAAACAGGATTTCATAACCCATTTCTTCACAAGTCCTCCTCCTTTAACAAATAGCCTGCCACTTTTTTGTCCTATTCAGCATCTGCAAGTCTTAAATCACCCCTCAACCAAAGAGCTTCTGCTTCTGAGGTTCTACATATGCCTTGGCATTTCCCAGGATCCAATTAAAAGATGCACATGCTTGTCATCTGCTGCAGCTTTCTAAAGCTGCTTCTGAGAACTCAACTCTATTCGTTTCTGTTGTATAAAGTCTCTTTATACTGGGCTTGGTGGCAGGCCTTTAATCCCAGCACTCAGGAGACAGAGGCAGGTGGATCTTGGAGTTCAAGACCAACCTGGTCTACATAGCAAGTTCTAGGCCAGCTGGGGCTACAGGGAGCCCTGTCTCAAAAAGACTAAAAAAAAAAACAAATAAGGCAACTTCATAAGCTCTCACTGTTTGGTTACAAGTAGGGCTTGTGGGGCTGGAGAGATGGCTCAGTGGTTAAGAACACTGACTGCTCTTGCAGAGGACCCGGGTTCAATTCCCAGCACCCACATGGCGGCTACGAACCATCCTTAACTCCAGTTCCAGGGGAGTCCGACACCCTCTTCTGACCTCCTTGGCATTGCACAACTCAGGTGCACTCACAGAAATGCAGGCAATACACTTATACACATGAAATGAAAATAATAAATAAAATATTTTTTTAAAGTAGGGTTTGTATTTTTATAGGTAGATTGTTGCCCTTTTCAAAAACCAAAACCTGTATAGTATATTTTCTTGGCCTTAGTCACTAGGGAGTAGAAAGCCAGATAAATTGACTAATTTTAGTAGAGTGTTTATATATGTATGTGTGTATACCTCTTCATATCTACAAAGATAGATAACAACTTTACACCTGAGATGTTTTCCACTTATCAAGTCTGAGGCTTGGTATTAAAATGTTTCTAAGCTGGTGAGATGGCTCAGCAGGTAAAAGTGCTTGCCACCAAACCTGACTTCTGGTAGATGCTATATGCAAGGTCCCATCACTTCTAATAAATAATTTAATTAAATGTTTCTGACCCAATAAACCAAGGTATTTGCATGCCTGTAGTTTATAAAGCAATCTTGAATCTCCTTTGGGAACACTAACCTGCAATGTTCCTGCTAAGAATCCTCATGCCTATCCAGTCACAGTCTTCCTCTCCCTCTCTTACATTTTTAGCTCCCAGTTGAAGATAAAATCAGGATCATTTTGCAGAAGATCTATGGGGCAGAGG
Source organism: Nannospalax galili (assembly GCF_000622305.1). NCBI lineage: Eukaryota > Metazoa > Chordata > Mammalia > Rodentia > Spalacidae > Nannospalax > Nannospalax galili. The sequence goes on from NW_008355157.1 coordinate 94,483, forward strand.
ACATCGAACTGCTCCATGAAGCTCAGCACAAAGCAGAAGTCTACACAAAGCAGGTAGGTGTCAGTCTGAAGCCTGAGTCCTCCCAGCCCTACGCACTCCCATGACTTCACTTCTCCAGGTGGCAGCCTCGTCTTCCCAAAAATGCTGGGTCTGGGTTAGGGGTTCCAGTTCTAAGTTCTTCATTTGCCTGTACGTGGTAAATGAGACACAGAGAATCCAGGAGGAAATATGGTGTGTCTTGCCAACAAACTGAGAGCCCCTCTCCCGTTTGGTTCTTGTCTCTACTACAAACCACTGTATTGGTTGACTATGTAGGTGGAATTATGTAGTCACTTGAAGACTATAGTTGAGTATGTACTTCAGAGATTCTTTTTTGGTCTGCCATAACTAAGCTGGAGGGTGGAAAGGTAGAGATGGGTGGAAAGGGAGCCAGCTATCTCAACTGCTTCCTTTGTGGGGTCTAGATGTCCTGGTTTTATGTCTGAATGTTTTGCCTGCAGGTATATAAATGCACTGCATGCATTCAGTGCCCACAGAGGCTGGAAGAGAGTGTTGGATCCCCGGGAACTGGAGTTTTCAACAGTTGTTAGCCGCCATGTGGATGCTGGGAATTGAACCCAAGTACTCTTCAAGAGCGGCCAGGGCTCTTAACCATTGAGCATCTCCAGCCTGAGTCTAGATGTTCTTCATTGTGTAGCCAGTGTTCCCTTTGTAATGCCACTTTCCCTTTTTCCCCAGGGCTTTGGGAATCTGCCCATCTGCATGGCCAAAACACACTTGTCTTTGTCTCACAACCCCGAGCAAAAAGGTGTGCCCATTGGCTTCATTCTGCCCATTCGTGACATCCATGCCAGTGTTGGGGCTGGTTTTCTGTACCCCTTAGTAGGAACGGTAAGTCCGGGCTGCAGGAATGGAGCCTGCTTGCCTGTGCTTCTATTTTGATAGGTGTTTCTCAGACTCTAAGAAAATGCCAAATTAGCAGAGTTCACTGCCCAGGAGAAAGTTGGAATTAGGCTTGTCCTGGTTAATCCTCCATACTGGTGCCAATTGAACTGTAATGCTGTGGCTGCCTCTGTCTTCTGAATAAGATCTGGTTTCCCTAGGGACAGTTTGCTACTGGCCCTTTTTTTTTTTTTTTTTTTTTTGGTACTACTATACTGCTAGTTTTCTTTGTCAGCTGTATTTGCATTATTCTCTCATTTAATCATTGAGTCTTTTTCAAGTTTTCTCTCTTCACGAAAGAGCCCCCCAAAGCTCTGGGCTTGTGGCCTATGACCCTTACATAATACCTGGGTTCTCCCAAGTTTGTGCATCACCAGGCTCAGATTTTCCTGCATGGTCTGTTCACTAGAAGAAGGCTGGGTAAGGACGGGTTTCCATTCTTCCTCTGAAACTGACTTCTTACATATGTTAATCTTGATGCTTCAGTCCAGTCCCTTGTCTTCTGCCACAAGTATGCGGAGAAGGTAGGTGGTCATCCACTTTATACAGAGTTCTGTAGTTCCAGAGTAGAAGTATGTGCATTTGGTGGAAACATGAAGTGTTCATGATTTGACTATTTTACCTAGAGAAAGGGCAATTTCGTATACTTAGATCTGGTAGTAATGAACAGATAGGAAGAGGGCTGGGCTTTCTTTAAACGCATCTCCACTTTCTTCTGTCTCATTAATTCACATAGGAGAGATACACTTGTTGAACGTTCTGTGCTCAGCATTTTGGTAGATGTTGGGGTTGCAAAGAGAAATCACGAGTGTTTCTTGCTCCCTCACCGAGAAGAGCAACTCTCAGTCAACTCCAATGTGTCAGGGGCTGTAAGACATCCCATGAGACTGTGGGGGCAGCTGGGTAGACCGGCTGTCCCAGGTTGGCCAAGCCTGCCCTAGTTTTAACACTGAAGGTCCTGGGTGGACTAGGGCCAGTTCAACCTTGGGCACTGGGCAAGTCCATCCTAGTGGTCCAGTGGTTTAGGGCTGCAGATGAAGCCCACTTCTCTACCTAGGAAGAGGCAGGAAGCACATCTGCAAGATAAAAGTTTGGGAAACACTCAGAATGGCAAAAGTTGCTCAATTTCTTTAACCAGAATTTCTCTAACTTACTTGACTTTGAAACTCTTTTTTTTTTTTTTTTAAATAGGGCTTTTTGCTACTCTAACATTACCCCTCTGAAGAGATAACTCTAAAATCTTTTAGGGATTAAATAAGCGCTCCCGAATATTTTTGTCATTTTTGGCCTTTGGAACAGAGTATGTTGCTAAGAGGCCCAAGGACATTTTGACTTTTAGCCAGGAAACTGCCTACTTTTCTTTGGGGTCTTTTTAACCCTAACTGCCTAGCCAATTTCTGCCTTCTGTTGTTATCACACCATCCTCTGAAGAGTACCCAAATTGCTGATAGGGAATTGGGACGCAGACTGCTCTAGCTTCTTCCATGTTGAACAGGGATGCAGGGTGAGGCAATTGGGGTACCCCTTCAGCAGGTCTATCAAAAAGATGCTCAAATTGCATAACTCTTATCTGTAGGAAGAAAAGAAAGCCCTTGACTCATGAATACACGATGTGAAGGAGAAATAAAGGACAAGAGTAGTTGTATTATAAGTTCTAGACAGGGAACCAGAAAAAAATCAGAACAGGGCAAATTTTAAATTTTCATATCAGAGTCCATTGGAATTTCTTGACAAGAGCTTCCAAAAGCGTCCCTCTATTGGGTACTTCCTCATTTTTCTTTTGTCTTCCAAGGCTGGACTAGTTGGCTGGGAAGAGTGGCTGGATACTCAGGTGAGGGTCCAGTGACCCTGCTT
>NW_008355157.1:97437-172552 GCF_000622305.1 Nannospalax galili
GTCCTTTTGGGTGTTTTAAAACATACTGTTGGCCCAAATAAACCAATTTATTTTTACTCTTAAGGTCATTGGAGGATTTGTTCCTCAGGGGTCACATGGGCTTGGGAAGAGCCCCTGGCTCCTTTCTTTTACCATTTATGTGAAGAGAAGTCAAGGGTTCTGCTCGTCCATGGCTGGCTTCACCTGGAAGCATGGAAGAAATGTTCCTCTGTGTTGACCCTCCTCTTTGTAGACTGGGCACTGGTTCAAGTCCACCTTGTGGTATCTCCATGGCCTCCCTGAACAAGAGGACGGGTGACTCACCACAGTTACAGGACATTTTGAGATGCCTCATAGTCCCCTGGAACTTACTTGAGCTTGGAGGGCAAGGAGCAAAAACTGTTCTTTAAGTCCCTCTGACCAGATTAGTATAGGCCTCAAAGTATGTCTATTAAACACCTAACAAGGTTAGTTACACTAGTCTGGTACTTTTAATTACCATGTGGTATATAAATAAAGCTTGGGAAAATACCAAACACTCTCAGATAAACCTTGACTAGACATCCTTAAACTAGTTGACTAAGCTATGACCTTAGAAAATTTAAGATTATTCATATATTATCTTTCTCTCATCCTTGATAAATCATAGCAAACCTACACAGACCTCCATCTTGCTTAGGCTCTCTCGTTTTTAAAATACCTCCACTCCTATATCTTTCTAACATTTTACCTTACCATTCTCTTTCTTAATAACCATGAGACATAATAACATTAACAAATAAATTTCCATATGTTGTGAGAATTCTTTTCCTGGGGATACTAGGCAATGTTTATCCCCTTCTAAGGTTCTAGTGTCAAACCAATGTTTGATTACATCAAAGTTTTCCTGGGGAACCAAGAGTTTACTGAGCTTACTTACAGAGATGACTGAGGGGTTCCTGAGGTGTATGGATGACCTGAGAGTATTTACACTGGAAAGCCTTTACCCAGCATGGAGCAAGCCTTCTCTTCCTAGCCTTCCCCAGATAATATACTTTAGTCCTCCCCAAACCCAGGAGACCATATGTCATTAGGGCCAAATTACATATAGTTGGCTGGGAAGAGCAGCTAGATACTCAGGTGAGTGTCCAATGACCCTGCTTACCCCTCCTTCAGTTAAAGAATACTATTGTCAACAAGTCCAATTGTGATGGTCTTTTGCTAGTGGAACAGTTGAAGTCGTGAAGGTGGTAGTTGTTTGACTCAGAAGACAGTACTGTGTAGAATCATCTTATTAAAAGAACATGAAATCTAAATTACACACATAAGATAATGCAATTAAGTTAATATTACCTGTGTACACAGTGTGCTTTATAAGTTCCCAGGTAAACCTTATAGAAAACACAAGACAGTTAAAAGTCTTTTTTACCTTATGTAGTTTAGAGAGTGGTCTACCAAAACCTTGCTTTAGGTAGAAAGAAGCAACTGGTACATAGTTAAATGACACTCTTATTTTTAATTATGTTTATGCATATGTATATGTGTGGATATATACATGTGAGTGCAGTGCCCTCAGAGGCCAGAGAGTGTGTCATATCCTGTAGATCTGAGTTATAGGCTGCTGTGAGCCTCCCTAAGCAGGTGCTGGGAACCAAACTCAAGTCTTCTGCAAGAGCAATACTTACTCTTAACTGCTGAGCTGTCTTTCTAACTGTTCTCTCCTTTTGTTTTTTTGACACAAGGTCTCACTATATAGCCCAGGCAGGCCCCAAACTTGCCATCTGTCTGTCTTGGCCTCTCAAGGATTGGGATTACAGATACATGCCAACATGTCTGACTGGCTTACTTTTTTTAAAAAGCAAAATTGAAGTTTTTGTTTTTGTTTTTTAAAGAAAATGGTTTTAATGCAGATTTAAGCATGGACTGGAGGATGGCTCAGTAATAAGAGTGCTTAATACTCTTGCAAAGGACCTAGGTTTCCCAGCACCCATGTGGCAGCTAACTGCCACCTGTGTTTCCTATTCTAGGAGCGCCAACACCCTCTTCTGGCTTCTGCAGGCTCCTGCACACACATGATACACATAAACTCATACAGGCATCGTCTTTCCTTTTTTTAAAAAACATTACCATATGATATGGATGCTAGAAACCACAGTCAGGCCCTCTGGAAGAGCAGCAAGTGCTCTTAACTGCCAAGCCATCTCTCCAGCCCCTCTTTCTCTTTTCTGATTATCAACAACCAGTATTTACAGAGGGAAGATCTTCCTCTTTGGGAAAAATAAAATTACTGAAAATTCTACATATTGCTGCTTTGGGAACCATCTTCAGACTTTTCTACCCACCAGTGCTTACATGCATATCTGGGTCAGTGGGCAGCCATCCTTTGCCTCTCTAATGCCATCTCCTGGGTTTTCTTCTAAATCTGAAGAAAAACCTTTCCTTTCTTCTACTTGTCTATTTCTTACAGAATGCACGACTAGAAACCGGTTGTCGGATTTCTTTTTTTTTTGGTCTTTTTGAGACAGGGTCTTCCTATAGCTCCAGCTGCCTGGAACTCATTCTGTAGACCAAGCTGGCCTCGAACTCACAGAGGATCTGTCTGCCTCTGCCTCCCGAGTGCTAGGATTAACAGCGTGCCACCACGCCCGGCCAGTTGTCAGATTTCTATAGTTTGCCGTGAAGAATATTGATTGGAGCTCAGATGTCAGGATTAGGTTTTCTTCAGATATCGATGTTTTATGTTACTGAAGATGACTCATCCTTTTAATGACATTTTTATAGTGAAGTTTTAAAGGTTCAGGCTAAGCTGTCTTCCTTTCTGGGTCTGATCTGGAATGTGTGTACATTCATTATACAGGACATTATGACAGAAAAAAAAAAAGTCTTCCCTTACAAGCCATACGAATTTGCATCTAAGCAGAAAAGAGGCAAAGCCACTTCTTCAGAAAAGAAGCAAGTATATATATAGCACACACAAGCATTCAAGTTTAGTGTCAGGAGCCCGTCAGATCAGTAAGACTAGAGACCGTAAAACTTCACTATAAAAATGAGTTAAGGGAGGCGGATTGTCATGTCATGTTGCTGCAGCAGAAATCACGTGGGCCTCTGTGCAAGGCTTTCTGAGAGAGCACTTTGAAACAGACGCCATCCCTGTCCCTCCTTTGGTTGATTTGTTTTGAGAGATGGTTTTGCTCTGTAGCCCAGGCTGGTCTAAGAGTCTCAACAGCCCTACTTTGGCCTCCCAAGGGTAGGATTACAGGCATGCCTCACATTCCTTTGGTCTTGTGAAGCCCACACTGAATCAGGAGTAACTGCCTGCTCAGCTTTTCCAGCACCTGCCAATGCAGGGTGGGGGTGGGACCACGCTTCTGTCACTTCTGACTACCGTTGTCCATGTTCAAGAGCAGAGTGAGGCTTGACAATTGGTTTGCAGAAGGCGGTGAGTTTCTTGTTATGTTAGAACCGGTAACTGGGTTTTTAATATGTATCAAGAAGAGCAGCATCCACTTTATTGCCGACTTTAAAGATGTGCAAGGCACAAGGGGAAGGTAGAAGGAAAAAATTACCTTCAGTTCATTTTTATGTTATTTTGCATTGTAGATGAGCACCATGCCTGGGCTCCCTACTCGGCCCTGTTTTTATGATATTGATTTGGACCCTGAAACTGAACAGGTGAATGGACTATTTTAAACAGGTAAGCTGTTGCTGAGCAGGAAGTTGGTTTTCTGTTTTTGTTTTGTTTTGATTTGATTTTTAAATTACACTTATTAATTTATTTCGTAGGTGAGTGGGGTACATGTGTGGCATGGTTAGTGTGTGGAGGTCAGGGTAATTAATTCTCTTCTTCCACCGTATGGGTCCTAGGGCTTGAACTCGGGTTGTCAGGCCTGGTGGCTAGCACCTTTATCCACTGAGTCATCTTGCCAGCCCTGGACAAAGTTGTTAGTTTGTTTTTCATTATGTAGCTTAGTTATGAATTCTAGGGATCAAACAGAATCTATAAATACTCACATTCTAGTAATTTCAAACATTTCTTTCCAGATTTCACAGTGAGGAGAAGTAGTCAGGAATGAAAATTGGCAATAACCAGCGAGGGAAATATTTTTATTTCAATGTTCAGTAGAAGAGCAGGGCTAGAAGCATGTTGGCACTGCATAGGGGTGAGGGGGTGTCACCATGGAGGCCTGCAGGGGATGCTAGGGCTCCATCCCACTACTGGAGCCCTGGGATGCTTAGAGTTCAAATTTGATGGCCTGGTAGAGGTAGAAGCAGCCCCAAGTCTGTACCCCGAACAGACAGAAGGCAAAAGTTGGACTTGGGGGTGTAGCTAAGTGACAGTGTTAGTGCTCAGCATGCATGAGCCCACATTCAGCACCCAAGACAGCAAACAGGTGCTCATCAGTGACACATCTAATTCAAATTTCAAAAATATCAAGCAGAAAAATCTTCAGCATTCTTCTCCAAGCAAGGCAAAAATGGCTCACCTGTGGAGGAGTGAGAAGTTGAGCTGCTTGGGTGCAGTCAGGGTGCTGGGCTGAGGAGTGAGAAGTTAGCCGAACACAATCTTATCAGCAGTAAGAAGCTTTCAGATAGTAGAGGAATGTCCTTCAAGTTTATGAGGGGCAGATACATTTTATCTGGTGTTTACCCCTGGCCAGATCTGTCAGGGTATTTTCAGACTGAAAAAGTTTTGCCACCCCCACTTGTCCTCCAAGACAGTTGTTTGTAATATAGTCCATCAAAATGAGGAATTAAACTAAGAAAAAAGGAAGGTGTAAGTTTTGGAGAACTAGATCCTGATTTGGACAGTGACCACACATGACTAGAGCTTCAAATCTAGTGTAGAACAGAAAATCTGGGAGACCAGAGCGACACCACACTACAAAACCAAATCTCCTGCCTTGAGAGAATAAAGGTCCAGATGGCGAAATGTAATCATTTTGGTCTGAGTGAGGGTAAGAAGAAAGCTTGAATTAGTCTAGGGAAACACTGTTCGCAGAGGGAAATGTGCTTTTGGAAATACAGTCCCTACTTCCTGCCATGTCTTACGGTGTTTGTACAACCATCGTGTGTGTGTGTGTGTGTGTGTGTGTGTGTGTGTGTGTGTGTGTGCGTTCAAGTCCATCTATGGGCAGCCCCTAGAAGCAGTGTGGGAAGGGATGGATGTTCATGTGAGCTGCTCTGGCGATGCAGTTGGGAATGGTGAAGTGTGGAAGGGAAGAGGAAATAGGCCAGTGTTTAGGAAAAAAACACTTTTTTTTGCTTTTCTTTCCAGATCATCTATCTCTAAAGGCTACTTTGTTTGGCCAGTGTCTCTTCAGGCCCACCAAGGAAGTGTGGGGAAGTCGAGGAAGTCAGCCCCTGCCCTGAGGATCTTCAGAAATCGTGGGAGTTTCCCTAGAAGCCTTTCACAGCCTTAATCCTCATACCATGTATAAATTAACACAAATCATGCACATGGCTATTTGCTTTAGTGGCAGTCCAGAATAAAAGGAATAATTTTGCTACCTTGGTGTTGAGACATAATTGGTGACATTTGGTAGAGTGCTGACTGTAGCTGCCATCCAGTGTGAGCCTGTTTGCCAGGCAGCTGCGGGCCGGAGAAGCAAACTACATTGTGGCATTGTGCTCCTTGTGATCTATTGTTTAAAGAGGGGTGTGTGTGCTTGTGTGTCAGGCTCTGGAGACCGGAGAGGGTCAGTGTGGAAGTGGGCATGGAGGAAGGCTTGCCCTCTTTTTCCACACCTTTCTGTTTTACGGAGTTTTCCCCAAGGGAACTGTGGCTGACATGCTTTGTCTTGATGTCTTTGGAATCCCTACCACCTTAGTGTTGTATTTTTTATTTTTACTGTTTTAGGAGTGTGGGGGTTTTTTGGGTTAGTTTTTTTTGGTCTTTTTGAGACAGGATCTCCCTGTAGCCCCAGTTATCCTGGAACTCACAAAGATCTGCCTGCCTCTGCCTCCCGAGTCCTGGGATTAAAGGTGTGTGACACCACGCCCAGCTAGGAGTGTTTTTTTTAAATATTTTTTTTAATTAGCTTATAAAATAATAGATTTTTACTTGGCATTTTCATACATATTAAATTTTGATTGATCCGCCCTCCCACCCTTTCTCCTCCCACTCCCATCTCCACTGTACCCTTTCACTCCTCGTACCCCCCGCTTCTACCTGGTTCTACTGTCTTCTGCACCCTCTCCCTTAGAGCCCCTTTTCTCCAGTCTCATGGGCCCCTTTCTAGTTTCCTGGTCTTGCCCTTATTTATTCCCACCTTGAAATGCATATTTAACATTAGGGGCTAGGGTCTTCATATAAGAACAAAATATTTTGTGAGTTTTGTTTGTTTGGGGTTTATAAAATATCCTCACTTCTCTTGTCCTGTGTCTTCCTGCATCAGATCCTTCTAGAAGATTTTGAATCCCCCTGGTGCCAAAGCTAAAAATTACCAATTGGACAGAGCTATGTTTTCCCAAATGTCTTGGCTTTTATTATTTTTAATACCCTGGGTTCACATCAGTGTTGAAATATGGTTTCACAATTCAAAGAAATGATGGCAGCATTTAGGGAGGCAAATGGCAAAGGAGTCAGGAGCAGAGTCTACCTTGATCTCTTAGTGCCTCACCCACCTCTGTCCCCAACCCACTCCGTAGAAATGAGGGTGCTGTTGGTACTGCCTATAGGTGGTTGTGAAGTTAAGCAAACAAGTCATGTAGGGTGCTTTGTACAGTGCTTGGCACACGGGAGGACCCAAGAATGCTGTCCCTGATCCAAAGCATCTTTCAGACCCTGTTTGCAGAGTCCATATTCTGATACTATTTCAAAATATTCTGTGAAGTGTCATTTGGGCTGGGACTTGGTGGGAATTAGGTTTTTAAACAAGGGGAAGAAGCCGTCTTGTCAGAGAGTGACTTAAAGACCATCTTAAAGGAAATAGGTTTCCTTTATTGCCAAACCTTAGGGAAATAAATCCTTAATCTTGGGAAGAAAAATGAACAAATAAACGTGGTAAAGTGAGAGAAGATGAGTGGAACTTTGAAAAGATAAACAAAGCCCTAATGCAATAATCTAAGTTCTTATTCATTGTTGCTTGGAATGACCAGACCTTCACTGATGCAAGAATATCCTGAGTAGAGGTAAAAGATGCTTGAGTGAAAATCCAAATGCTACGGCTTGCATTTTCTACTTAGCAATATCATTAGTAAGATCCATCTTCTTTAAAAAAAATTTTTTTTCATTTTATTGTATTTAAAAAATTTTTTTTTTTCATTTTATTGTATTTTCTGAGGTGAGATCTTGCTATGTAGCCCACCCAGGCTGGCCTCCAATTCTTGCCGATACTCCTGCCTCAGCCTCCTGAATGCAAGGAGTACTATCTTGTTTCCTATGGTTATGTAGTGTGTCAACAGACCTCTGTCCACTCTTGCTAGATACTTAGGATTGTGTCATTATTTTACTGTTATCTTTAAAGAATTTAATTATGTGTATATGTGGGAGAATGTGCAGGTATGGTTGGAGGCCAGAGGCCAGAGGCATCAGATCTCCTGGAGCTGGAATTCTGTGCATTTGTGAGCTGCCTGACATGGATGCTGGAATTCAAACTCCTGTCCTCAGGATAGAGCAACAAGTGCTCTTAACCCCTGGGCCATCTCTGCAGCCCTATGGCTTTTACTATTACAACTGGCAGTAGGACTGGGGATGTAGCTCAGTGGTAGTGTTTGCCTGGCATGTGCAAAGTCCTAGGTTTGATCACCAGTGCCACAAGAAATTACAAGTAAATAAACCATGGCAGTGAGTGGAAATTGGTAGAAAGTATACATAGTTACCATCCATCTCTGTAGCTTGTGTGAATGTTTCCTCATGGTAAATTCTAGCAGTAGAATTGTTCAGAGGGTGGCTTCAGAACAGGAGCTCATCTTTGGTCAGAAATTTGTAGATGAATTATAATCAGTTAGGCTTAATCTCCATTTTACAGAAAGGCAGTTCAAGATCCTCTGCTGACTGGGTGTGGTGGTACATGCCTTTAATCCCAGCACTTGGAAGGCAAGGTCAGGCAGATCTCTGAGATCAAGGCCAACCTGTTTACATGGTGAGTTCCAGACCAGCTAGTGCTACATAGTGAGACCCTATCTAAAGAAAAAAAAAAGATTCCACTCCTGGTGCCATCTAGTCACCTGATTCTAAAGCTTCTGCTCTTTGCTGCCCCTCAGCTCTTCCTAGACAGCAGCTCCTGCCAGGTTGTAAAAAGTAGAAAACTGGGTCCATTTCACTCACCTCTGAAAGGAAGAGATAATTAAGGTGTGCAAAGTGGAAGAAATGAGGTCAGGGAGGCTGCTGAGCAATCCTGATGGGCAGAGGTTTTGTACACTGATTCTTGGATCTTTGCTAAAAGGTGTCATAAGTACAAACTTACAAATGCCATTTCTATAAGGAAATAAGGCATAAAGTAGTGACAGGCCATGTGTAGGAAAGATCAGTTGGGGCTGGGGTGCCTGTGTCACCTGAGCAGGCCCCAGCCACAGGGCTAGCAGTCCCTCCAGATTATTGGTTCCCATTCCTAATCTCCCCTCCCTGTATTAGATCACTGATAAGCGCATTGCATCTTCTTGAATTGCACCTCAGAGGTTGTTGCTGTCTGTTGACGATGTATGTACACATAATTCAAGAGTGACAGCATCGCGTACATGCTGCCAAGTAAGGCAGATTGCAACACAGTGACTTGGGTTTGTGTTGGCGTCCTGCAGCTCTCATGGTGCCCACAAACAGATTGAGCCACCAGGGAACTGGAGCCACAGGTTCATTTGATGGCGTGCCAGAGAAAGGCACTGTGGAAGGTTTATTCTGAGAAGGGCTCTGAAATGTAAGAATTATTGACAAGGACTTGAGACCATTTTGATAACCACAAGTCTGGACTGTGGGTGGATAGGGACCAGAATGGGGAAGAAAGGTATAATCAATTGAGTGCTTTTCAGATAAATATGTAGGTTATTTTTTTGGCCCACTTTGTGTTATTAACATGGTAAGTTATAAGGAGGATAATTTCTCATCAGTTTCAAGAGATGTATTTATAGCCTATTTCCTAATTATATAATTCATACGGAGTAGTAGACAATTTGGGTTAGCTTCAACAGCTCTAAGTGTCATCAAGTGTGTTTAGGAATGACAGGTTTCTTTTTCTTTCATGCATGAGGTACAGGGTACATTGTCAGAACATCTGGCATCAAGCTCCAGTCATATCCTAAAGGAAAACCACAGTGCAATATTTTATTTATAGTAGTATACTCTGAATGACTATATGTGTGAGGGGACTGGGGAGGAGAAAATCATACCTCAAAAGAATTTTATTTTTCTCTTCAAATATAAATCAACCTCTCACCTTAGACTCTGTTCAGCTTCCTTTCACTACTTTGTTTTTTAAGAGAAAAGCAGGTGGAACAGGTGCTACAAGTTAGTAAGATGGCCATAGTTGCTGTATTGTTTTGACCTGTATTTTAGGATTGGGTCTTGGACTGGAAAATGACTCAGTGGTCAAGAGTGCATACTGCTCTTGGAGCTAGAGAGATGGCTCAGTGATTAAGAGCACTGGCTGCTTTTACAGAGGACCCAGGTTTGGTTCCCAGCACCCACATAGCGGCTAACAACCATCCATAACTCCAGTTCCAGCGGATCCGACACCTCTTATCTCCTTGGGCATTACACAACATGGGTGCACTTACATACATGGAGGTAATACACTCATATGCATAAAAGAAAAATAATTTTTTTTTAAAGTGCATACTGCTCTTGCGAAGGACCCAAGTTAGGTTCCCAGCTCCCACATTTGGCAGCTCACAACTTCCTATAACTCCAGGTCCAAGGGATCTGATGCCTCTGGCCTCCTCAGGCACCTGCACTCATGTACACATACCCACACACAGGCACACACATACAATTAAAAGTAAATCTTAAAACACAAAATAACAACAAAAGACTGGGTCTTGCTATGTAGCCCAGGCTGGGAACTTGCCATTTTCTTGCTTCAGCTTCTCCAGTGCTGGGATTACAGGCATGTGCTACCACACCTGGCTCCCAGTGGTTTCTAGTAAGACGGCTGTTCACTTTGTCCTTGTCTGGAAAAGTTTTTTGTTTCGTTTCCTAAAACTGCTGCGTACTCCCAGATCTGCTGGATTTGAAGAACCTTTCCATTTGAGTGTGAGTCACAGCACCTCAGCTGCATGCCTGGCATAGATTTCTTCCAGCTTGTTTCAAGTTCAAAACTGCCAGAAGCAGGATTAGCAAGTAACAAAAATGGAGATATAAAGACCCTTTTCACAGACCTGTTTGCTGGATGAGCAAGGCTAAATATAATTTCTTTTTGTTGTTTTTTTATTATTTTTAATTACATTTCTGTATCTATGTGTCTGTGCATGTAAGTGCAGGTGTGGGATTCCCTGGAGCTGAAGTTATAGGCAGTTGTGAGCTGCCTAAAGTAGGAGTTAGGAACCAAACTTGGGCCCTTTGCAGGAGCAGTGTGTGCTCTTAACTGCTGAACCATCACTCCAGCTCTCTTGGTGCTAACTTAATCTACAAACTTAACTTAGATTCAACTTTGGTTTTGTGTCCCAAGAATTCATTCCGTAACAAGTCTTGGTGGAATAAGTCTAGACCAGAAAGGTAAAATATTTTCCTAGAAAAAAAAACAACATCTCAGAGTGGGCATCTTAGATTGACCTTTGGGAAGATCATGCAGGTGGTTTTCAGTTCTCTTCTTTCTTGGGGTTTCTGATGCCTGTGCTAGGAGGGGCTGTGGAGAAGGCTGAGGTGTGATGTTCAGGACCCCAGCCAGAGCACCCAGGAATGCTACAAGCCCATGGCCCTGAGTTGCCCTAGACACACCTTTCATCAAGTGTGCCTTATGTGCACACAGACATACTTGTACTGTTTTTCACCATAGCTAGCACCTTCCTTTGATAACGGGGCGGGAACAACCCTCACCCTTCAGAAGTATACAAGGTTCCCATGCCCTTTGCTGGGAGTGGGACTGGAATGGTGAGTGTCCTCATCTCCCCATTCTATTCCCATTCGAACAAGGTGAGCAGACACCAAGGCATGTTCTGAAAGGAAACGGGCAACAGTAATCTACCTGGCTTCAGGATGTGAGGTAAAAGGCTAGATGGGCATTCTCACTGATCAGCACAGCTGTAGTGCTCCTGCAGATCTCTGTCTCTACATAGGTCTGGGGTCCTGTTTGACAAGGAACCATGATAACCTCACACCAAAGCCCACTTTGGGGAGTTTCATTTCTGTTTCTAACCATATACATAATTTCCCATCCAAACAACTCCTTATGACTCAATGCACAGTTACGAATTATGTTTTTAAAATGTGCTAACATCACCAACATGAATGGGGGAGATTTTACAAGACTCTACCCATGTATGGGTAGCCCTGAACACATGTACATTGGAGCAACACTAAATGGACTCATTTATTAGGGTGTGTGTGTGTGTGTGTGTGTGTGTGTGTGTGTCTGTAACAATGAAGTAGGAGTCATGTATTTGAGAGAGGACATGGTAGGAGCTGTAGTGGGGAGAGGGACAGCTGGAAATGATGTAAATGCAGTATTCGTGTATGAAATTAGTTTTTTTAATTAATTTTTTAAAATTGTAAGGTATACCTTGTCCTTTTCGTGTTCGAGGGGTACTTACGATGGTAGTGTCTGTAATTTCAAACATTTTTTTTTACTGCCGTGCGTCTTAGAAAATGCTGGTCCCTCTACCCTCGTCCCCTCGCCGTCCTCCCTGCTCTGCCTTAGTGCTCTCTCTGCCCCGGCCCTGATGTCATCCTGCAGCGGGGATGTGCTCCAGGGCGGGAGCACGAAGGTGCTCCCACCGGGTGGGGCGAGCTGCTCGCAGGTGGCTGCGGAGCTGCGCCCTCACCAGCTGGCCCCGCCCCCGCCCCCGCCCCGCCCCCTGCTCGGCGCACATTGGCCCGGCCCGCTGTCGCTCTCTGTGTTGGGGAGGGGGCCCGCGGCTGCTGTCCCTCTGCAGAGGGCTGCGCGCTCGGCGGCCTCAAGGCTCCCGGCAGCCCCCGCCGTGCGATGCGACCTCTGGTGCTGGGCCGGCCAGGGACTCCCGCGCTTGGGGTAAGTGGAGGCAGGACGGGAGGCTCTGGGTCAGAGCCGGGTGCACCGAGCCTCTGGGCGGGCGGTGCAGAAGCAAGACCCCGGATTCCTGTCCCCAGATGGCGGGGAGCGCTGACTGCAAGGTTGCTGTCCGCAGGCATCTCCCGGCCGGCGGGCGCCCGTCGGCGGCTCTGCCATCAGCTCGCTTCGCACGCGGTGCAGCTGGTTCCAGAAGCACCGGCCGCCTAGCCCTTCCTGGCCCTTTGGGGGGAACCGTGATTTTCCGCTCCTGGCTATGGTAATTCCGTAGACAGCTTGGAGCTGAGCTATCCTTCCACGCCCCCGGCATTTTCCTTTCTGAGCACTTTATCCTGAGCTAGGTCTCCTGCCACCGGGGCGTCAAGCCTGGAGAGTCTTTCCTCCAGGAGGAAGCTTCGCGGTCCATGGCTGGTGCTGGGGAAGATTGCTCTGCTCTGGTAGTGGATGCTCTTTGCTGCTCAAGGGGGGGAAAGGTGGTAGTGTTTTCTGTGGCGTTAGACCAGAGATTCTGTCAAGAAACGTCTACAGGGACTTCAAGGTTTCCTGAGGCAATAAAGCTCCCCAACGAAGGGAAAGGCGAATACATTTGCGGTCCTAACACTCTTGCAAAGTTTTAACGCCTGCAGGCTGCATCCTTTCCTCCATCGCAGATACACTTGTTGGGGTGTTGATCTCTACAGTTGATCTCAAAGAAGCTTCTCATGCAGATAGCTAGGGAATTCATGTTAGTTTCGAATGATACTTTGCAGAATATGATCTAATTCTATTATTTCTACCAGTGCTTACATCCTCTGCTTAAAATAAAAATGCTCAGGCACGGAGAACGCAGGGGAGGGAGCCTTGAGGCAGTTAGGATTAGCTGCAGTTCTAGGGCTGATTGAAGGTGTGTGGGGAGACACACTGTAGATGTTACTTTGGTTCCATCGTTGCTTTAGAATTTGATGTTTATGTTTAGAAAGATGAAGTACACAATACCTACCCTAAAAAATACTTCCTTAGATCATAAAATGATATTTTAGGGTTCTGGTTCCACAGTTCAGAGAATTAAGGACTACCCAGATGAAAGCTCTGGGAAGAATTTACCTGAAAATCGTATAAGGAAAGAGTCCCTTTGCCTAATTCAGGGCATCTATCAAACTAAAATTCATGGGAGTTTTGTTAGGCAATCACCTCTTGTCCTTATTCTTTAGGAATTATTATGTTTTGGTAGGGCTGAGGATCAAGCCCAGGGCCTTGGAGCATGCTAAGCCAGCGCTCTATCACCCAAAATCTTGGTTTTACGCACATCTTCCCGCCCTCCCCCCTTTTTTTTATTTGAGACACAGTCTCATATTGCTGAGCTGGCCTCAAATTCACTACGTAGCTGTGGATGACCTTGAACTTTTTCTCCTGCCTCCACCTTCCCTATACTGGAATGACAAGTGTGCACCATCACAACCAGCTCAGATTGGCATTTTTCAAACAATTCATTTTCTGATGAAACTCAGAGCAAGGGTTTCAGAAACAGGCAGTTTTGGGTTGAATCTGAGCCCTGTTACTGACTAGCTTTGTAATCTCAGGCAGACTCCATCTGCAGATGGAGATATTACCACCTACTCACTCAGGAATACTGAATACCGTGGTGCAGGTTAGAGATGTATGTAAAAGTGTTCAGCACTGCCGCATACACAAGTATTGCTCAACAAATGTCAGCTATTAGCATCGTTAACTTACCTCCAGCTGTGTGCACATTAGAGCGAATCGTATAAGTAGCAGATACTTAAGTGAAAAATGTGAAAGTTACACAACGAATTGACGAGTGGAAAATGACAGCAATGTTAAGTTTCCTAAGAGTGTGTTTGCAAGCAAGCAGCACCTCCTCAATGGAATGTACATTCTTAGAACAGAAACCTTATGGCACAATGGAAAAAACACCAGAGTCAAAATTCCTACTTCCAACTCTGGCTTTCCACAAACCAGCTGCCCCCTCTGGAGTTCGGTTTGGTGAACTGATTAGATTTGAATAATCTCAAATAATCTCTCAAATCCTTAGCAGCTTCAAAATTCTCTATTGTATGTAATAAAAAGTGCACTAGTTTATCTGTCATCCTGCCCTTCATTGCTTTTTGTTGTTGCTGAACTCATAGACAGGACAACTAATCGCATATGGATCAGAGTGATCCATAATGATGTTCTAACAAAAATAATAGAACGCAATGAGTTCATACTGGAGTCTTTTTGACAGGGCAAAAGCAAACCCCAGTGTGTAGCCTTCAGTCATGTCAGTAAGTTATCATGTGAAAAGCATGCGTAATAGAATTGTATACCTTCAGCTGCTGACATAAAACCCCACTCTTTTCTCTCATCAGGTTGATCTGTGAATAAAGGAAAATCTTATCCAGTAAAGAGCTTTCCTGAGAAAATTAAAGAGAAAAATTACAAGCAACGGAGAAAGGAGGCATTTGTGTCCAGAAGAAGCTCCAGAAACAAGTGCCTGAAGGCGCCTGGAAGAAACCCAACTTAGTGTGATGTTTTGCCCACCTTTTTTCATAAAAGGCCTCTGAAGAGAGAGGACAGTTTGTAGAGGATAAAAGGGGGTAGTATAAAAATGGAGACCACAGTTTCTGAAATTCAAATAGAAAATAAGGAGGAGAAGGGGGCAGCAGAAGTTAGTCCTCTGGAAGAGAGGCGGGAAAGAAAAACAGCTACACTTTGCTTCAAAAGAAGGAAGAAAGCAGCCAAGGTGCCCAAGCCCAAAACTGGCTCTGAGGCTGCTGAGGTGGCCAGGAAGTGTCCCCCAGAAGCGGGGGCTTCCGATCAGCCACAGCAGCCAGCAGGGGCCTGGGCCTCCATCAAATGTCTCATGACACACAGGAAAAGGTCAGATTCTTCAAAGAAGCGTAAAACATTTGAGGCTGAAGTGCACACTGAAATAAAGCCTGATGATGCGGCTCTTTCTAAGAAAAAGGCAAAATCCAGGAGTAAGATTCCCTGCCTAAGATTCTCAAGAGGGGCACAGAAGAGTCATCACTACAAGCTTTCAGAAGACTCAGACTACAACATCAGAGTCCAGGGAGAAACTGAAGGTTTGGAGATACAAACTCAGACCCAGTTGGCTGACCAGGCAATACCAGCTAAGTCCACCCAGGACCTACAGAAAGGTGTGTCAGTGGAAGATGGTAAGGAGGTCTGTAAATCACATGTAAACAACAATATCACATCTGGAGAGAATGTGATTTCCGTTGAGCTTGAATTAGAAAATGAGCATTCTGCTATTCAGACAGGAACTCCCATGCTTGAAAAGGATGCTGAAGTGATCCAGGAAAAACAAAATGTTCCAGCGGTGCAAACTAGTTGGCTTGAAGGTTCAGAAGCAGAGAACCAGCGCCCAGTGGCTTCTCATGTTCCTTCCTCACCCACAGTGACTCCTCCTTCACCTGCAGTGATTCCTCTCTCACCCGCAGTGGTTCCTCCCGCACCCTCAGTGACTCCTCCCTCACCCACAGTGACTCCCCCCTCGCCTGCAGTGATTCCTCCATCCCCCACAGTGGCTCCTCCCTCACCCTCAGTGACTCCTCCCTCGCCCACAGTGGTTCCTCCCTCACCCACAGTGACTCCTCCCTCGCCCACAGTGGTTCCTCCCTCACCCACAGTAACTCCTCCCTCACCTGCAGTGGTTCCTCCCTCACCCTCAGTGACCCCGCCCTCACCCACAGTGACTCCTCCCTCGCCCGCAGTGGTTCCTCCTGCACGTACAGTGACTCCTCCCTCACCCACAGTAACTCCTCCCTCACCTGCAGTGGTTCCTCCCTCACCCTCAGTGACCCCGCCCTCACCCGCAGTGACTCCTCCCTCGCCCACAGTGGTTCCTCCTGCACGCACAGTGACTCCTCCCTCACCCACAGTAACTCCTCCCTCACCTGCAGTGGTTCCTCCCTCACCCGCAGTGACCCCGCCTTCACCCGCAGTGGTCCCGCCCTCACCTGCAGTGACCCCGCCCTCACCCACAGTGGTTCCTCCCTCACCCTCAGTGACTCCTCCCTCACCTGCAGTGGTTCCTCCTTCACCCAAAGTGACTCCTCCCTCACCCACAGTGACTCGTCCTTCTCCTGCTGTGGCTCCTCCCACATCTGCAATCCCAGATCAACAAAGCGTGGAGGAATCCAATGACGATGTCAGAGAAAGTGCACCAGATGGGAAAGATGATGAAAGTAGAGAGGGTGCCACTGAAGAGAATGAACCAGGAGAAACTGCACTGGCCCAGGCAGAGGAAATTTCACAAAGCCAGGTAGAAGAAATTGAACTGGCCCAGGCAGAAGAAATCGCACTAGGCCAGGCACCAGCTTTGAAAGAAAATGGAGTTGATGCAGAGAAACCCAGATCCGAAGAAAGCAAAAGAATGGAGCCAATTGCTATTATCATCACAGACACTGAAATCAGTGAATTTGATGTTTCAAAATCTAAAAATGTCCCTAAGCAATTCCTAATTTCAATGGAAAATGAGCAAGTAGGGGTTTTTGCTAATGATAGTGATTTCGAGGGGAGAACTTCAGAACAATATGAGGCACTCTTAATAGAAACAGCTTCTTCTCTCGTCAAGAATGCTATCCAGTTGTCTATAGAACAGCTGGTTAATGAATCGGTTTCCGAGGATAATCAAGTAAATACTCTTCTGCAATGACTGCATTTCCAGATCATGGGAGGAAAAAAAATCCCTCAAAGATGAATTATTTTATACATTTGTGGCACTTCTTATTCAGTAATAAGTTCAAGGTCTATCATCTGTGGAATTTAAAGGTAAAATTCCAGCCCAGAAATGCTAAAGAATAAATGAGGTTTCTAAGTCTGCCACTGAAACACAGTTGCTTCTGGACTGGAGGAAGTCAGCACAGATCACAGTGCAAAGTGACATACAGAGATGCTAAAATGGCAGGTGAAGGGTGGAGTGCTTTGGAGAAAGAAGCTATTCATTGAAAACTTTTGGTATGATGTGCTGTTTACTGTTCTCTAATGTCACAAAGGCTGCTTTCTTTTTGATAGTTCAACCCTGTGTAAAAATTAACATTGCATTCAGTTTTTCAAAACCTTTTCTTTTACAGTGCATTTTTTATGCTGGTTCTAATGGTGAATCAGGTGAGTGGTTTTCTAATCTTGCCTAATTCCCTTACAAAAGCCATTCACAAGTTCCTTCAAATGGGCAGATGGTTACCAAGTGTACAAGTGTGGAATCAGTGCATTTTCCTTCCCCATCTTCCTTCTGCCCAGCAGACCTGTACATATCCACTTCTGCATGGGCTTATCTGCTTGAGAAATTAGAAACAACAACAACAAAACAAAAACCGCAAGACAGAATAAGGGGTATATTACTTTCATCCAACAAGCAAACTTCCCAGATGACAAATGTTTTCTGGAGCAGAATTACTTCTAAAGGTCCAAGAAATCACAATATTCTAGTGAAAGTAGTATTTATGCTTGGCCAAACATGAGCTATGTACACAACTGAATAAAAAGTAAAAAGTTCATGTTAAAGCACATATTTCAACATCAGTGTTTGTCCATTGTGCCTGGCCATGATCATGTAGCATACTTCCCTACTCCACAGGTTAGGGTTCCTGTTGTACAGTCCCTACCCCCTATTGTCTAAATTAAGTGATGGTGTTACCTCTTGAAACATATGATGCACAAACAGCAAGGTGTCTGCTGAAGAGCGTCCTCTTGAGGAAGGAGCACTAGATGATTTTAATTGCTGAGGTGCATTCTCACTGTGTTTAGGGACTGCATATGTATGTGTGACTTTTTCCTATACTTTAACTTTGTTGGTCCCTTCTCCCCCCACACCCCTCTTGTAAATACATAGTGATTTCTGAGAGAAAAAACTGACCTGGCTTTGGAATGTCACCGAATGATAGATGTTATTAGCAAGATTCTTGGCTGAGGTGTGGCAATATTTTCTCCTGGCTTTCCCATCTTCATTCTTCCAATGGGTGATGAGGAATCCTTCAATTTAGTAAGATAAAAACATATTACCCTCCTTAATTAATCAGTCGTGTACCTTTTAGACATAAATCCAAAATTCACTGCTAAATCATCTTTGAAAGAACACTTAATTCACTATATATGGTGCTAACAGACTTGGATAGCTACCAGCAAATATATTTTAAAAAGGACAGTTTTAAAAACCTGATTAAAGTTGGTGCATTTTGCAGTATTTTAAACACTCTTGTATTCATTTACTGGCTCTGAGCCAGTATACTTACATAAAAGCTTCTAATAATCTCTTAGGAATGAGCAAAAAGTATATAACACAGCGATTATTGATAACATTTGGATTTGGTGATTTTGAAAAATAGGTGCAAAAAATGTGAATTTTTTGGTTAAGAAAGTAACATTTTTCCAGGTGTGATGACACATGCCTTTAATCCCAGCACTCAGGAAGCAGAAGCAGGTGGATTTCTGTGAGAGGGAGCCCAGCCTGGTCTATATAGCAAGTTTCAGACCAACTGGGGCTACAGGGAGACCCTGTATCAAGAAACAAAACAAAACAAGCAAGCAAACAAAAACACAGGGGAAAAAAGTATCATTTTAACTAGCCCTAAGTTTTGAGTTTTTGTGGCTTTTAATTTTTTCCTTCACTGCTATTTAATAAATACATTTTTGGTTAAGATGCATTATGATTCATTGTTTTTATGACAAGATATATTCTCTACTCAGATTCATTCTTAAATAGTTTCTCCTTAGGCTTTTCTGGTGACTTAAATAAATAGAATTTCCACTAGAAAACAGAATGCAGAAGGTAGTTTAACTTAACCCAATATATCTGCTCATGACCAAATTATAGTGAATTTTAGGGTGATCCAAACTTTTATTGTCGTAGAAATAAGCAGGAATCTGAAAGATGGTTTGAAAGTCTGCCATAAAATATTATAGTATTGGGGTTGGAGAGATGGCCAGTGGTTAAGAGCACTGGCTGCTCTTGCGGAGGACCCAGGTTCGATTCCCAGTACCCACATGGAAGCTAACAACTATCTGTAACTCCAGTTCCAGGGGAATCTGACATCCTCTTCTAACCATCGTGGGCAATGCACGACACAGGTGCACTTACATACATGCAGGCAATACACTCATAAACAATAAAATAAAATAAAATATATTTAAGTATAATAGGATTCCTTTCAAGAAACTTGACCTTCTGTGCAAAACATATAGCTTCTGACTCAATTTACACCCCTTTAACACTAAAATGGCCTATTAAGAGGCATCAATTTAAGAATCTCATATTCATTTTAATTGAAATCTGCCTTTAGTGAACATTTATTAGTTAGGATTGCGTTTCTCTTTGAACTTGGAATTTTATAAAACTGGGGGTGTATCTCAGACACTTCTTCATTTTTTTTTCAGCACATTATCTTCCCCTTTTTAAGAGTCAAGTATTATTCACTCTGCTTCTTACGACACAGATAATGGGAGCATTCGCCT
Source organism: Nannospalax galili (assembly GCF_000622305.1). Taxonomy (NCBI): domain Eukaryota; kingdom Metazoa; phylum Chordata; class Mammalia; order Rodentia; family Spalacidae; genus Nannospalax; species Nannospalax galili. The sequence goes on from NW_008355157.1 coordinate 116,988, forward strand.
TGGTTTTTTTGTATCACTATTCACTTACCTTTTTTTAAAGCATTTTATAGGATATAAAAATAGTCCCCGGTAACATTTAAGTAAAGGTAGCAGAAAACAAAAGAGCTTTCAAACAGAAATCCTGTTCCCTTCCACCTCCTTCCACCTCCTCCACCTCCAGGAATAATAAGTGTGTGGCACAAATGGAGTTCTTCAGAGAAGCTGTCTGCATAATTTTCCTCCGAGGTAATGGATTTGACAGCATGAAGACTGCGATGATCTTAATTGGTCTACTATTTAGTGGAGTCTTAGAAACGATGGTTTATTTCCAAGAGATGATGCCATTTCACCAGTCTATCGAACAGGGCTTCTTGCTAGAGGCTGTTAGCAATGTGGCTTGTGAGGAGGCACCAGGCAAACCCTGCCCCTGCGTGCAGCCCACAGTTCATTCCATCTGTAAATTCTAGTTGCCTAACTTCAAGTTAGGCATCTCTAACTTCAAGTTGCCTTATTTTTTATAGTTAAGAAATTTTTTAGGGGGTTACATTACAATTTTAAAAATAATTGTAAGGTTTTAGCATCCTATTGTTTGAAAAGATCCTTTTGGTGGTGACTTTACTGAAATATGTACAGTCTACTTTCTAGTTTCATACTAAATATACCAAGATTGGACTTTTCTGCCTCCCATTTTTGCATTTTTTAATATCCTCATTTAAGTTTTAGAGTTCTTTAGGATCAAATTCCTGTTTTATTGCATAACAAAGTATGGAATTCAAAAATTCAATCCATACTATTTTATGGCACATATTTGCAAAGATTTTTTTGTAATGATCTTTAATTTCAAAAATTTATTAGAAGCAATCTAAATAGAGTACCCTGATTAAATTAGATGCTACACGTGTCAGCTGCCAAATACCCTAATGATGGGACAGGTTCTCTGCCCTCCCACAACTCACCCTGGATGTCTGTCTGTCTGTGTGTGGGGGGGTATGTGTGTGGGTGTGGGTGTGGGTGTGGGTGTGGGTGTGGGTGTGGGTGATGACAACAGAAGCCAGGACAGGAGTTAAGGCAGAGCCACAGAAAATGGAAGAAATATGAGTGTCAGGTAGAAAAGTGGAAAAGAAGGGGTCTGAATACATTTCTAAATAGTGTATTCCTTCTGTTAGATGATTAGGTCCAGAAAAAGGTCTGCACAATGTTACATATGTATAGCAGTTCTTATATGTTAAAATGTTAAGTGGATGAGCCATTATGAAAGTAAGAGTTCCATTTTATATTCTCATTAAAATTAGTATTACATTGCTGTGAATCAGATGCTAATATTAAATAATACTCTGTAGAGGAAAAGTTTTTAAGCTGAACTGTTTTATGTACTGGCTAATAAGGAATAAATATTATATTAGCTCATTTAATTTTTTAAGGTTTTTCTTAATTATTTATTTATTTAAATTATATGTGTATATGTGTCTCTGTGTGGGATTGTGTTCATGAGTTCAGGTGCTTTCTGAGGCCAGAAGAGGGTGTCAGATTGATCTCCTGGAACTGGAGTTACAGGCGATTGTGAGCTGCCTGACATGGTGCTAGAAACCAAACTCAGGTCCTCTACAACAGTGTACGTGCTCTTAACCGCTGAGCTGCCTCTCCAGCCCCCTTTTAAAAGGAACATGGTAAATTGTGTTTATTCCCTGAAACTATAAAGATCACACTGATGAAAAAACTTAGTTCTACAAAAAGTTTCAGTCTACTGGCTGGGTAACTGAACAGACTTTACAACACAAGCCTAAAGGAATCTACTTTCAACAAAGAAATGCAAACAGCTAGAACTCGTTTTCAGCCAAAAGAGCAATTCTGAATTTGATGCTATCTGTGAATAAGACACAAGCAAGTTTGGGGCTGGAGATGGAGCTGAGTGACACAGCACTTGCCTATGTGCATAGGCTCTGAGTTTGGTCCCTAGGACCTAGAAAAAACAAGCCAAAAAAAAAAAAAAAAGGTTTCATTATTTCTTTCCAGTCTCATGATTCACCTTTTATGTATTATACTAGTCTATGAATTGTTAATAATCTTTATGGTTTCCTAAGCAAACATCACAATGTAAAGTGCTTACACTATTCATGTGGTACAAACTTTAGGTGGGCATTTCAGAAGTTCAGTTTCCTAAAGTACTGATCTCATTCTACTAATGTTAACACTACTGCTTTTGCTGTTATACTGTGAGAGATGGAGGCCTTGAACATCTCATCCACCTGCATCAGCTTTCCAAATGCTGGGATTAGAGACATGCCACACCAGGCCTGGCCGCTTTTTTGTTTAAGTACAGCCTAATGGTAATAATTGAGTTCGATGAAACTATTTTCCAAATCTCAAGACCAATTGAAAAGTTGATAGTACCTTCAAAGTTCTGAAGTTAATTCTAGCTCTGGGCTTTACTTACTGTCTGATGAATATACCAACACTGCACATACATATTGAACAATTCGCATTCTTCAGAATTTTAAAGGTTTATTATTTGAGACAGGGTCTCTAGCCCGGCCTGGTCCCAAAATCAAGATCCTCCTGCCTCTGCCTGTGCCTCCTAAATGCTGGGATTACTAGACTGTCACCACAATTGGCAAAAAGCTTTATGAAATTACATTTTCCTAGTAGGAGGGGCATACTGCCTTTTACCAATGTGTGCTCACCACCTGCTTAACCCCTCAGAGATGCACCCCAACACTGAAGTCTAGTGTTGTGACCCACTGCAAGCTTCAAGGAAACCTAGGGAGTTAGTTCATGAGTTTTGGAAGTGGAGTAGATACATACTAATATATCAGCCAAATTGGCTCAGGCATCATGAACAATGAAGGGAAAGCTAGGTAGGGAGAGGCTGGAAGTGCTGGCCTCAGTGTGCCTGTAAATGTCAGCCTACCACAATAGTGTAGGGCAGTGGCCCCACATTAGCAAGACTGAACACACCTTCCTCACCCTTTGCTTTGTGGCTAAACTCAAGTCAGACTTATAGCCTTGACCTTCATCTAGTCTATATTTTGACAGAATCACTTTGGTTTCAAGGAATAGATGCAGGGAGAAGGTGGAAGACAGCACACCTTGTCCAGGGGTTTTTGAAGTTCTGTAGGTGATGGAGGATAGTCGCCTGGGTCAAAGAGTGGAGAGGATAGATCAGGTTGGATTACCAGAATGGGTTTGAAACAGTGCTGGGAATCAAACCTAGGGTCTTGTGTGTGCTAGGCCAGTGATTCGCTTCTGTGCCACATTTCCAGCAGCCTTGACCTTCATGACTGTGCATTTAGCAGGGCAGGATTAAGCTTCTCACACACTCTTTGAAGCTATGCTTGTAGCCACAATAGCAGGGTCTTCCACCTCTGCTCTCCAGAGCCATGCAGAACACAGGGTGACACCAGAGCAGATGCAGTCACTTGTTAATCTTTATTACTGGGGGAGAGGATGCTGGACATTGAATCTCAGTCTTCACACATACTAATCCTGCACTCTATCACTTGCAGCCTACCTAGCATTCCACTACCAAATATCTACTATATGGCATCTCTACATTCATGTAACAGGAAGGTCTGGTCAGCATGGCCATCAGTGGGTCTATGGCCCAAAGTGGTAAAGAATCCTCATGACTAACACAACTGTAGGCATGTATGCACCAACTAATCAGATAGCCTCACATATAAATTCTAGGTCAAGTTGTGTGTGGAATTGATGTAGAGGACAAGATCTTTAGTCAAAATGTCATGTCTCTAACAGATCCTCTCTAACTGGGGTATTTCTATCCTTCCCACAGAATGGCTAAGTCAGAATTGCCCTTGAACACTGGAATGCCGAGCTGTACATAATGCTGGAACAACTGGTCACTGTGGGTTTAGGTAGAGCTAGCCAACCTGATGTCTGAGCTTTCTTCCAACTGTGCCCCAGATAGCAGCAAGCCCAGATTTCAGTGGGAATTTGCTTAGAATTCTAAATTTCTGGGTTTCCTCAGTATTTTGGCTATGGTTCTTATTCCTGGAAGATTAATCATTTGGGCTCATTGAATTCAGAATTTTCTGTATTTGTCTAGGTCTCACTAATGCATAATTCTTAAACAGTAAATTCCACCATTTTTAGTGCATAGTTCTTTTTGTTAAACACAGATTTTAAGCTATGTAGAGTTTGGCTTTCTTTTTGAGACAGGGCCTTGTTATATAGCCCAGGTCATCCTAAATTCATGGTCCTCTTTCTGCCTCACAAGAGCTAGAATTCTAGGCATTTAGCCACTATACTTGGCTAAATATGTGTTTAAATATTATTATTATTTTTATTATATTTGAGACAAGGTCTTTATTAATTATTTTTCTGTTGCTGTCATAGAAACACTGACCAAAGCAACTTAGAAGAGTCTATTTGAGCTTACAGTTCCAGGGGAATTACAGTCCATCATGGTGGGGAGGCATGGTGGCAGGAGGTAGCTGGAACAGGAGCAGAAAGTAATACGCTCACATCTTCTAGCAGGCACAGGAAGCTAAAAAGCGACTGGAAATCAGGCAAGGCCCTTAAGAACTCTCTAAGCCTTCTCCCAGTGATGTGCTTCTTCCAGCATGGCCACACCTTCTAAGACCTCCCAGAACAGCACTGCCAACTGGGGACAAAAATGTCCAAATACTTGGAGCCTATGGGGGATATTCTCATTCAAACCACAAGGTCTCTAGGTGTAGCCCTGGCTGTCTTGGAACTCACCTGTCTCTACCTCCCCAGAGTTGGGATTAAAGGCATGTGCCACCGTGCCTGGACTGAAATGTCAACCTATTGAGACAAAGTCTTATGTATCCCAGATGACTCTGAACTCACTACCTAGCTGAGGAAAACCTTGAACTTGTGATACTCATAAGTGCTTCCTCCTCATAAGTGCTGGGATTACAAGCACCTGTCAGCACACCTGTTATGTGGTGTTTCATATCTGACCAGGGCTTCACGCATGCTAGGCAAGCACTCTACTAATTGACCTACATCCCCAACCCTAAATTTTAAACCACACTGATCTATATATTGTATTAATTTCTTTTCACATTGCTATGACACAATGCCTGACAAAAGCAACTTGGGGAGAGTGTATTTTGGCTCATGGTTTGAAGATATAGTCTATTGCGGTAGGGAAGTCCCGGTGGCAAGGAACTTCAGACAGCTGGTCCCACTGGTCCAGAGTCAGGAAGCAGAGAGCCATGAATGCTAGCACTCAGCTCATTTTCTCCTTTTTATTCAGCCCAGGACGCCTAAAGTGGGTCTTCCCATTCAATTAACCTAATCTAGGTAATGCCTTAAAGACAGGCCCAGAGCTTCTCTTCTATGTAATTCTAGATCCTCTTGACAATCAAAATTAACCATCACATACACTATCTGTGGATTTTAGTTTAATTTCCCAGGTGTGTCTGTGAAAACTTTTACTTGTTGCAGAAATTCAATATAAAAGGTTCTTAGGATGGGCATGGTGATGCACACTTAATCTCAGTACTCCAGAGGCAGAGGTAGGTAGATCTCTGTGAGTTCAAGGAGTTCAAGGGCAGTCTGATCTACATAGTGAGTTCCAGACCAGCTGGGGCTACAGGGAGACCCTGTCTCAAAAAGACCAAAAAAAAAAGAATTTCCCTTTATATGCCCTTCCTCTACATTAATGGAAAGAGGGAGCAGAGCAAGAGAGACTCTCTCTGTCTCTGTCTCCTCTCTGTCTTTCTCTCTCTCTCTCTCTCTCTGCAGTTCTACATGAGTGGTGCTGTAAATTTAATCTGGGTGTGGTGGTGTCCACCTGTAATCCTTGCACTCTGAAGGCATGGAGAAGGAGGATTGGGAGTTCAAGGCTGCTCTAGGTCACATATCTCAAAGAAAAAAGGTAACCCAACCAGGAACCACTGCGCTCATAGCACCAGAGACTATACTGATATGGGGGTGGAAGAGTGGAGGGCAAGGTCAGGAAAGGGAGTGATGCAGCCCAGAGGGAAAATTGTTCCAAGTTTTTGTCTGTATTTAAGAACTGTTCCCCTTGCTTTTGTATTTTTTTTTTTTCAATCTGGATAGGACTGGGGCTATTTTTATACAGCTTTCACTACAGAAAATCTTTGAGGAGCTGGATTCACAAATTTCTTTTCTTCAAAGGTGTAGGAGGGCCTCAGATCAGGCTCCCTTCCTCTTCAAGCCTCTCTTCCAGTCCCCAGAAGGGAAGGGACAAAGAATGCACTAGAACTCTTCCACAGCACCGCTATTCCTTCGTGTTTCTGATATGAAAGGACACCCCACTGTTCTGAGAGCTTGAGGGATACCTTATTATTTTGATACAATATCACCAAATTGTTTCAATGGGAAAAGGTTTAGCATTAGTTAAACACTGGAAGATAATTTATCTGAGGGAAAGCAGGTTTATTTCTCAAGAACTCATTAGCTGTAAGCAAACTGAAGCACTTGGTGTTAGGTACAAAGTCCTAGGAGAATACTAGCAGTAGCATTCCAGACGGGCTGGGGAAAGTTAACAAGACAGACAATTCACTTAGCAACTGAAGACAAGAAGAGTGGAGGATTCTATAGAGGATTCTCAGCCTACTTGCAGAATGGCACTGGGCAGAAGGAAGGAAGGATATAAGCATACCACTGTAGTCAGCTGTGGAACTGCAGTTATAAAAGGTAAACAACCTACCTGGCAGGTTGTGGATATGAGGAACAGAAATCAGAGGCAAGAAACAATCAAGGCAGCTCTATTTTTAGCTTTTTGAGGAAACTGCACACAGATTTCCAGTGGCAAATCTACATCCCTACCTGTGTATAAGAATTAATTTCCCTGCCGGGCATGGTGGTGCACGCCTTTAATTCCAGCACTTGGGAGGCAGAGGCAGGCGGATCTCTGTGAGTTTGAGGCCAGCCTGGTCTACATAGTGAGTTCCAGCATAGCTGGGGCTACAGGGAGACCCTGTCTCAAAAAGACCAAAAAAAAAAAAAAAGAATTAATTTCCCATAGATTTGGAATCTGTAGCTTTGAGTCTGAGAGCTGCCCAATGACTCCAAAGTGCAAAAGCCTGGTTTGTCTGTCAAATTCTTGGGAGTTGTCTGGTCAGGTAGGAGCAACGCTATACTAGAGGCTATAATTGACAAGGTTTAGGCATTTTCTCAACCAATGATGGTCAAGCAATTACAAACCTTTCTGGGGTTGTTGAGTTATTGGAGAATATTCATTCCCCATCTGTCCCAGATGTCAGGGTCATTCTGTGACTACATTATGTAAAAGAAGTGTCATAGAACTGGATTGAGGCAGCTGAGTTAGCATTTGTAGCTGCCAAGGAGGCTGCTGACCAAGCACAAATGCTTAGGACCATCAACTAGACCCCAGCATTTGAATTGGATATAACTATTGACACATAGGTCTCGGCTGGGGATGAGGGCAATGTGTGGGAAACAGGTGGGTGGGTTGCCAAAGGATTTTGGCTACAAGTGTGGAAGGGAGCTGAGACCTATTACACTCTTATTGAGAAACAGTTAGCAGCTGTGTACAGGCTGATGAGTCTATCACAGGGAGATCCAGAGTCCTAGTGAACATAGCATACCCCATTGCCGGATGGGTAAGGTCTTAATTATCTACTCCAAAGGCAGGGAGTAATTATTTACTCCAAACCCCTACTTCGGCTGGGTGAAGAGTCTACCTCGACCAGAGGGGAGTACCTAGTAGTAGTTCCCTCCATACAGGAGGTTCTGGGACCAGCAGAATATGTAACAATACCAGACATGGATCTCCAGGAGATGGAACCCATGGAGCCAAGTCCCTATCGAGAAGGGTCTACTCTGCCCGAGTCTGGTACACTGATGTTTCCAGCAGGTGACTACAGGCCACATGGATAGCAGAGGCCATCCAGTTGTCCACCAACATTATCTAGACAGAGATAAGAGTTGGCCAAAGTACCCACTGGGCTGAATTGAAGGCTTTATGACTGATAGTTGCGTATGAGCCCTAGCCCTGTTGTGTGTGCTCTGGTTGAGCAGTGTACAGTGGATCCCCACATGGAACCTCCAGTATTGGATAAGAGGTGAACCACCTACCCAGGTAGGGCTGCCCCATGTGGGAAGACTTCTGGTGTGTAGGAAGTCTATGAGAGTTTAGAATATGATAGCACCGATGACTTGGGATGCAGGAAGCAAGACCAAGACACAGGTAAATCCCGATGGAAATTAGGCCTCTCATGGGAAGAGATGTGGAATGTCCATGTCTAGTGTGTGCCCAGGCATTCCCAAGCAGCAGTGACTGAAGACCCCCTATAGCAATGATGAAATAATAACTCCACTAGCCTAAAGAGGACCATCCTAATATCAGGAGATAAGAACCTGTTTTATTGATTATATGTGGTTGTTCTCTATATTTTCCCCTAAGGGCCTGTTAGAATAAAGCACCTGATGTCTAAAAAGGGAGGACATCAAGGCAGTGAGGGCCTATTGATGTTTAGACAATATGGTGCTGATATGGATTTTCTGGCATGCACCAAGATGGCTAAGGCTAGACATCTGGAGGGCTGAGTCAGCACAAAATAACTGACACTGGATGTCCAGAGACCCCCAAGAATAAAGTGATGTAATCTGTTATATAGCCAATTTTGGCAAGAAGCCACATTTATAAGATGTCCTATACAAAATCCTTGGATCCAAGGACACATGTACTCCTGCCAGGTGTCCACCTGCCCAGTGGCCTGGGTGCCCTCGCCTGGAGAATAAAACATGTTCCATTTGCCAAAAAAAAAAAGAAAAAAAAAAAAAAAGAATTCATTTCCTGTTGGGCATAGTGGCACGTGCCTTTGATCCCAGCCCTTGGGAAGCAGAAGCAGGCAGCTCTCTATGAGATTGAGGCCAGCCTGGTCTACATAGTGAGTTCCCCACAGCCTCACCAGCATTTGTTTTCTTGATAACCATTCTGAATGGGGAGATGGAATCTCAATGTGGCTTTAATTTGCATTTCTCTGATCGATGGCTAAGGATGCTGAGCGCTTTTTCGTGTTTACTAGCCATTTGTACTTCATCTGTTGAGAACTGTTCATTCATGAGTGCCATTTATTGATTAGGGTCTTTTTTTGGTATTTAGTATTTTGAGGTTTTTTTGTTTTTTTTGTCTTTTTGAAGCAGGGTCTCCCTGTAGCCCCAGCTGTCCTGGAACTCACTATATAGACCAGACTGGCCTTGAACTCACAGAGATCCACCTGCCTCTGCCTTCCAAGTGCTGGGACTACATGCATCAAGTGCTGGGACTATAGGCGTGCACCACCACGCCCGGCTCATGTTTTGAGTTCTTTACATATTTGAGATATTAATCCTATGAGATGTACAGTCACTAAAGATTTTCTCCCATTCTCTAGGCTACCTCTTGTTTCCTTTTGCTATGCAGTTTTTAAATTTCATGTGCTCCATGTGCCAATTATTATTACTTTTTTCTTTTATTTTTTATTAAGTGTATGCATGTGTGTCTGTAAGGATATGTGTACATGAATGCAGGTGCTCATCAAGGCCAGAGGTGTTGGATCCCCCTAGAATTGGAGTTATAAACAGTTGTGGGCCACTTGGATGTGGGTGCTGGGAACAAAACTTGGATCCTCTAACCCCTGTTCAATTCCCAGCACCCACATGGCAGCTACAAACTGTCCTTAACACCAGTTCCAAGGGAATCCGACGCCATCTTATGACCTCCGCGGCATTGCACGACATGGGTGCACTCACATACATGCAGGCAATATACTCATACACATAAAATAAAAATGAAATATTAAAAAAATGGGTCCTCTAGAAGGGCAGTCTTGGTTCTTAACTGCTAAGCCATCTCTCCAGCCCCTTGGTATTGTTTCTTAACTATACCACTTCTGAGTGTATATTTGAAGTTCACATACAGAGATAACTGCACATCCATGCTATTGCAGCACTACACACAATAACCAAGTTAGGGAATCGGCCTAGGTATCCATCAATAGGTGGACATATAAATGTGGTAGACATACACAATGAAGTCTTATTCAGCCATAAAGAATGAAACTCGTTTGCTGGAAAATGGATGCAAGTGGAGATTATACTAAGCAAAATACACTGGATGCAGAAAAAGAATGTATGCTTTCTTCTATTTCCCATTTTCATGCCTTATACATAGAACATAAAAGCAGAAGGAAATTCAGGGAAGGAGACAAATGGACAGGGGAAGAGAGGGACTAAGGAGAGGGAATGGGAGGGGGTTAACATGGTCAAAGTACATGATACACTTGAAACAGCCTATGAGACCCAACACTGTACATATGCTAATAAAAGAACCAAGAAGGGGCTGGAGAGATGGCTCAGCAGTTAAGAGCACTGGCTGCTCTTCCAGAGGACCTGGATTCAGTTCCCAGCACCCACATGGAGGCTAACAACTGTCTGTAACTCTAGTTCCAGGGGAGCTGACGCCCTTTTCTGGCCTCTGCAGCTATAGCATGGTGCAGGAAAACACTCATACACATAAAATAAAAATAATTTTCTTAAAAAACCGAAAGAAAAGAACCGAGCAAGGGGGTATTTTCTTGAATGTCTCCATTTACCCTCTGGCCAGGCAGAACATCAACTGAGTTTGATGTATAATTTCTAGAATCGATGTAATTGGACTAAAATCCCATGACCTTACTCTTAATGATTTGCAAAAATTCTTAGAAATGTTCAATAGTACAATTGTCTGACATCTGTGGATATATTTTCCTGTAAATCAGAGGCATTCTATCAAAGGGACGTCAAGATAGATTACCTAACATGGAATTGATCTGAACACAGCTAAATAAGTGAGTTGAAGAGTAATGGCAAAGTATAAATGCACTTTTATGGTACACTGGTGCCATCTTTTGGCCAGATTAAATTCACATAAAATAAAACAGTCATTTTCATTCACCAAGAGACTTTAGAGACACAATTACACGGTTTTAACATTATGAATAGATTTAAAATTGTCTTAACCTGAGCATGGTGGCACATGCCTTTAATCTCAGTACATGGGAGGCAGAGGCAGGTGATTTCTGTGGGTTCAAGGCCAGCCTGGTCTACATAGAGTTCCAGGCCAGCTAGCTAGGGTGAGACCTTACCTTAAAAAAAAAAAAAAAAATTAAAGGCATGCTAAATTTAAAATTGTCTTGTTGATTACTCTGGTTTTATTGTTTTCTTTCTTTCTTTTTTGGTCTTTTTGAGACAGCATCTCCCTGTAGCCCCAGCTGTCCTGGAACTCACTATATAGACCAGGCTGGCCTTGAACTCACAACAATCTGCCTGCATCTGCCTCCTGAGTGCTGGGATTAAAAGCATGCACCAACACGCCCGGTTGATTTATATATATGAGTGTACTGCTTGCATGTAAGTGCACCTGTGTTGTACAATGCCCACAAAGGTCAGAAGAGGGTGTTGGATCCCCTGGAACTGGAAGTACAGATGGTTGTTAGCTGCCATGTGGGTTCTGGGAAACTTGGATCCTCTACAAGAGTAGTCAGTGCTCTTAACCATAGAGTCATCTCTCTAGCCCCTCCATCTTTCCTTTTTGAGACAGGATCTCTCAGTGAACCAATGAACTTGAGGAATATGCCTGACCATCTGTGCCCCCCCTCTTTCCCGGGACACTGGAGTTACAGCACAGGCCACAGAACTGGTTTGTATATGGGCTCTGGGGACAGGCACTCAGGTCTTCATGCTTGTGCAGTGGGCACTGTGTGACTTACATCATCCTCCTAGCTCTGATTTTAAATAATTCTAGTTAAAAAAAATTTAAAGCTAGGATGGGTATGGTGGTACACACTTTTAATCTCAGCACTCAGAAGGCAGAGGCAGGTGGATCTCTTTGAGTTAGAGGCCGGCTAGGATGGGTATGGTGGTACACACTTTTAATCTCAGCACTCAGGAGGCAGAGGCAGGTGGATCTCTGTGAGTCAGAGGCCAGCCTGCTCTACATAGGGTACTCCAAGCCCACTCAGGCTACATAATGAAACCCTAGCTTTAAAAAATATTTTTTAAAGCTGAGGATAATACAAATAGAACTGACATCAGAGCAAGCATATCATGTATCCCTTTAGATCAATATCAACTCCAAAAATTACTAGAAATCCCAAACCGCTATGTCCTTTAATTATGCACAACCACCACAAAACTTAGAGCTTTAAATTTTTTAAAAATTTTATGTGTATGTGCGTTGCCTGGATGTATGTAAGTGCACCCATGTGTGCAATATCCAGAGGCCAGAAGACTGTGTTGGATCTCCTGGAACAGGGGATATAGTTGGTCGTTAGCCAAACCTGGGTCCTCTGCAAAAGCAGTCAGTGCTCTTAAACCACTGAGCCATCTCTCCAGCCCCAAATTCGAAGCTTTTAAATTGTCCTCGGCTACTCAACCTCAACTCTACTGATGTCTTGAGTGGGTAACTCACTGGAGTAGGTATGTGGGGTATCCTATGTATTGAGATATTCAGCAGCCTCCTTGGTCTTTACCCACTAGATGCCAGGAACAACTTTCCCATGCCTTCTACCCAGGTGTAATTACCAAAAACATTTCTACACTGCCAATCATCCCCATAATGACTAGCTTTGAGTGACATTAATTTTGTTTGACTAGGCTATGAAATACAGAAAAATACATATACACGTATACATACATATTTATTTTGCGTTGCTGAAGATTGAACTCAGGGCCTTGTGTATGATAGGCAAGTACTCTGCACTACATCTCCAGTCCCTATTCTGGTATGTGTGAAGTTGTATTTTGTTTAGTTTTGTTTTTAAGATAAGGTCTCTTTACTCAGCCTGGTCTCTGCATGTGAGCTCCAATGATCCTTCCAGTTATTGGGACTACAAGTGTGTCAGCCATCACTCCTGGCTTTGTTGAGGTTGTTTTTAGATTAGACTATATTTGAATTAGAATGGGTAAAGCAGACTTGCCTTTATTTAATCAGCTGAAGGCCTGAGCAGAAAAGTACTCTTTTCCTACCCATCTTTTCCTAACTTTTGGCAAAAATTCAAATATCAGCTAACTTTTGGACTGGAATTTATTCTAATAGCTCTTCTGGTTGGAGGCCTTTTATGGACTCAGAATAGAATTACATCATTGACTATCCTAGGTCTTGGTTTGCAGAGTGCAGATCTTGGGAATTATCAGCTTCCATGAAAGCATAAAGTCTTGTTTATTCTTTTTGAGACAGGGTCTTGCTATGTAACCCAACTAGCCTGTAACTCACTAAGTAGACCAGGCTGGCCTTGAACTCATGGCACTCTTCTCCTGTCTATGGAGAACTGATTATACGTGTATACCACCAGCAGCCAAGAGTTAATGTCTTCTAACATCTACCTCTCTCTCTCTTGTCCAACCCCCCGCCCCCTCCAATATACTCTGGTTGAGAACCACTGTTGTAGACTGTTCTTGGGGACAGAAAGATAAAGTATACAACAGAATATAAAAACAAAGCAAGAAACTTCTGTGAAATGGCAGAAATGAGCTTTCTTTAAAAAACGGTAGTGGGAACATGCCTGAGTAGACTCACTCCTCTGTTACCACAGAGGATAGTTGGTAAGAACTGGGTCCACTGATGCTCTGCTGCATTACACCCTCAAAATGTTACTTGGCCGAGACCACTTACCTTAACACATCTGGCAGACATCTCTATAAAATAAGAACACAATCTACAAGCTGAGCTAGTAGGAGGTTTTGGTGTGATTAAGTAACAATTTATTTGTCTTCATAAAATACATGAAAGCCAGTTTCCATTCCAACTAGGATACAACACTTTCAGAATGTTTCTGAAGCAATTCATAGCACATCATGTGGAAGTTTAACCTTAAAATGTATTGTTGATTTCAGTCTCCTGTATTTGCTATACATTCCTGATAATTCGAAGATTTCTTCGTTAGGTCTTTTCTTTTCTTTTGAGACAAGGACTATGTACCCTAGGCTGGCCCTGAACTTATAATCCTCCTGCTTCAGCCTCCTGAGGGCTGATAACACAGGTATGTGCCACTAGGCCCAGCTCTGAGTTTCTTTAAAGTATTCTAAGTTTATATTTTGATCTACTCTTGATAAATGACTGATTTTTGGCACACGACAGAGGAGATGACGACAGTGCCGTGAAGTAGAATATACGTAATCAAGTGAGCAGACACACACCGAAGCAGTGGGTTCTTCCAAATACAGAAGTCACAGTTTGGGATTACTTGTATTAAGACATCTAGGTTTAGGACTGTGTAATATACCAAGTAAAAAAGACCAATTTCACAAATACAGTTCAACAGAGAAGAATCATTTACAGATTTCATTCTTAGAAATTTTAAATCAATTATAATGAAATACAATATATTTAGTTTAAATGCACACAAAGATACAAGTTGCATTATGAAAATCTTCACATGACCCACTTTTACTACAAAAATACCTATAAAGATTCATCAAGACTCCAGGTTTCAGTATCAAGAATTTGCCTATACAAATAAGCTTTTAAGGGAATTATACATTTTCCACTATTCATTTTTCATGATTAATGGGTATTTCCCTCACTTTTCAGTGAAAGCTTTTCCAATTTTAATTATTATTATTACTATTATTATTATTATTTTTGTCTTTTTGAGACAGGGTCTCCCTGTAGCCCCAGCTGTCCTGGAACTCACTATATAGACCAGGCCAGCCTTGAACTCACAGAGATCGGCCTGCCTCTGCCTTCCAAGTGCTGGGATTAAAGGCGTGCACCACCACGCCTGGCCCCAATTTTATTTTTAAAGAACACTGATGAGTTCCTCATCCCATTTCCTGTCTCTATTTACTATTTAGACCATCTTCACCAAAAAAATAATGGGATGTTTTTTCTTTGTTCCTTTCCTTATGTGAAAACAGTGTATTTGGGGAAAGTTCATTCATGCTGAAATTGGTAAGATTTATTCCCCCAAATAATAAATCCAGTTTTCCTTGCTGAAGATTAAAGAGACATAGTTCAGTAGAGTAAGGATTAAAGCAACACTGCCATTTCTAGAGTTTTCATAAAAGCTAGTTTTAGATTAAATATTGACTGTTAAACAGTCCATGTCTGCTCCAAATTGTTCTAGAATCTACAGGATGGGATACTGAAAAGGGCTACCTACAGAAGATTTCTTCATAGGGTTGGTTTTCATCAGTAATACTGACAGAACCTAATACAACTCTAATACAAATCCTCACAACACCCCTGTGAGGTAGGTATTGTTTACAGTCCCTTTACATGTGGGAAATCAGACAGAGCAAGAAATAACAATCTCAAATACACGTATATATATGTTGGTTTTAAGGGAGACTATATTTACTGAGTTCTTATACTAATAAGGACAAATACTGAAACATTCTCTATTTTTCTCAGGAAAATATCAGCATGTAAGATCTGGAAAGAAGGGAATTTAAAGCTGATCCAAGTGAAAAGATCTATTTAGTATTTGCCTCATACATCAATGATTGATAAGAACTTGGTCCACTGATGCTCTTGCACCATGCCTTCAAAATGTTAGCCCGCAGAGACCACTTGCCTCAACACCAGGGGGCAGCATTTGGCAACAAAGTACACATGACAACTTGAGGTTCAACTTGGCAACCATAACAGGAACCCTGCTGTACTAATAGAAGACTGCCTAAGGTGACAGCTCCACTTTGCAGATGTGATCAAAAGTAAAGGTTTTACCTGAAAGGTTTTTTTTTTTCTCTTTTTGAGATAGGGTTTCCCTGTAGCCCCAGCTGGCCTGGAACTTACTATATAGGCCAGGCCGGCCTCAATTTTACAGAGATCTGCCTGCCTCTGCTTCCTGAGTGCTGGGACTAAAGGTGTGTGCCAACGAGCCCGGCCCTGGAAGTGTTTTGCCTGTAAGTGCACCCATATTGTGTAATCCCCAGGAACTGCAGTTTGTTGCCATGTGGGTGCTAGGAACTGAACCTGGGTCCTCTGTAAAAGCAGCCAGTACTGGAGCCTAGAACTGGAGTTACAGACAGTTGTTAGCTGTCATATAGGTGCTGGGAAGCAAACCTTGGTCTTTTGGAAGAGCATCCAGTGCTCTTAACTACTGAGCCATCTCTCCGGCCTCTGTTTTCTTCTTTTTTGAAGTAGGGTCTTGCCAAATAGCTCCACACTAGTCTTGAACTTGAAATCCTGCCTCAGCCTAATGAGGGCCAGAGCTACAAGTGGGCAAGACCCAGCACTGTTCTTTTAGTTCTTAGTATAAAAGAAACTTTATAAGGATAAGAATCCAGTGAACCACTATTTTCTTAAAAGTGCACATAGATATATATAGTCCCTCTTATTTTGTGTATGTGGGGGGTGGCACATGTGGGGTAGGTACATATGCCTATTTGGGCATGTGTTTAGACCAGAGGTTGAGATCATCATGCCGTCCTCAATCATTCCCACCTTATTTTTTGAGGCAGAGCCTTTCACTGAACCTGAAGCTTGCTGTTTCAGCAAAGCTGGCTGGCTAACGAGCTCCTGAATCTTCCTGTTTCCACCCCGTAACACCTCACTCTTACCTTGGTGCTAGGGATCCAAACTCAGGTCCCCATGCTTGAGCAGCAAGCATTTTGCCTACAGTGCCATCTCCCCAGCCTCTAGATGTAGTTTCACTTTATTCACTTACTACTATAAAATTTTATTAATTCTTTGAGAATTTCATACATATAGTTCCACATTAAGTAGATAGTGTCTAACATGGGCATCAGCTGTAAGCAAACTCAGCACTTCTCCAGATTCAGTCCTCAGCTGCTTTACCAACACAGCTGTGCTGCAAACGCCTCTACTCCAGCCCTTTAGCTACAGAAGGACTTCTTGCATCAAGACTACTGACATGATAAGCAGGGAAGATTACAGAGAAAAGCTGAAAAGTTTTTAATGAGAATAACATTTTGCATTCAGAAGATTGGGGAGGGATGGGCATGTTGGGGCAAGCCTATAATTCCAGCAGTTGGAGGTAGAGATAGGAGGATCAGGAGCTGAAGGCCATCTTCAACTATACAGTAAATTCGAGGCCAGCCTGGGCTACATGAGTTCCTGTCTCAAAAATAGATAGACAGAGAGAGAAGGAAACTTTTAATAAGAAAGGTCTTTAGCAAATGCACAGAAATAGGAGAGCTTGGAGGAGGAAAGGCCTAAAAGGTGGTGATAGGGGAGTGGGCTGTGCCAATGGTGGCCAACATGGGCATCAGCTGTAAGCAAACTCAGCACTTCTCCAGATTCAGTCCTCAGCTGCTTTACCAACACAGCTGTGCTGCAAACGCCTCTACTCCAGCCCTTTAGCTACAGAAGGACTTCTTGCATCAAGACTACTGACATGATAAGCAGGGAAGATTACAGAGAAAAGCTGAAAAGTTTTTAATGAGAATAACATTTTGCATTCAGAAGATTGGGGAGGGATGGGCATGTTGGGGCAAGCCTATAATTCCAGCAGTTGGAGGTAGAGATAGGAGGATCAGGAGCTGAAGGCCATCTTCAACTATACAGTAAATTCGAGGCCAGCCTGGGCTACATGAGTTCCTGTCTCAAAAATAAATAAATAAATAAAAATAAAAAAATAAAAAGTAGGGAATATATCCTGAATAGCCTAAAATACAAAAAAATAAGTATTTGTGTTCTTATAAAATCATTGAAGGCAATATAACTTTGAGTAATTACTTCAATAAATTAGTAAACTTTAAGATTACATGAAAGTGTAACCCCAATTAACAACACACTTGATTAACCACTCTCAATACAACTGATCCTATCACTGGCAGATTTTGCTCTGAATGTACCTCAGTCTTGATCTCAGAGGCTTAATCTTTGTCTAGGGCAGAATTTCAACTGCTTGAAGACACTACCCAGTAGAATTTTTCACTTGGCCCTCAGAAACTTACCACTTTGAAGCTGGGCTTGGTGATATAGCCTGTAATCCCAGCACTAGGAGGCAGATAGAAGAGAATGGTGAATTTGAGGCCAGCATGGCTAAAAAGCAAGACTGTCTTAAAAACCTAAAACCAAAACAAAACTACTACTTTATAATTCACCTAAACTCACTGCTCACTCAGAGAGAACCTTTGTGTTTCAGAATTAGCTGGATCACTCTTTGAGCTTCTGACTGACTGAAGAGAGGAGGTTGAGCATGCTATGAAATGTCTTCAGAGGTACTTAATCATGGGGGAGCTCAAAGACTTTGCACATGGCTAAAATATAAGTGGCACAAACAAAATTTATTAGATGTATTCAAATATCTATAAGGCAGCACTCAGGAAGTCCTGGCAACTCAGGAAGCTGAGGCAGAAGACTGCTTGCACTCAAGAGTTTAAGGCCAGTTTGGGAAACGTAACAAGACCCTGTCTCCAAACTGGGGATGGGGGGTAGAGGGGGCCCTCAAACTTTCGTTAAATATCTGTGAGCCTTAGACTTTAATAGGGCAGCATACAAAAAAAAAGAAAAAAAGAAAAATGAGTTTAAAACACTTCAAAAACAATGTTTAATCAGCTATTTTCTGGGTATAGAAAATCTGCCATTTATCCCATCAATTTAGTTTTTTTCTGAGGTTTTAGTCACCATTATAAAAGGGAAGTTAAGTTTATTCACAAAGGAGAGCTATAATCCTGGATTTTAAACATAGTTCTAGAACACTGAATGCACCTACTTTACTAGTTTTACATAACAAAAAAGTCAGTTATGCCACTGTAAAATTACCTTTTCAAGTGATTTTTAGAAAACTACCATCAATCCAGACAGCCTAGAAAATCTTCTAACATTAAGGTAGAGAGTTGATTTATATTTTATCATTTTCCTCTTCAAAATGAGGTAAAGCTCACCACAAAAATCTGAAATTGTCCTTAAGGTCTTTAAGAAAGCACTGCAGATTAAGCTAATGGCCCTGGGGATTAGTTCACAAAGATCCATTTGTCTCTATGTGCTTCTGTGTGTATATCTGTTTCTCTCTTTAAGACTTTTATATCTCTGACTTCTCTAATCCTTTCTTTAGCTGAAATCATTCTATTAAAAATGAGGTATACACAATGTTAAGTAAATAAAAGGCCATGTAAGAGGTTGCAAAGCTAATATACAAATAGTTAATTAAAACTACTCATGATTTTGGTATAGCCATGTCTTAAAATGGACTTTTTAAATTTTTTGGTCTTTTTGAGACAGGGTCTCCCTGTAGCCCCAGCTGGTCTGGAACCCACTATGTAGACCAGGTTGGCCTTGAACTCAGAGAGATCTGCCTGCCTCTGCTGGGATTAAAGGCATATACCATCACATCCAGCTTAAAATGGACTTTTAAAAACAATATAATATGTGATTATACATTAAAATAAGTGCTAATTTCATATATGGCAGAAGATATTTTAAAATAATCTTCTGAAGAACTTAATTCACATGAAACATAAGACGAGAACAATAGTTTAGAATTTGTGTATGTGTTTGTGAATATATGTGTGCTGGGGTTAAACCTAGGACCTCACACATGCAGGCAAACTCTACAGATGAGCTTCATTCCTAGTCTCTAAAATATTGTTTAAAACAGACTTCATCTACTTCATATTCAAGCTCATTATACTGATTCTGCAACCTGGAAAAACAAGATTATTTTATCAATAACCATCGACTCTAAAGTTTCTACATCAACTTCTAATTTCTTTTTTTTAAGTATTTTATTATTTTTTAATGTGTATGCATGTATTGCCTGCATGTAGATAAGTGCACCTATGTTGTGCAATGCCCGGGGAAGACAGAAGAGGCTGTCAGATCCCCTGGAACTGGAGTTACAGATAGTTGTTAGCTGCCATGTGGGTGCTGGGATTTGAACCCGGTTCTTCTGCAAGAACATTCAGCGTTCTTAACCGCTGAGCCATCTCTCCAGACCCCAACTTCTGATTTCTAAACTGATTTAATTTATAAAAAGTTCATGGGACTAACTGAAGGTTACAATTTAATAGTCATGTCTTATAATAAGAATTAAAATATACAACCTTAAAACCATGGACAGATTATTTTACGTCAATCTTGAGGAGGAAAATAATCCAAGAAAAAAAATGGCATGTGGATTTTTTTAGGATTGGCTAACAATTCTGAAGGAGAAGCTGCTACTCAACAAGGATTGTGTCCACATTTTCTTGTGTGAGCTCTGACTCTAAGGCACAAGGCAAGTCTACATGTTCTTGTGATAAGCGAGAACTTTTCAAGGGAATGTCGGACCAGCTGTCACAATACTGCTGAAACCTTTGGGCCAATGCATTACCAAACCTCTGGCATCGGTTGTATCTGTAAGGTTTACCTTTATGTGTATACATGTGTTCCAGCAATTGACTCTTTCGAAGAAATTTATGGCCACAGATGCTACAGCTGATTTTTCTTTTCCTTGAAAAAGAAAAATTACAGTTTAATTCGACTGGCTCTGTGTCTTTGGAGATCAAAGACACTTGACTGATCTGCAAAGGCTCTGTGGTACCCCGGTTGGAGGGCTCTGGCTGCTGCTCTTCATTTTCTTTGATAATGAAGGAGCTGAGCCTCCGGCATTCAAGGGCCTCACTATTGTCATTAAGTGGATGTACTTCACCAAGGTCATTACTTTCCAGAATGGAAGCAGGTACACCAAATGGGAGAGATCCAGACACATGGGTATGGAGATGCTGTCTCAGGTTATTACGGGAATCAAAACGCTCCCCACAGTAATGGCATAAGTGAACTCTGATACTGTTTTCTGTAAAAGAGGGCCCTGTCACCTCTGATGAGGGTGAGGAGTGGCCCTGGGAGATCACTGACTCTGGATCACATCGCTCTTGCTTGATGGACACTGGGGGCTTCTGGTGCTCCTCTGAGGCTTGGGCAGCAGGATGGGCCCTCTGCTGCTCTGCAGTGCCATCATCTAGCCCAATGGCAAGTGAGAGCTGCAACTGGGGGTGGTCACCCTGGACAGCAGCTCTGTTTCCAATGTTATTGGGAGGAGTTTCTTTGACCTCTAGTCCTTGCTTGACGGCAGTTTTCTGGGTTGTTGAAATCTGGATGCCATACAAATTTGAGGACTGCACAGTCTCTGGTGAGAACACTTGATTCATTTCAGTTGCAATGTGAGAAAGGTAGTCAGCATGAAGAAATCGAATCCCTTCTTCCAAACGACTATGATCCACAATCTGTTTTGGCCCTTTTCCTGTGTACATAATGTGCAACAAATAGCTGAATATGTCGGGCTGGATGTCAGTTGGTTGTATTTTTATGCATTCACTGTAAAACCAAAAACAAATGCACACAAAATAAAACACAACCTGGTTGGCTTTTGGCTTCTAAGTCTTAGGTTAAAGCAAATTCTTCTTAAGAGGTTTAAATTCAGCAATCTACCTTGATGAAATACAATAGCAAAAGCTTGGATTTTATAATGGTTTATGGTCCATCAACAAACCTTTGTCTATTCAGTCTATTGTCTCAATGTCAGGAAACACAGACAGATATTCTGATCAGTTTAACAGAGTGATTCTTAAGCAATATGCTCACTACTAGGTGCCAGAGGACAGAAAAATGGTGGCTAAAATAGGTGCCCTGCTTTTAAGAAATTTAATAGTCTATTGAGCATATAATCAAAAGAATTGAACACAGGGACTTAGACACTTGCATGCTAGTGTTCACTGTAGTCAAAATGTGGAAAAACCCACATGCTCATAAAAAAAAAAGAATTATTCTGCCATAAAAGAATAAAGTTCTAACACTGGGAGTGGTAGCGCATGCCTTTACTACCAGCCCTCTGGAGGCAGAGGCAGGTGGATCTCTGGGAAATTGAGGCCAGCCTGGTCCACACAGACGTCTAGGAGACTCTGTCCAAAAAAAGAATAAAGTTCTGGTATGGGTTGTAACAAAGATGAACCCCTGAAAACATGCTACATTAAAAAAAGTCAGACATAAAAGGGCAAAAATTGTATGATTCCACTTCTATGAAATATCTAGACTAGGCAAATTCAAGGGTAGTAAGAGGTTAATGTGGCTGGGAGAGCATGGAGAATTACTGCTTATTGGGTATAAAGTTTCTGTTTATGATGAAGTAGTTTTAGAAACAATGGTAATTATTACATGTTCAACATTATGAATGTAATTATTCCACTGAATTATGTATGTATGTGTGTGTGTATGTATTTTTTCTTTTTCTTTTTTTGAGACAGGGTCTCCCTATAGCCCCAGATGGCCTGGAACTTGATATATAGAGCAGGCTGGCCTCGATTTCACCACCTGCCTTTGCCTCCCAAGCACTTCAATTAAAGGTGTGCACTACTATACCTGGTTGAAGTGCATAATTTAAAATTGTTACTTATAGTGAGACCCTGTCTCAGAACAAAACAAAATAAAACCATGGGGCTGGATAGATGCCTCAGCAGGTAAGAGAACATACTGCTCTTGAGAGGACCTGGGTTTGGTTCCCAGAACCCACATTAGGCAGCTCACAACTGCTATAACTCCAGTTCCAGGAAATCCAATACCCTCTTTCGGCCTCCTCGGATACCAGGCATGCATGTGGTGCACATAAACTCATGCAAGCGTACACACATACACATAAATAAAAATAAATAAGTATTTTTAAAATGATTAATTATATATTTACAACAAAATATATTTTTAAAGAGTCTAATGAAACTGTTAACATTTAAAATTTAAATAATGTTAACCTTATTTTGGCTTCTAAAACACAGTCATATATTGACTCTTTATTTTACTTTCATTACTTTATTTTTGGGACAGAGTTTCACTATGCAGCCTCCCTGGCTGTCTTGGAATTCGCCATGTAGACCAAGCTGGCCTAGAACTCATAGAAATCTGCCTGCCTCTGCCTCCCAAGTCCTGGGGTTAAAGGTGTACACCACCAAGCCTGTCTATATTGACACATTAAATCACAACTAAATACTGATATAATTTTGAGATGCATTACAGCCATCTCAAACCCAATTTTTATGTACGAATTTAGAATTTGGTTACTAAATAGAAATAACAGAGTAACCCTCAGCAATGATGCATGTCAAGGTACAGTGGAAGATGTCAATGGACTCAGTTTCTCTGAAGCAGAAGTTTATTCAATGAGTCTAGATCAGAGGGTCAGCATGCTGGCAATCAGTTTCTCTAATCCTGCTATTTGGGGATTTCTGATTCTGCTCTTAGATTTCACTTTCTGCTCTGATTTATCTATGAATTGGTATGTTGTGTGACAAGCATTTTTTCTATCAGTTCAGAGTTCTGTTAATTGAAGGTTTTTAGTTGTTCAATACAGACATAATATTGGGCAGCCTGTACCTTCCTAACTCCTATGTTTAGTTTAGCACTGTGCTTGGCTCACAACAGATACTTTAGGAGCTGAACAGCATATAGCTCAGAGGAGACTGAGGAGGAGACAGCATCTGTAATGTAGCAAAGGTATTCTCTAGTGATACGTTAGAAACAAAACTCTTCTGGCAGAAAAAGGCTGCCTATTACTGTTTGGCACTGCAATCCCCTCTCCTACTGTGCCGTACTTTCCAGTCATCTCATCTACTCTTGTGGGAGTGCTCCTATCTGGCTCATATCTGTGTTTTCATATAATTTTTGTTTCTTTTGTTTGTTTTGAGACAGGGTCTCACTATGTAGCCCAAACTGACCTCAAATTCACAGTGATCCTCCTGTCTCTGCATTCAAAGTGCTATGATGACAGGCATCAGCTACCACCCTTGATTCATGCCATTTTCCCTCTGCTTATACTATACCTCCTTATATACCTCTGTAATATCTGAAAGACTTATCTTTTAGATCTGTAAAGTCTGTTTCTCAAAATGGGCCTGCTAAAACACTCTTCTACTTTGGATATAGTAATGATATAGCTCCATTGTAAGCATTTTAATATTAGCAATTCACTTACTCTTCTCAATACCCAAGGGGTGAGTATACTATTTTAGCATTTAACAAACAAGAAAACTAAGAGTTAGGATTTGAATTTGAAATGTCCTCTGCAGGCTCATGTGCTAAAGGCTTGGTTACCAGCTGATGGGGCTTTGAGGAAGTGACTGGATCATAAGGACTCTGACTTCATCAGTGGATTAGTCTGTTCATGGATTCATGTGATGGCATTATTGGTAGGTGGTAGAAGCTAGGAGATGGGGCCAGCGATGCAAGAAGTGGGCCACTAAAAGCATGCCTGGAAGGATGTGTTCCTTATCCCTGACCTGTCTTTTCTGGTATTGCTTCCTGGCTACTATGAAATGGCCAGCTTTTCTGTCATGCCCTTCTTCCAAGAGATCTCTGCCTTACCACAGGCTTAAAAGCAATGGAGCCAGCCAACCATGGACTAAAACCTTGTGAAACAGCAAGCCAAAACAAATCTTTCTTACCTAAGCTGTTTTCTGAGGCATTTTGTCACAGCAGTGAAAGGTGACTAATACAATGAGGCACAGAGAGGTCAATTACATTGCAATTATTTGCTTTCCATTGATTATCAGACTATGGATTTCTTGAAGGTAGGTATTATTGTGACATAGTTTAGTGTCTGACATGCAAGTACTTAATAAATACTTACATGAATGAACAATTAGATAAAAAATATATAATTCAAGATTTGACTCCTAAGGACATGTAGGTTCATGTAAGGTCCTTAAAAACCAAAACAAGGGGCTGGAGAGATGGCTTAGCAGTTAAGAGCACGGACTGCTTTTGCAAAGGACCAGGGTTTAATTCCCAGCACCCACATGGTGGCTATGAACCATCCTTAACTCCAGTTCCAGGGGAATCTGAAGCCCTCTTCTGACCTCCAAGGTACTGCATGACACGGATGCACTCACATACATGCAGGCAATACATTTATTCACATAAAATAAGAAAAATAATAAATAAAATATTTTTAAAAACCAATAACAAAAAAGCACACATGAAGCCAAGTCTGGTGGCACAGGCCTGTAGTCCCAGCTATTCAGAAGGCTGAGGCAGGAGGAGCACAGCCTGGGCAACTTAGTGAGGCCCTATCTCAAAAATTAAAAAACAAAACAAAACAAAAAACATGTCATGTTCTAGAATGGACTAAATCTAAAATGGACTAAAATTTAATCTTTTCCCAGAGCACAGAATTTGAATTCACATGTTACTTAAATTCAGAAAAATATGAAAGAACCCTGAAAAAATATGTAAAACAAATGACCTTTGAATTGTTATGTAGAATATGTGAAGGGAAGAATTATGACACTGAAACACCTTTAGCTTCAGAAAGATATGCATCTGAGTCCAGCTTATCAGTTCTTAAATCCTTGATGGGAAAATAACAGGTTAGTCTGTTTCCTTTTCTCTAATACAGGGACTAACTAAATGGAATTTATATTATAGGACTTAGTGCTTAAATGTGGGCTAAGCCTTCAATAAATTTTAGCTATACTTTTTTTCATTATTATGTTTTACCATACTACTACATATTGACTTTAACTACTAGTGTGCAAAAATTATAAGTAAAAAGTTTTATTAGGGTAACCTCATAAGAAAAAACAAAAACAAAAAGAGCCGGGTGTGGTGGTGCACACCTGTAGTCCCAGCACTTGGGAGGCAGAGGCAGGCAGATCTCTGTGAGTTCAAGGCCAGCCTGGTCTACATAATTCCAGGACAGTTGGGGCTATAGGGAGACCCTGTCTCAAAAAAAAAAAAAAAAAAAAAAAAAACCTGGGGCTGGAGAGATGGTTAAGTGCACTGGCTGCTCTTGCAGAGGACCTGGGTTTGATTCCCAGCACCTACATACCTACATGGTGGCTAACAACTGTCCATAACTCCAGTACCAGTACCAGGGGGATCCAATGCTCTGTTCTTCTTTTTTTTTGGTCTTTTGGAGACAGGGTCTCCCTGTAGCCCCAGTTAGCCTGGAACTCACTATGTAGGTCAGGCTGGCCTTGAACTTAGCGATCATCCTCCAGACCTAGCCTCTGATGCCCTCTTCTTACCTCCACAGGCATTGTGAGACACACATGCACACAAAACACTCTTACACATAAAAATAATATTTAAGAGTTCCTCAAATGATATAAGACATATATCACAATATTAAACATTCTTCCCATTTATAAGAATACATCCTTACCTTGTTTGGTGAATAAATATCATCTTGAAATAGTTAGAAAAAGCAGCAAGCACTGCTCTGTGGGCTTTGAAGTAAACATCTCCAATAGCAACTGTGCAGTCACACAAAAAACCAAATTCTCGCTGCATGTTCAACTGCTGCAGGAGGACAAGGCTATGGCTAGCAGTATCCATTGTGGCTCTGAGAAAAAAAAAAGCAGCATGAACATGTTAGGGGGTCTAGTGTACATATGCTTTATACAAAATTCTAGAGTATTAAGACCTTTTTTCCTTTTTTTTTTTTTGATAGTGTTTCACTATGTAGATCTGGCTAGCTTAGAACTTACTATGTAGGCTGGCCTGGAACTCAGAGATCTGCCTGCCTCAGCCTCCCAAGTACTGGATTAAAGGCATGCACAACCTGGCACTAAGACCTAAGTTTAAATAAAAATACCTTAAATGGTGTTAACTTTACTCCATATCTAACACTAAAGCCTCCCTATTATGACAACTGACATAAACTGCTGAACAGTAAGACATGGTCCTTTTCTACCAGATAAGAAGTTAGCTTTTGCTGGGCATGGCGGTACATGCCTTTAATCCCAGAACTCGGGAGGCAGAGGCAGGCGGATGCCTGTGAGTTCAAGGCCAGCCTGGTTTACATAATGAGTTCTAGGACAGCTGGGGCTACAGGGAGACCCTGTCTCAAAAAAAAAAAAAGGTAGTTTTGTATGAGTGAGTGACAGGAAGGCTTGTCCTTTACTCTCTGTGATCATGTTTTGTGGTGTGTATGTATGTGTGTGTTGCTGGGTTTCATCAAACCCAACGCCTTATACATGTTAGGCAACTGCTCTACCAGTGAACTACATCAACACCTCCCCCACTTTCCTTGTGGTTCTGAGGATGAACCCAGGGCCTCATGTCCACAAACTAGGTAAGCATTCTACCACTGAGTGCTATACCCATCTTGTGATTATAATGTGTCTAATCTGGTTTCCTAATTGGAAAGATGGAAATGGGATACTGATCTGTGGCTCAGAGTTAAATGAGGTAATATGTGAAAATAGTGTTGCAATGGAAACTGCCATTCAAATGTTAGCTATAAATGTGAATAGCAGGGTATCCTGTCTGGATTAGAACTGTCAGTGCTCCTTATGGATCCTCTAGTCCTCAGAAGGTGCTTGCCTTCTGACTATGTTTATGGGACTTAGCAGTCACAGTAAGCTCAGGAACACTTAAAATAGATGTCAAGCCATATCCCCTGATTTACATGAGGTCCAGGAGCCCCATGAGAAAAAACCTACACCCTAATCTCATCTTAACTAGATTCAATGTGTCATACAAGCATGGTAAGAGAAGGGAGAAAGAACAAATGAGCCTCTAGGGAAAATCCTGAATGAGGAAGAATATGCAAGAGAGTTCTGGTCAAGAGGCCAACTGAGCAGCAAGAACACTTGGGAATGCTACAGTTCTAGGCAGATGGGAAGCTGCACTTCACGTCTGTCTCTTCCCTTGCTGTGCGGACAGCCCTAGTGCTTTAGGGACAAGGCAGCTGTAGTATAAAGGGCATCAGTGGGCAGCTAGCTGAGTATCCTTTGGAGAGCAGATTCTGAAAAAGAGAATGAGGTTTCCTCACTAGCCAGAAAGAACAAGGTCTAAGAAGGTCATTGGTGGAGGGTGGGGCTAGCCAGTTGGAGACTGGCAGTAGCTAAGGAGCACCCAAGTGAGCAATCACTACTACAATGAAAAGAGCTAACATTTCACAGGGTTTCCTATGTGTTAAGCACTACAACTCATTTAATTCTTAAGACTACAAGAAAGGGAACAGATGCCTTTTACAGATGAAGGTGCTGAATCAATAATTAGAGTAAATTATCCAAGGTTGCTGCTAGAAAAGGGCAAAAGCAGAGGATTCAAACCCAAGCTCCAGAGTCAAAATTTGCTTCCTCCACATCTCTGGAAAGAGAACATGGCTCACAAACTGGAGGAGCATAGAGAGACTGCACATAAAAAAAGCCCTGGGATGCCTCAGGAATATCTGCAAAGAGGAATCTGGGAGAAATCTGGTTTCCTGCTGTCAAGCAGATGTGATAGAACAAAATGAATATGTATATTTATTAGCAAATAAAGTCCAGAATACACCATAACAATAGTAGCTATTACTTATAAAAGTAGAACCTGCTTTTTTAAAATTAAAACTACATACTATACTGGTATAGCATAATCTCTAAGATTTATTATTATTATTATTATATTGCTTTGTTTTTTTGAGACAGGGTCTCCCTGTAACCCTGGCTGGCCTGGAACTCAACAGAGATCTTGCCTGTCTCTACCTCCCAAGTGCTGGGATTAAAGGTATGTGCCACTATACCCATCCTGAGATATAGTATTAACAGAAAAAGATACAGTGTAGAACTGCATAGAGAAAATTATCTCAAAAAATGGAATGGCTATTTTTAAATATGAGAGAAAAATTAAAACATATATTCCTATCTATGTTCAATTTTCAAGTAAGTTACTGAGTTTTAGCCAGTCCCTGTGCCTCCAAGCCAATAAAAATAGAAACATCCACTGCTTCCCAGTTGCAGTTCTAATTTCTAGGACTTTTTATAATTTTTTAATCAATTTATTTTTAGTCATTCATATTTTTGTATATCTGCTTATTTTTATGTGCACATGAGCGTAGGTGCCCAAGAAAGCAAAAGGCACCAAATCCCCCAGGAGCTGGAGTTACAGGTCATTGCTGGGAATTGAACTTGGATCCTACAGAAGAGCAGTATGTGCTCTTAACCACTGAACCATTGTTCCAACCCTCTATAACTGTCAATATATTGGTATAATGGTAATGTAAAAAACTTACAGGGCTGGAGAGAGGGCTCATCAGTTAAGGGTACTAGCTACTCTTGCAAAGGACCTGGGTTCGATTCCCAGCACCCACTGGTGGGTAATAACCATCTGTAACTCCAGTTCCAGGGGATCCGATGCCTTCTTCTGACCTCTGCAGGCACTGCATGACATGAGTGCACTTACATGCAGGCAATACACTCTACACATATAAAAATAATAAATATTAACACTCCCCCCCCAAATTTATAGTTTTTAATCTGTATCTCTAATCCAATAGGAACTAATCAGACATTATGAGCTGTTCTACAAAGTTTGGGTCTTCGGCTGCTGATATGGTTTAAGCAGGTAAAAGCATTTGCTGCGCAGGCCTCAGAGTTCCAAAAGTTGTCCTCTGACTCTCTCACGCTCTCTTAGTCCCTCTCTAATAAAAAAGTAAAAGTTTAGATTTTAAGATTATATTTTTTGCTGGGCATGGTGGTGCGCACCTTTGATCCCAACACTCAGGAGGCAGAGGCAGGCAGATCTCTGTGAGATCAAGGCCAGCCTGGTCTACATAGTGAGTGCTAGGCCACCTGGGGCTACAGGGAGACCCTGTCTCAAAAAGATGAACAACAAAAGAGAGATTAACTATAGTTTTTAGAAATAAATATTGGATTGGGCATGGTAGTACATACTTTTAATCCCAGTACCTAGGAAGCAGAGGCAAGTGTGTTAGGGTTTGGATCTGCAGCAGCCCCCTCCCCAACAGGGTTTCATGGTTTTGCAAGCCCTTGAGAATGTAGGAACTGAGTTAATGAGCACCCTGGTCTTTGAAGACAAGATAAGCAGACTGTTTGCACCTTTTGGTCAAAGACAGCCTGCGTCTCTTTCAATGATCTTGGAAGACAAGATAAACAGACTCTGCACCTTTTGGTCAAAGACAACCTGCTTCTCCTTTGATGATCTTGGAAGCAGAACAGGCTCCTGCACTCTGGATCTATTTCCCCCGATTAGTTTTACAATGTATAGACTCCTTACCCCATAACCCAGATCCTGGCTGATGAAGCGGACAAAAGGGGGCAGTTTTTAAGAGAAGCTGTTCTGATAAGCCCTGGGCTCCCTCTCCCCAGCCTAACTTTAAAAAAAAAAAAATCTTCCAGCTATCTGCATCCCCCAAAGACCCCCTATAAAGACCGCCAGCTCACAACCAATGGGCAGACAATTTCCCAAAGGGAATTGTCCCATGTGATTTTCCTCTGCTAATAAACTCTATCCTCCCAGGAGTTTTATCTGTGTCCTGATGCCTTCCTCCCGATTGACCTAACTCATCTATCATATGGTGCCAAAACCCGATTCTGACCTCAAGGGACCTCCGACCTTTTGGAAATTGCATGTAAAAAACCTCCGACTGGACCTGGTTGCTGTTACTGGCCTCTGAAAACACCACTGATTCAGCTTTGAGGTACCTTCGAACCCTTCCTTTCTTGCTCCCTCTCTGCCTTCTCTAACTGCCTCTCACTGGGGAGCGCACTCTGCCTTGCTTTCACTTCTTTCCTGCTCTCCTACATCTTCTTTTGATCTCCTTTCCGATTGAATTTGGTCATTCCTGGACCCAACTCAAGGCCACTGGGCAGCACTGGTCTCTGCGACAGTAGAGTGTCCGGCACAGTTACTGTGTCTGCCTGAGCCCATCTGGGGGACAGGCCTACCTCTCCCTCAAACTCAAATCTGTTACCTTGGAGTCTCTTGGTTCATGAGCTAGCTCTCCCAAAGGAACACAGGCCCCTTCCAGCCTGCTATAAAGGGTTTCCAGCTGCCTGTTGCCGGGGGTCCTAGTGAACTAAGCAGCTTATTTCCTCCGCAGGGGTTGCAGACCTCTTGTTTTGAGGTCTTATTTGGTGTTGAGCTTTGTTTCCACAGACCACAGCCTCTCTCTCCATTCTTTTCCTATTCCTCTTGCTCCCAGCATCTCATCTTCATTTTCGCTTTGCCTCTCTCTCTCTCTCTCTCTCTCTCTCTCTCTCTCTCTCTCTCCTGCCCCCACTCTTCTGGGGCTCATCTTCCTTCAGCTTCTACTGAACCTTGGGATCTCTCTCCCTCTTGCTCACGCTCTCTCTGTTTCTATTTTCAACTCGTTCCACAAGCTTCCTTCCCTTCTGGCTCTCTGCGTTTTTTTCTTTCTCCCACCCCATTCCTTGTACTTTGTCTCCATCAACTGGCTGGTCACGCCACGCTCTCGTTGCAAGGCTTCTCTGCTTGTCCCTTTTGTCTCAAAAATTGCACCGGTGCATGGTGAGTCTATCCTCTCTCTGGGTACAGGACACTGTCCCTGGAGTGAGGAACATGCAACTCCTTCCTGTCCAGGACAGGACCCTGCCTTTCCCCTCCCTGGTGATCTGATTGCAGGACGCTGCATCCAGAGACCCTACTCGGTTCCTTCTCTATCTCTTCTTCACTCTGTACATAATCTGTTGCTATGGGAATCACTCAGTCCAAGTCTCAGGGTCTCACACCTCTTGCTTGTCTTCTTAAATCCTTATAATAACTGGGACTTTCAGATACAATCAGGCCAAAGCTCCTGAAGCTCCTGTGCATCACTGCCTGGCCTCAGTGCAAGTTAGATAATGAGTCTGTTTGGCCAGACACTGGAACCCTAGACTTCAATATTTTGAGAGAGTTAGATAATTTCTGCCATCATAACAGCAAATGGTCTGAGCTCCCATATGTCCAAGCTTTCTTTGATCATCGTGCTAATCCCTCCCTCTGTGTCGCATGTTCTTCCCATCAGGTTTTCCTCCTTAAGACAGTTTCACGGGATCCCAACCTGCCAGGGGTCTCTGCCCCGCCCCTACCCCTCCACCTTGGCCTTTGTTCCTAACATAGCTGATGAACTCCCTCCAATTAGGACCCAGCTTCCACCTCCTCCTCTTCCTCCCAGAGCCCAACCCGGCCTCCCTCCCTTCTCCACCTCAGACTCCCTCTCCACAATCTTCCCTCTCCCCTCTCCAATGCACTAAGTCCTTCACTCCCTCTCCCTCCACTAATCCTACTCTACTTGAGAAAATCCACAACTTTAAACAACTTCTTAACAAACATTCCCTACTCTTCCCCTATTCCGGCTTCTAGCTCAAATAACCCATTTATCTCTCCTATATCTACTACCCCTACCCCCGTTCCAGACCCTTGTCTCCAATACCGAGTCCCCTCATGGACAGGACACCCCTCCCACCTCTCACACTTTGGCTTCCTCCCAGGACACCCTTTCTCCTTCTCCTCTATCCCCTCCTAATCCCTCTTCTTTGTCAAGCCATACTCGCTCCTGCACCCAATCTCATTCTTCTACCCATGGTATCTTTCTCCTCTGGGAGGTGGCAGGTGTGGATGGAGTGGTCAAGGTCC
Source organism: Nannospalax galili (assembly GCF_000622305.1). Classification (NCBI taxonomy): domain Eukaryota; kingdom Metazoa; phylum Chordata; class Mammalia; order Rodentia; family Spalacidae; genus Nannospalax; species Nannospalax galili. The sequence continues at coordinate 149,212 of NW_008355157.1, forward strand.
ATGTCCCTTTCTCTCTTGGAGAGCTCAGCTCGAACGTAGAATAGGCTTTTTCCACTAATCCTACACACTTCATACAAGAATTCAAATACATCACTCGCAGCTATGATCTAACCTGGCCAGATCTCTTTATGATTCACCAGTCCACCCTCACCCCTGATGAGAGACATAGGGTCTGGACAGCAGCACAGGAGTATGTTAGTAAGCTTCATTCCACTAACCAAGCTCACCCTATTGGTACTGAGGCTGTTCCCCTTCAAGACCTTGGGTAGAATTACCAACTCCCACTGGGGAAGGCAGGACCTTCTCCAGGTAGAGCAGCTAGGGACCACATGATCACTTGCCTCATAACAAGTCTTCAGAGAGCTTTACCCCCTAAGGTAGTTAACTTTAAAAAGCTTAGGTTGATTACTCAGGGCTCTACTGAAACCCCAGCTCAGTTTATGGACAGACTTACTGATACCTTGGTTCAGTATACCAAGTATGACCCAGAGTCCAGAGAGGGATGGCTTATGCTCTACCACCACTTCATCTTACAATCAGCTCCAGATATCAGGAGGAAACTTAGATGCTTAGACAAGGGCCCTGAAAACCCCATGGGAGATCTGTTAGACATGGCATCTAAAGTCTTTAATAACTGGGAGGAACAGAAGAAGGCAGACAAGTTCACCCTGTCCAAAAAAAAGTACCAGCTGATGGCTGCAGTCCTAAGGGATCCCTCCTAGAAAACTACAGACACCAACGGGGCCCAACAACATCCACCAGGACCCTGCTTCAAGTGTGGAGCCACTGGACACTGGGTAAGGCAATGCCCCAATCTATGACCACCTCCTGGTCCCTGTCCTCAGTGTGGGCAATGAGATCACTGGACAGTTGATTGTCCGTCTTTGCAGCACCAAGGTAGGCCACTTACCTCCCAGACTCAGCCTGCTTTACAGGGTTCAGTGAATGACCTTCTGGGCCTGACAGCTGAAGACTGACAAGGCCCTGGCTCCCTGGCCCTCACCAATTCCATAACCATCACTATGGAGGAGCCCAGGATACCAGCCATGGTGGTAGGTTAAGACAATTTTGTTCTTGACACTGGTGTGTCATGATTTGTTCTCTCTTCTTACTCTGGTAAAGTTTTTCCCTCACAGATCTCCATGGTGGGGGTTGATGGGAAGCTCCATAACCCCAAATCGACAGGACCCTTATCCTATGTATTCTGGAAGGTGCCTTTAACTCATTCTTTCCTGGTCATGCCCACCTGTCCAACTCCCTTATTTGGCAGAGATCTCATGCAAAAGCTCTCCTTGTCTAATTCCCTCCCTTTCTCCACTCTTCCTCCTTTCCCCTGTAACACCCCCCCCTCCAGCAAGGTCATGGCCACTTCCCCCTTCTGAGGTAAATCCCAAGGTCTGGGACACCTCAGCCCTGGGACTGGCCTCTTATCACACTCCTATCTGCATTTCCTTGAAGGATCCCTCCCTATTTCCCAGTAGGCCCCAATACCCAATTGCACTCAAACACTGCTATGGACTTAAGCCCATAATTCAAAGACTTATGAGAGCTACCCTCCTTAAACCCTCTCATTCACCCTATAACACTCCCATTCTTCCAGTCCTCAAGCCTGATGGCTCTTACCATTTGGTCTAAGATCTCCATCTCATTAATTGAGCAGTTGTTACCATTTATCCTGTCATCCCCAACCCCTAGACTCTCCTTTCTCATATCCCCTCCTCTACCACCCAATTTACTGTCTTGGACCTTAAAGATGCTTTCTTCTCAATACCCTTACATCCTGACATCACAACCTCTTTGCATTCACCTGGGAGGACCCTGACACTGGGATGGCTTCCCAACTAACCTGGACTGTCCTGCCCCAGGGGTTTCAAGATAGCCCTCATCTCTTTTGACAAGCCCTAGGCCAGGATCTAACTTTAACCCTTCTACCATCCTACAATATGTAGATAACCTACTTCTTTACTCTCCATCTCTCTCAGTCTCCAAGGCTCACACAATCAAACTCCTTAATTTTCTGGGGGACATAGGGGATATAGGATATCTCCAGCTAAGGTGCAGCTTTCTCTCCTCAAGTCAAGTACCTGGGGTTCCTTCTCATACCTACATCCTGCCGTTTAACTGTAGACAGGATAAATTACCTAAGGTCTTTAAAGCCCCCCACAACCAAGAAGGAAATTCTGTCTTTCCTAGGCATTGCAGGGTACCTACACACATGGATTTCCTAACTTTGCCCTCCTGGCAAAGCTGTTCTATGAAGCCTCCAGAGGGAACTCCCCTGAGCCTGTTGAGCCCCTAGGGCCTGTAACAACAGCCTTCCACACTATCCGGGAAGGGCTCTTAAAGGCACTGGCTCTAGCTCTCCCCGACCTGGGATCTCCATCCCCCCTCGATACAACTGAGAACAAGGGCTAAGCATCAGGGGTTTTGCAACAGATAAGGGGTCTCACTTTTGCCCCAGTAGCTTATCTCTTTAAACAGCTCAATACCACCATCCGGGGATGGCAAACCTTGTCTCTGTGCTCTGGCCACCGCTACCCTCCTGGCTCAGGAGGGACTTAAGCTCACTTTGAGTCTCTTACCAATCTAGCCCCCTCTAAACTACAATTCTTTCATGTCATGTTTCTTGAAAATCCCTTGCTTGCCCTTGACTCCTGCCCTCCTCTCAATCCAGCTTCCCTCCTCCCTTTCAGCAAACTGCTCACTCACTCACTCGCTCACTCACTCATGCTTGGAAACTCTTCAGGCACTCTCCTACTGGGATCCCCTAATCTCCTCAGATCCCCTACCAAACCCAACCCTGACTTGGTTTGTGGATGGAAGTTCAAGTCTCACTCCAACGGGGTCCCGTAGGGTGGGATATGCCATAGTGTCTTTCACAGATGTCATCGAGTCGGACCCCTGCCACTTGGAACCATGTCACAAAAAGCCAAACTTGTGGCACTCACCAGGGCCCTGATTTTAGCCAAGGGACAGACGATTAATATTTTTACAGATTCTAAGTATGCCTCCTGCAGCTTCTCCTGGGATTGCATTCTCACTCTAGAGCTAAATCTCCTGAGGAATTTCTCTAGTACTAATGTGTCCACTTGCTTCCTCTGTGCCCCCCTACAGGGCTCACTTCTCATCCCCCTCCCAGTTTACAATGTTACCTCCCAGGCTAATACTCAGTGTTCCCAGGAACCCCTCCTACAATGACCCCAGCTTGCCCCTCCCCATTTTCTTAACAAAATGGAGTGTTGGACTCCACAAACCTCCAAATGCCAACAATCATCAAGCTGCAATGTCACAAATTAAGGTAAATACTGCTCTAAACTCGGGACTACTCCTTCTCTGTTCCTCTAAAATACACTCCTGCGTCTCTCCACAGATTGAAGACACCTTCTCTCCAGTCATTCTTATACTCAAATTAACCCTATACACACTGGGAGAGGTGTATGTCTTATCCACAGGGAAAGAAGGGACCAGAACAAGGAGGTCACTGGCAGTCCTAGTACAAATTAGCCTGGTGACATCAGTAGCAGCTACTGGACTCGCGGCCGGAGGTTTGGGACACTTGCTGATCTCAACCCAGCATCTCTCCTAGGAAACAGAGGACCTCAGACGGGAACTCGCCTCAACAGTGGAAACTACAGCCCAGTCAACCCAGATCTTACAACAGCAACTATCCTCCATAGCCGAAGTTGCCCTCCAGAACAGGTGAGCCCTGGACTTATTAACTGCAGAAAAAGGGGGAACCTGTATTTTCTCGGGTGAAGAAAGCTGCTATTTTGTCAACCAACTGGGTAAGGTTGAGCATGATATAAAACGCCTCCAGCAGGTAGCCAAGGATCTTTCACTTAAGAATTCCCAGTACCAGCAGTCACTTCAATGGGATATTTTTACAGGATTAACTTCTTGGCTTCTGCCCTTACTCGGCACCCTGTCTTCTGTTACCTTGGTGCTAACCATTGCTCCTTGCCTCTTCTGATAGTTCAGGACCAAATCCAAAAACTAACTCATACTAATTTTAGTCAGTTGTTAACTTTCCTTCCCTCCACATGTATATGAGCACCTGTCAACCACTCAGGACACCATTCAGATGCATGAGGAAGGAACCCCCGCTGTCTGACCAACCCCTAAATCCAGCCCTGACGTTGACCTTGTCCAGCAGGAAGTAGCAAAATGACAGCAGCGCCCCCTATCCTATAACACAAAAGGCTGGAATGTTAGAGTTCAGATCTGCAGCAGCCCCCTCCCCAACAGGGTCTCATGGTTTTGCAAGCCCCTGAGAATGCAGGAACTGAGTTAATGAGCACCCTGGTCTTTGAAGACAAGAAGACTCTCTGCACCTTTTGGTCAAAGACAGCCTCCTCGTCCTTTGATGATCTTGGAAGCGGAACAGGCACTCTGGATTTATTTCCCCCTGATAAGTTTTACAATGTATAGGCTCCTTACCCCATAACCCAGATCCTAGCTGATGGAAGGGGGTGGTTTTTAACAGAAACTGTTCTGATAAGCCCTGGGCTCCCTCTTTTCCGCTTTAAAAAAAAAAAAAAAAAACACAAAAAACAAAAAAAAAACTTCCTGCCTTTTGCATCCCCCAAAGACCCTCTATAAAGACTGCCAACCTATGGGCTGACAATTTCCCTATTCCAAAGGGAATTGTCCCATGTGATTTTCCTCTGCTAATAAACTCTATTCCACTGGAGTTTTATCTGTGTCCTGGTGCTTTCTCCCAATTGACCCAATTCATCTATCAAAGGCTATCTGTGAGTTCAAGGCCAGCTTGGTCTACACAAGTTCCAGGCCAGCCAGGGAGGAAAAAAAAACCCCAAAACTATATATATATATATATATATATATATAAAATATATTATATATGTGTCTTAACAGTGTAGCTGTACTTGCCTAGAATGTGAAATCACTGCAAAAAGAACACACAAAAACCTCACCCCCAAAAGATCTCCCAGACACAGACCTGAAGAGTTATTTGTATAGATAACAATTTAAATATTTATCATATTAGAAATCAAAAATGAGAAAATTAAAAATGTTTATTTTAAAAAAGCAGTAAGGCCAGCAACATGGCTCCACATGTAAGGGCATTTGCTGCCACACTTGAGGACCTGAGTTTGAAGTCTGGTGGGTGTGGCAGCTCGCCTGTAATCCCAGCAAGCAGGAAGCAGAGGCAAGGAATCCATGAGTAAACTTATTAGCCAGACTAACTGAAAACATGGTGAGCTCCAGGTTCAGGGAGAGACCCTAGTTCAATATATAGGGCAGATATATAAGGTGGAGAGCAATGAGGAAGACACCAGGTCATCCTTGGGCTTCTACATGCATGTACACATGTGCACAAGCATCTCACACATGCAAACACACATACCACACACAAAAGCACACACATGTAAATGAGGGCATACCTCAGTGGCAGACTAGCATGCGAAAAGCCCTGGGTTGAGTTTCTTAGACACCACCTGCCAAATTATAAATATATACATGTACACAACAGGTTCAGACTTATCTGGATAACAAAGACCTTTAATGTTTTTAAAGGCATAATTTAAAAACTCTAGCCAACAGCAACAATCAACTGCAAAGTTACTAAAATATTTTCTAATACAGGGGCTGAAGAGATGGCTCAACAGTTGGGAGCATTGGTTGTTCTTGCAGAGGACCTGGGCTCGATTCCCAACTAACAAGTGTCTGTAATTCCAGTTCCAGGGGATCCGATGCCTTTTTCTGACTTCGTGGGTATTGCACAACATGGATGCACTTAAATACATGCAGGCCATACACTCATACACATAAAATAAAAATAATACAATATTAAAAAAATAAAGTATTTTCTAATAGAGTCTACCCAACCCCTGAGGACACCTGCAGTCACACAGTGCACATAAACTCACACACACACGTAAAAATAAATAAATCTTAAAAACAAAAGGAAGTTTTAGTGAAGATGGACACAGTGGTACACATTTGAATCCCAGCATGTGGGAGACTGAGGCAGGATTGCTGCAAATTCAAGACCAGCCTGGGCTACAGAGTGACCTCAAAGTTGGTCTGGGTCTAGCTCAAAAAATAAATGTTAAAAGATTTATTTTTAATTATGAGTGTGTGTGATGTAATGCAGGTGCTTGAAGAGGCTAGAAATGGGCAATGGATCCCTTGGAGCTGGAATTACAGGCAGTTGTGAGTGGCCTGATATGGGTGCTGGGAACTGAACTTGGGTCCTCTACAAAAGTAGTATGTGCTTTTAAACTATGTGCCATCTCTTCAGGTTCCAAAATAAAACATTTTTTAGTGGAAATTTTAAGATGTATGAACAGTTACATAAAAGAGTTTACTTTTATTTTTTATTGTGAACAACAAAGAATGGCTCACTTTAAAAACTTTGTCAGGGCTGGAGAGATGGCTCAGCAGTTAAGAGCACTGGCTACTCTTACAGAGGACCCAGGTTTGAATCCCAGCACCCATGTGGCAGCTAACACATAAGTCTATAACTCCAGTTCCAGGGGGATCTGATGCCCTCTTCTGACCTCTATGGGCATTGCACGACACAGGTGCACTTGCATACATGCAGACAATACACTCATACACATAAAATAAACAAAATATATATAAAAAAAGCTTTGTCAGCAGCCAGGCGTGGTGGCTTACACCTTTAATCTTGTACTTGAGGCAAAGACAGGAGGTTCTCTTGAGTTCCAGGCCAGCTATGGCTACAAGGAGACCCTGTCTCAAGAAGATTAAAAAAATATTGTCAGAAAAGTATTTTTAATATTTTTATTGTGAATTTTATAAATGCATACAATGTATGTTTTTTATATTTACTCCCCACTCCTCTTCCTGACTCTTTCCAGATCTAAGCCCCACCCCTTCACCTCCAAAATAATTATAATAGGATTAGTAGTGATAGTTGAGACTACAAAAACCTTATTTACTTTCTAGGTTGCAGCAAATTACTTCCAGACTAGTTCAAACTAAGTTAAGATGACAAGTTCATAATGGTTTGTTCATGATTCAGTTAGCATGACATTCAACAGCTTTGAAGGTTTAGAAACATCTACCATATTAGCTGGGCTGCACTCACAGACCAGCAGTAGCCAGAATACTGTCTTGGAGCCAGATCCTCATTCTCTCAGGCTGCAAGTATCTTTAACAGACATGACCAGTTGTTAAATTACAGCAAAGCTGGCAAAGATTGTCATAGCTTTTGTGAGCTACTTACTGCTAATAAAAGTTTTTTTTTTTTTTTTGGTGTTTTTGAGACACGGTCTCGCTGTAGCCCCAGCTGTCCTGGAACTCACTATGTAGACCAGGCTGGCCTTACACTCACAGAGATCTGTCTGCCTCTGCCTCCCGAGTGCTGGGGTTAAAGGCGTGTGCCACCATGCCCAGCTAAAAGTTTTAAAAAATTCCTAGTGTTGTATGTTCATTAGGCCAGGTGTGGTGGCGCATGCCTTTAATCCCAGCACTCGGAGGCAGAGACAGGCGGATCTCTGTGACTTCAAGGCCAGCCTAGTCTACATAGTGAGTTCCAGGACAGATGGGGCTACAGGGAGACCCTGTCTCAAAAACACCAAAAACAAAAAAAATTCCTAGTGCTACATGATAAAAAGGCTTTCTACAATTTCAACTTGTTAATATCACATTTAGATGACTATGGATGTGACATTTGATCATTTAAGAAAAGAATTTACACATACATATTTTAAATTTTATTTATTAATGTGTATGGATGTATTGCCTACATGTATTTAAGTGCACCTATGTCCTGAAATACCCACGAAGGTCAGTAGAAAACATCAGATCCCCTGAACTGGAGTTATGGACATTTGTTAGCTGCATGTGGGTGCCAGGAATCAAACCCAGACCCTCTGCAAGAGCAGTCAGTGCTCTTAACCACTGAGTCATCTCTCCAGTGTCACATACACACACACACACGTTATAAACTTTTGACTTTTTAAAATGCATATTATGCCTGCATGTATGTAAGTGCACCCCTCTTCCCCAGGCCAGAGAGGGCATAGGATCTCCTGGAGATGGCTATCCACCACTGTGTATCAGTACTGGGAAGTAATACTGGGTCCTCTACAAGAGCAACCAGCTCTTAACTACGGAGTCATCTTTCTAGCCCTTAATTTTTTTAAAATTATTTTTATTTTATGTGTATGAGTGTATTGCCTGCATGTATGTGGGCACACCCATGTCGTGCAATGCCGTGGAGGTCAGAAGAGGGCTTCAGATTCCCCGGAACTGGAGTTAAGGATGGCTCATAGTCACCATGTGGGTGCTGGGAATCAAACCCAGGTCCTCTGCAAGATCAGTCAGTGCTCTTAAGCTCTGAGCCATCTCCCCAGCCCCTAGCCCTTTATTTTTGAGACAAGGTCTCACAGTACAGCCTAGGCTGATCTTGAACTTGTCATGATTCTCAGGTTTTTTTGGGTGGAATGGGTGGGGAGAGTGCCTAGGGGACAGGGTCTTGCTATATAGCTGAGCCTAGCCTTGAACTCTACATGTTCTTGCTACAGCCTCCTCAGTGTTGGAAATACCATCATACCATACTTATACCATCATTCCCAGCAAGAATGAATGAATGTTTACAGAAATAATTTTATCCTGGAACAGTGGATCCTATTACTGACTACACTGTACAATCTACACAGAGCTGTATGGATGCTAACCCCTGACTAACCCAAAAAGAAATGCTGAGGTCTGAGTCCTTTTTAAAAACTTTATTTATGGACTGGTGAGATGGCTCAGTGGGTAGAGGCATTTACACACAGATCTGACAATTTGTGAGCTGAGTTTAATCTTTGTATCCCCACATGGTGGCAGGAGAAAACTGACTCCCAAGTTGCCTTCTGATCACACACACACACACACACACACACACAAATAAAACTTCATTTATTTTTTAAATATGTTGTTTTTATTTTACGTGTATGAGTGTATTGCCTGCATGATGTGAGTACACCTGTGTTGTGCAATGCCACAGAGGTCAGAAGAGGGCTTCGGATTCCCCTGAACTGGAGTTAAGGATGGTTCATAGCCGCCATGTGGGTGCTGAGAATCGAACCCGGGTCCTCTGCAAGAGCAGTCAGTGCTCTTAACCGTTGAGCCATTCTCTCCAGCCCCAAATTTCATTTATTTTTTAAATTGTGAGAGTACAAGCAAGCACATGCCACATGCAAGTAGAAGTAAGAGGACAACTTTGTGGAGTCGCTTCTCTCCTACTGTGATTTCTGAGGATTGAACTCAGGTTGTCAGGATTGCAAGCCAACTGCTTTTACCTGCTGAGCCATCTCACAGGCCTGCAGAATCAAGGAAATCCAAAGAGCATTTCACATTCTAATATTGCATTGATATTTAAGACACTATAAAAATCTTATTTACTTTCTAGATTGTAATAACTCTGGATTAGTTCAAACTATGTAAATGGAACAGTTTTATACTCATTTATGATTTTAGGGACTAGAGAGATGGCTCAGCATTAAAAGCACTTGTTGCTCCTGGGTTTGGTTCCTAAGACCGATATGGTCACAAACATCCCTAAGTCTAGTTCCAGGGGATCTGACACCCTCTTTTGACCTCTGTGGGCACTGCATGCACACAGTACACGTACATGCAGGTAAAACATTCATATGCATAAACATTTTTTAAATATGTAAAAAAATATTTAAAAATAAATGATTTCATAAGTGTTTAAAAAATTACATTGATTACATCAGATAAACATCAACAATTATAATCCTAAATGTAACTTTAAGTTAAAAATTTGAGCACTTTAAGGAATACAAGTAGCCAGATGTGGTGGTGCACACCTCTAATTCCATACTTGGAAGTTTGAGGCCAGCCTTGGCTTGGTAAATTCTGACTTGTGAGGCAGAGGCAGATGGATCTCCATAGTGAGTACCAGGCCAGCTGAGGCTACTGGGAGACCCTGTCTCAAAAATACCAAAAAAAAAAATTTTAAAAAAGCAAGCAAGCAAGCAAGCAAGCAGATTGGGGAACTAACTGGCTCAGTCAGTGAAGTGCTTCCAATCAAGCATGAGGACCTAGGTTCAGATCCCTAGCAACCAAGTGAAAAATATATGTGGCAATATGGAATCCCAGTGCCGGGGAGGCAGAGACAGGCCAGCCAGCCTAAGTGAATCAGTGAGCTCCAGGTTCAGTGAGACCCTGTTTCAGTGAGGAGTGACTGTGGAAGACATCCAACATCACTCTCTCACTTCCACATGCACATGTGTGCACACCACATACAGAGAGAGAGAGAGAGAGAGAGAGAGAGAGAGAGAGAGAGAGAGAGAGAGAGGGAGAGGGAGGGAGAGAGAGGAGAAATGGAAGTGCTAATGGGGAGGTTAGAGGTGAGAAAGGGAGGAACACACCATTTTCAGGCTTTTTGTTAAAAATGTATCTAGGAAGAAGCATTTATTCTCATACTCCTTTATATTTATTTCCATAATTCTAAAACTGATATCGATATCCCAAATATGAAAATACAGTCCCAGGTAAAATGTGCCATAAATCCTAGACATGTTCTTACGGAAATATACAGTGAAGGCTGGAGGCATACATGTGGTAGATGACACAGGAAGAGCAGTTACGCTCTAGAAACCTTAACCGGAAGAGGAAAAGCGTTGGTTTGGGGCCTCCTGTTTGTTGGCAGACAGGCAGTCTCCTCCATCTTTAAACCAACTGTGGGACATGTGAAAAAGCACCAAGCCAACAGGAATACTAATTCACAGTATAAATCACATGTAGACCTCAAAAATAATCATCACCATGGGAAGAAAAGGACACAATTCTTCTTGATTTATTATAAAGAACAAAAACTCCATTTTGAACAGAAAAAAAAAGGTACTCAAAGGACAGGCAAAGCTATCAGACGGCAATGCTGGTACACAGCGAGAACACAGTAGTGAGTGAATTGACACAGCCTCTGCCAGATGACTCCAGTTCCAGAACACATTACCCAAACAGGCTAATAAAACCCTTTACCTAAAAAGCCCAGTTTTAGAAGGCATAAAACATCCTGTATGACTGATTTGTAACTAGGGAAGCAATGAATTAGAAAAACTTCAGAAAGTAACAATACACAAACAAGCATAACAAATGTTGGGAACACAGCTCAGTGGTAGTGGTCTGGCTTAGCATTTACAAGGGCCCAGGTTTGATCCCCAGAACACTCCCAAGCATCAATAAAATAATAACCCCAACTCATGTTTGCTTTGAATACTTCCTTCTTCCTCTACTGTTTTAGAACCAGCCTCAAGTAGCAGTCTTTCCTCTTATCTGGAATAGCTACCTTCAGTAGCTTTTATTTCACTGAGTTAATACTACATGCAAAACCTTGTTCTAGGTGCTCTCTGAATACATTATCTTTAAAACGTTTTTAAAACTTATGTGTATGAGTGTTCTGTGAGCATGTACCTAAGTACAACCGTGCATATAATGCTCACAAATGCCAGGAGAGGGCATCAGGTTCCCTGGAGCTGGAGTTACTATTACTGGATGGATGTTAGTTGCCATATGGGTTCTGGCAACCGAACCCAGCTCCTCTGCAAGGGTAGCCAGTGATCTTAACTACTGAGCCGAGTCTCCCCAGCTCCTTTTTGAGATAGGGTCTCCAGGTAGCCCCAGCTGGCTTGCAACTCATTATGTAGGCCAGGCTGGCCTCAATTTCACAGAGATCTGCCTGCCTCTGCCTCTCAAGTGCTGGAATTAAAGGTCTGAGCTGCTGTGTCCAGCATATATTATCTAATTCTGGCTGTAACTGATGCATTATTTGCCTTTATTATTATTAGTTTATTGGAGACAGGGTCTCTGTAGCCCAAGCTGACCTCAAATTCAGTCCTCCTGCATCAGCTTCCCAAGTGTTGAGATTACATACCCAGCCTAATGTATTTACTTTCATTTTCCACATGAGGAAAAACTTTGATGAAGGACACAAAACTAGTGAATGGTATAAAGTGGAAATCAAAGGGTCTGACTCCATAGCTGTGCTGGCAGCTATAAACTGGAGCAGTATTTTTTTTCAGCCTTCTCTTAAAAGACTTTAGTTCACATGCTCTGTGGAATAAATACGCAGAAAAGGAGCACAGGAAGTGGTGTACAACTACTTTCCAATTATCGAGATAAGCCGCTTTTCGGGGGAGGGGTGGAATCTACAATAATATAGCCCTCCCAACTCTTTTCTAGTTGCCAATACCAAAATGGACAAGTTGGTCAAACACCACCTACAGCTCACAAGGAATAAATCACTTTGGTTCAGTGGTAGGGAGGGCATTATGCAACACTTCCCAGCAGCACTGCCATGGTCAGGATATTTTACTGCCAAGGCACTTGGGCCCCTCCTCCCTAGCTAGACAGCCTGGCTCCTTTGCATTCCCCTCAGGAGATAGGGTGGAAGTACATAGCTCCACTCTGCTAGGCATAGAGGGCAGCTGAAAGTCCTGCTTGGCCTCTCTGGGCAACCACAGGCGCCAATAAATCAGCCACAGGCGATTCTCTCTTCCCTTCCCGGCTTGAAGTGGGAGCAAGATATAATACAAAAGCACAGCGACTAGACTTGGAAGATAAGTGATCTAGGCTTAACTTTCCCTGAAAGTGACTACATCAGTCAGGTAAATCTCTTTGAACCTGTTTCTTCAGACTTATAACTGTAACATGGAGACAGTACCACTTTCTTTTGGGTAAGAATTCAAAATTCACCCATGAAAAAAGCTGGTACAAAGGCTGGCCCATAGAACTTAAACAGCAGCCAAAACTGAGCACAAACCATCTCCACTATATACAAAAAGTTATTTAGAATAGTACTGGGTACAAATGTCTAGCAGGTCATGTGGGCCCTCTTCTGTTTTCTTGCTGACCACCCCTTGATGCGAATTCCTAATTGCATCCCAGCCATCAGAGCTAACTTATTTCAAGTCTATGCCACTGTTTGGTAATCGAGTCATTGTTTACCCTTCACTAAAACATTTAGATTGCTAAAAGACATGGCTTAACCTAAAGAAACAAGCAGCCAGACATGCTGGCATACACCTGTGACCCCTGTACTCAGAAGCCTGAGGTAAGAGGATCACTGGTTTTAGGCTAGCCTGGGCTCTCCAGCAAGGCCCTATATTGAGAGCAGCCTGAACTACATAGCAAGACTCTTAAGTCTCAAAAACAAAAGGAACAAGTGCCAAAGCTTATCCGCAGAGTATAGTGCTAAACTCGATTATGTGTGTGTGTGTTGGGAGGGGGAATGAGTTTGTGGCTCAAATACACTATACGCAGACATACCTAGAAACAGTGCCATCCCCACTATTCCATAGCCCTCACATCACTGGCCAAGCCCGACTTCTCCATCAATCCGAGAAATCCTGCAAGCTAAGTATAATAATGTCTGGTGGATGCATTCTCTAGAGCGGAATAAACTGGTACTGCAGTCCTGGCACTGTGTATGGAGTGTGACGACACAAGTGTCTGCAACCCTAAAGTCCAGCCTATGGAAAGGTGTAGAACCTTAATCAAGGCCAGGCTTCTGTAAAATGAGAGGGATTAACTGTATTTTATGTAAGATCCCTTTCAGCTCCAAAATTCGAGATTTCAAGATGTACTTTAATCCGGTGAAATCAACAGCTCTGTGTAGAGGAAGAGCGTCGGGTTTAATCCCTTAGGGGGAATACAGGCGTTAATTTATAAAACATAATACTAGCTGCTATCAGGTTCCAGGTACAGCAGTATACGTTGCCTAAGCAACTGATAACGGCTAGACTTCAAATAGTGCTAGGGAGGCGGTGATAACGTGGGGGCCGGTTTCAAAACAGAAACGATTTGGTTAAGATAAAATACTTGGGAAAAATGAATTATTGGGGTTGGGTACTCCCTGTCATAGAAACTGGGCACTCGGAAACTGCAGCGTGGGGGGGGGTAGTGGACACTCGCCCTTGCAGGAGGCACAGGCCCGGTCGCCCGGGGAACGTTGCACATCCGCTGCAACCCCCAACACTGGGTGGAGGTCGGGCCCGCAGCTGGACGCGCTCCAAGGCCAGGCGGGACCCGCGCGCGCCGTCCCCGCCCGCGTTAGGCCCTGGCGAACCACGAGCATCGCGCGCCAAGTGCTAGCTCGCCGTTGCCATGTTCCTCCTGGGCCCAGACTGACATCTCCAACGGACCAAAAACACCCGTCTCCCCAGCTACTTGCATCTGTCCCGCGAACGGTGCAGCTGCAGCCACCGCCCGGGCGGCTCCCGGCGGGAGGGACTGAGGCGGGGAGCAGCCCACGGGGGCAGGGCCGCATCGCTTACCCAGACTCCGCCGCGGCGGCGGACGGGCGGGTTCCCGTGCAGCGCACAGCACGCGGCGGCGCCGACTCACGCACCCAGCGGGCAGCTCTCGCGCGGCTTCCCGCGCCGGGCCCACGTGACCATGCGCCTGGTAGCCGGGGAACCAGGCGCGCCGGGGCTGTGTGTGTGCGTGCGTGCGTGCGTGCGTGCGTACGTGTGTGCCCTCCCGCCCGAGTGGCCCGGCGGGGGTCGGCCTGCGCTGAGGGCGCCGCTGCTTAGGTTCTGTGTCGTGACTGGAGGCGGAAGTGTGGGGACAAGCCTGAGCGTCACAGGCTCCCCACACGCCCCCGCGTGACCCGGGGACTTTCCCCGGGGTGTGCAAAAGCACGGGCGCCCCCTTCCCGGGTGGGGGAGGGAGAGGTTGCACCCGCGTGTCGGGCAGGAGCGGTGTGATGGCGCGGGGCAGGCCACGCCGCGCGGCGGGAGTCCGGGCGGGGAGGAGCATAGTGGGGGAAGTGACTCAGGGCCAGAGGCGGACATGCCCACGGGAGGCAGGGTGGGGGAGCGCGGGGCATGGGCGACCCCGCGGGCGGGACGGGGTCGGGGTGCCAGCGTCCCCAAAGCGCCCGAGCCGGAGCGCGAGGGTGGGCCCAGCTGCGGGGCCCTGCGCCGACGGGGTCTGGTATCTGGGCTGAGCTGGAGCGCGACGTCCACCCCCCGGGGAGGCGGGAGGAGCCGGGTGGCATCCAGCTGTGCAAACAGGAGGAGGTCCCAAACCTACCCAGGGGAGAGGGGCGAGAGGGCCGCCCGAGTGCCCGCGGTGCGGGCAGTGCCAGCCTCCTCGGGGCCGGACGCAGAAACTTGTTGCAGCCAACAGGCGAGCGCGGGTGCCCCTAGCCGCCAGCGGCGGAGTGGGTGGGCGGGCGAGAGGGAGGGGAAGGCTGGCGGACGCCGCAGCGAACTGGTGGGCAGACCCGGAGTCGCCGCGTAAGCGGGGCCGGCTCAGTGCGGTGCGGCAGGCGCGGCTGTGCGGCAGCGGAAGTCCTTTGTTGCAGCGCAGTCCCTGGCAGAGCCCGAGTGTCTCGGCGCAGCCCAGCCGGAGCGCCGCGCGTCGCAGCCAACGGCAGCCCGGGCCCCTGCGCCTCCGCCCGCCTTTCCCGCGGCCCCTGTGCCTTAAACTCCCTAAAACCTCCGCAGCCGTGCGTCCCGCTGCGCCCGGTGAGTATCTGCCAGTCGCCGGGGCTATTTGCGCAACTTTGGCCCGGGTCGGACGGGCCGCGGGCCTGGCGGAGTGCGGGGCCGCAACCCGGAGCGCTTGGCGAGGCGCGGGTGACTGGCGGCTGCCGGGCCGCCTGCCCCGTGCGGGCGCCGGAATCCCGCGTGCGCGGCCTCCCCGGGTCCGAGGCGAGGCCCGGCTCCCGACGACTTCCCAAATTACTTCTTTTCCCTTTCTCTGCTTTTATTTTATTTTTTGAGGGGGGGAGGGGAGCGGGAGGCGGGAGGCCGCGCTTGATTGACGGGCCCAGAGCCCGCTTAGTCAACTTCCAGCTGCGGCCGAGCGGGTGGGAGGGAGCGTCCCGGAGCCTGAGGCCGCAGAGTTGGGCTCGCTCCGAGGGAGGAGGCGGCCCGGTGGGGCCGAGGCTCGCTCGTCTCTTTCCCACCTCCTCTCGCCGGCACACATGCTTTTTTTGTTCCCTTCCAAAGTGGTAGGTTATGGTGGCTCGGAGATTTTTCTGTGGAAGAGGTTTCTCCGAGTCCTGGGAAGAAAGTGCTTTCCGCCAGCCTCCAGTGGTGGGCGCTTACTAGTTGAAGTTCTGCTAGTGGCGGTGAGCGAGTTGGGCGGCGGGCGGGAGTCGTTCCCGCTGAAGTGTGCAGGCGTGGTCCCGAGCTCCGCCGCTCTGGGTCTCTTTTTTCACCTGAGCCACACGTCCACGTGATTTGGGGGGTTGACAAGACATTTTCCAAGTTGGACGCGTCAGGGATAGGTTAATGAGTCCTTGCTTTCGGGGGATAGGGTATTTGTATGTGTGTGATAATGGTGGTAATGTGCTGCGACCGAGCGTCGATGTAGAAGGCACATGTAGATTCTCCACCGGTCAAAAATGTATACAGTCTGTATCGTGGCTGCAACAATTTTCCCTGTGACACTGGAACACTCAGCGGTCCGAGTTTTTTTTTTTTTTCAGACAAAATCTGGCCGTGTAACAGCTTCGACCTCAATTCTCCTGCCTCATGAGGCATGAGCCACCATGCCTGGTTTGGGTTTAGAGGCTTTCTAAGACCACTTAGAATTCATTTCTCGAGCTGAAGAGCGAGGCACCCTGAAGCAGATTTTGGGGAAAGGATTAAGTTCTCTTGACAACTTTAAAGCAGTCTTGGGCTTCTTTGACACGGATAATGTAGATCCTATGAAATTTTTGTCAGTTCAAGTGGCTATGATATGGAGAATGGGGAGAAGGTAGGTACTGGAGGGTAAAGCCTGAATGATGGCTGGTCATTGGCCCAGAATCTTAAAACTTCGTCTTTGAATCACTTGCTGATAGTAATACTGAGTGGCTTTGGGAGCTGCTTGGGGTTTCCGCCTCTTACAGAGATAAAGGAAAATACAGTATAGTAAAGAAGAAATGTTTTTCAAAGGTTAATAAATAGAAAGTGTGCAGTTAACATACTCGGTTTTTTTTTTTTTTTTTTTTTTTTTTTTTTTTTTTTTTTAAAAAGGGATTTTTTTTTTTTTTTTTTTTTTCGTCTTTTTGAAACAGGGTCTCCCTGTAGCCCCAGCTGGCCTTGAATTCAGTTCACTATATAGACCAGGCTGGCTTTGAACTCACAGAGATCCGCCTGCCTCTGCCTCCCAAGTGCTGGGACTACAGGCGTGCACCACCACGCCTGGCCTAACATACTCGTTTTTGTTTTGTTTTGTTTGTCATTTTGAGACAGGGTCTCCCTGTAGCCCCAGCTGTCCGGGAACTCACTATGTAGACCAGGCTGGCTTTGAACTCACAGAGATCCTCCTGCCTCTGCCCCCCAAGTGCTAGAACTACAGGCATGTGCCACCATGCCCGCTAACCTACTGGTTTTTTAACAGGATTTCTCCATTAAGACCAAGGTTTTGCAGTGTGCGGGCATGCTTGCAAATTCCATTACTTAAGGAGGGGAGGGCTGAAGCAAGAGGATCAGGAGTTCGAGGCTAACCTGAGTCCAGGCTGCATAGCGAGACCCTTTTTCAAAAAATTAAGTTTTCATGATACTGAACAACTCTGGTTGAGCAGTCTTCCTAGCAGGCTTTGCTGTTCTTGTCATTTCTAGCATGAGAGCTGGTGCATCACTGTAAGAGGAAAGAGAAACCATGTTTTAACCAGGA
Organism: Nannospalax galili; assembly: GCF_000622305.1. Classification (NCBI taxonomy): domain Eukaryota; kingdom Metazoa; phylum Chordata; class Mammalia; order Rodentia; family Spalacidae; genus Nannospalax; species Nannospalax galili. Next base: position 166,834 of record NW_008355157.1, read on the forward strand.
CCTTAGCAGGGTGTGAGCGCAGTTTCTTGACCTTGTGGGCTGTTGGGTTTTTTTTTTGTTTGTTCTGTTCTTTGGTCTCAACTTTTATCCTCTTGCTTCAACCTGAGTATTGGGATTGCAGGCCTGTGTCACCACACCCAGCTTTTTGACCTTGTGTTTTGATTTCTTTGTAGCTGCTAAAATTTTGTACTTTCTGCTTCTTCATTTTCCTTTTTTGTCAGTCTCTGGGGAAGGTACCATCAGAGACCTTTTTCAAAGTGCCTGCATGTTTCTTGCTAATGTGCAGGAAAAAATGTCTGCTTTCAGGTCTGTTCTCTAACCAGGAAAGACACAAAGCTTTTGCTGTTAACCTTACAGGGGAAAGGGGAAGAAACCATTAGGGATAGAAATGCAGAAAAATAATCACAATTTTTATTTTTAAGCTCCAATCTGTTGTATTCAAAGATCAATCTGTGTGAAACATCTGAGTGTTCATTTCAGTCTATAGTATGTTTTTTTTTTTCAGATAGTTTCTTGTCCTAGTTATCTCTGAAAATAGTGAAAATGGTTTGCTTTCTTATGTGAACCAAGTTAAATTATTCATGTCAATTTTTTTCTCCAAGTAGAAATGCATTTTCAACTATAAAAATCCGTGCTCTTTGTAAAAATTCAACCTATACTGAAGTACATAAAATACAAAAATGAAAATCATTCTGACTCCCACTCCCCAGAGATACTGTGAACAATCAATTCCTTGTTTTAAACCAGAGAAAGCAACATTTGAGCATCACAGTGCTGCTGCATGTGCCCCACTCTGGCTTGTCATGGTTTGTGGGCTCATGGGCTCTTTACTGAACTTGGTGAGAACTGTCAGAGGGAAAGGGAGTGTTTTTGCATTGGACTGATTTAAAATTCTCTGATTAAACAACAGGCATGAAAGTTATATAAAATAGGGCTGCTGTTTTATGGTTTGTCCTCATGAAGTGTACCTTGGTGGGCTAGCTTTCACTCTTTGTCAGTGTTGATACGCCTATGTCTGCTGGATTGATTTATGTAGGCTTAACTCATTAAAACAAATCCCTCAAGTGTAGGGCATTTCCTAGTCTTACCACTGGGAATGACTGTGGATACTTGCCATGAAAACCATGTCAAGATCTCCCTGTGCCTATGGGATGAAGTGCATAACTCTTCATCAGTATCCAAAGGATGCAAGCAGAACATGATGGGAAAGTAGAGGGAAGATGTTTTAAGGTATGGCATGGGAAGGACTGACAGTAGGGAGGGGATACAGGACTCTGGGATCACATACATATATACATTAAAATATATATATAATAATAAATATATATATGTATGAATGTTTTGCCTGTAAGTGCACCTATGTTAATGCAGTGCCCACAGAGGCCAGAAGAGGGTGTCAGATCCCCTGGAACTGGAGTTATAGACACTTACCTGCCATGTGGGTGCTAGGAACCCATGTCCTCTGCAAAAGCAGTCAATGCTCTTAACCAGCTGAGCTACCTCTCCAGCCCACTGGCATCTTTTATATATGTGTATATGTACATACATATATATATATATTGGTCTTTTTGAGACAGGGTCTCCCTGTAGCCCCAGCTGACCTGGAACTCACTATGTAGACCAGGCTGGTCTTGAACTCACAGAAATCCACCTGCCTCTGCCTCCCTAGTGCTGGGATTAAAGGCGTGCGCCACAACGCCCGGCCTATTTTTTAAATATTTTTATTTTATGTGTATGAGTGCATTGCCTGCATAAGTGTGAGTGCACCTGTGTTGTGAAATGCCCACGGGGGTCAGAAGAGGGCATCGGATCCCCTGGAACTGGAGTTACAGATGTCTTTTAGCCACCATGTGGGTGCTGGGGATCGAACCTGGGTCCTCTGCAAGAGCAGCCAGTGCTTTTAACTGCTGAGCCATCTCTCCAGACCCTGATGTCTTACATATTTAAGATAGATTTCTAATCTTGATAGTTTGGCATGCATAGTCATTAGAGAATGACTTCTTCCTTACTCTGGTATATTAAAGAAGGATGAACTTTGAAGTTGATTTTCTAATAAAACCCCAAAATAATACATAGGATTTTGTTTTTGTTTTTTGAGACAGGGTCTCACTATGGAGCCCTAGGCTGGTCTCCATTTCTCCGGAGATCCACCTGTCTCCTGAATGGTGGTGTTAAAAAATGTCGTGGTCCACCACACCTGGCTGTATATAGAAGTTTAATCTCATTAGTTATTTGAGGGTCTTAAGGACATGGCTTTTTCACACTACTCTGAATTTAAATTGTTACCATATCGGAAGGCTAGAAGCATAATGGCATAGAGTGCTTGCCTAGAATGTGTTAGGTTCTAGGTTCAATCCCCAGCACTGGAAAGAAAAGTGTGCATATAATGTTTTTAAAAAGAATGAAATTACCAACTGTATTTTCTTTTACTTGCCTATGTAAGATGTATGTAGTCTTTTTAGGAGATAACTGAAGCGCTCCTTCCATACTTGGAATTGCCAGTTTTGGGAGTGGGCATGGGTGGTCAGCAGGTTGAAGGGGAGATAGGGGCCAGGTAGAGCAGTCTGCCTGCCTGTGAGAATGATGAGCACTTTTACAGATTTATGGAAAATGTGATGGTGGGAGGCTTAGAATGTTCCAAAGGGACACTTCAGTTAATAGTCATACCCAGAAAGTGCTGTCTGGTTCACTGAAATGTAGTATTTTGAATCAAAAGTCAAGAGTTTCAGCCCCAGTCTCTATTTACAAGATGAGTAGTTGCTACACCTGTTTTCTTCATTCACAAAATGAAGACGATTAAAAACCTACCTCAAGGTGGTTGTGAGAATCAGTTGAGAATGCTCTGTAAATTGTCAACAGTGTAAAGGTTGCAGCGACTGCCATAAGCAAAAAAAAAAAAAAAAACTAATAAAGTGAAAACTACTTCAGCATTTATTTTAAAAACCCATGAAGTATCAGCTAAATGTCAAGCAACTATAAGAGGCTCAGGGGTTCTAGAACAGTTACTGGCACAGTGTCTTCATGTCAAGAACCTTATAATGAAGCTGAGGAGCCAGATTCCAATACCAGCCTTGAACTTAGTGATGGATATAGCATTCTACCTTGGATGATCCACTTGTCACCCAGAGGTTGTATATATAGATGTCTGCTTCATCCTGGATCAGATATGATTCCCAAAGAGAGTGTGTTGGACGTGGAAAAGGTTCTAAGCAAAGAGAATAGCCTATATGAAGGAAGGAAGGCTTTCATTCTTTAGGTATTTTGGGATGAGGGATAATCAAATAGATTTAAGACTCAAAACTGAAATTAGGCTTAGAATGAAAACATTTTTAATGATATTTTTATTGGCTTATTTCATTGAATTTTAATTAGAGTTTTCAAAATTTAGGTTAGAACTGACAGCCACTGGAGCCATAGAACTAGAACCAGTATACTTTCTTAAATTTATAGACTCTGCTGAGAGAAGGAAACGGAATAATCATTCATCTTTCCCATCATTGTAGAAAGAGCTCTCACAGGTTATTTATTCATTTAGCAACATTTACTGACTATGTAAGTTTTGAAGTAAAGGATGAGCCAAAGGCGTGTATTCCAGTTGCTCCCAATTTAAATGGAGACAGTGTGAGTACACACAGAGTGCTTAGGAATAGATGAAAACCATACAGGCTGTAAAGCGTTGGAGGAGCCTACTATTTATGCAGTGCCCTCTGGTGTTTGGAAGGTGGCTCTGCTGCCTTTTTAGGATGGAGGCCTAAAAATGTAGGTATGAAAATAACCCTCCCTCTGCTACTGGAGAGAAAGAAGAGTATTAAGAAAACCGTTATATTCCCTCTCACTTCTCTAGATGAATTCTTTTCCTAGACATGGACTTGAACTGCAGAAACAGCTTACTCCCATTATTTTGTTGTCAACTTTTGCTATCCATTGTCCTGTTATGAAATGTAAGAATTTGCCTACTATGGAAGTACATAGGTCCTCATAGAATTAAGTTATGTAGGTTGTTTCACTGAGTTTTTGTCTAGTTTCACAGACTGTAAGAGATTAAAATGATAGACAGCAGATTAGCACACACCTTTTAGAAGTGACAGCTGTTGGCTTGACAAGGGCAGAAATACCAACCAACCAACAAACCACAGTCTACAAAAGTATAGCAGTCAGAACATTTGTGTAGGTGCAAACAACACTTGCAAATTGGACCAGCTCAGCTGGGTGTGGTGGCCCACACACATCTTTTATTCCAGCAGAGGCAGGCAGATCTTTCTGAGATGGAGGCCAGCCAGGGCTACATACTGAGACCCTGTCTTCATCCCCACCCCCACACACACCACAAAAGAAACTGACCAGCTCTTGCAGGGGAGTAAAACATTCAGGTGGTGCTATCCATGAGAGCTGCAGTATGGGTAATAGAAAGAGCCTAGATCAGGCTAGCATAGCACTGAGCATAGCACTGAGGGCCTCAGTTTGCTTTCTGATCTGCAAAACAGGTTGAACTTGACCTTTCATAAAGTTCTAGAAATTGTGTTCAGTATGATGACCTTAATTTTTAAAGTTGTAATGCCCCAAAAATGTCTTCACTATACAAGCATTCCTAGAGAAGTGTGTGTCCTGCTTTTATGGCTAAGAAAAGTAGAATTAGAGAGGAAAAAGTTTCCTGATAGCTACATAAGGGGGAAATAGAACTGTTTTTTCATATCTAGCAGTGCCTGTTTCTAGGGCTCTTTTTTTTTTTTTTAAAAATTCTTTCATTTAACAAGCGTGTGCTAAGTGCCAGGCATGTGGGAAGATTGTGCTAGGCATAGGGAACACTAAGGCTATTTAGCGATGTCCCTGCTCTGAGGGGTTCAGTATAGTGGGCTTTACTGTACCATACTGCTCCTTAGATCTGTCAGTGCTAATGATACAACGCTACAGCATTGTTAGGATTAATAAACGCATTATGGCTTTAACAGACTTTCGGGTGAGCATGAAACCGAGCCGCCATTTATAGCATTGTTTCTATGGGAATATGTGTTGCAGGTTCCAAATAACTTAAAAATAAGTTTTGGAACATAACCCAATTATAATTTCAGAACTTCCTGTACTAAGTACTGAGTTTGGAATCTAGTAGCTGGCCAGAATGCCTGGTTTAAATAATGAGTAAAATTTTTGTGTTTGTCACTTAAGTAACTCAAAGTAAAACCCATTATCCTTAGGAAATTCTACAACTGGTTATTGTCAGAAGTTTTAAGGAGAAAACCTAAAAAATGCAATTAGAGATTGGACTATGTACTCAGGAAAGTGGTAGTCAAAGAATAAATTTTTTGTGTGAATAAAGAGAAAGGAATTTTAAAATTTATTGAAAAAGCCAGGGATGGTGGCGCATGCCTTTAGTCCCAACACTCGGGAGGCAGAGGCAGGCGGATCTCTGTGAGTTCAAGGCCAGCCTGGTCTACATAGTGTGCTCAGGTCAGCTGGGACTACAGGGAGACCCTGTCTCCAAAAGACAAAAAAAAAAGAAGAAGAAAAACCACTACCAGAAACGACTATGGTCTATGACATAAGTCCTGAGACAGGCGACCTAAGGGGACACACGAGACAATGATTTCAAAGTAGCAATTAAAACTATGTTCAAAGGCACTCAAAGAGGAATAAATAAAAAACCAAATCATGCTGTGACAACACGATACTTGAATGAAACAACTAAAGAATGCATTGGATCCTCAATCAAAGAAAATGTGAA
>NW_008355157.1:172974-175211 GCF_000622305.1 Nannospalax galili
AAGGGAGACCCTTTTCCAAAAAAAAAAAAAAAAAAAAAAAAAAAAAAAATTTATTGAAAAAGTAACACCATTTTTATAGTATATATAATACATAGCAATTAGCACAGGCCAGGAAAGGGATAAATGCAAATCTACTGTTCTAAGACTTCTGTATTCTACAGGAAGTAGAATAATTGGAAGGATTATTGTAGCAACCACTACCAAAATTAAACAAAAAACCTAAGAAGTCAGAAAAAGAATGAAATGGAAACAAACAGAAAGGACACAGCAAATAGTAAGATACAAATTTTACTGTGCAAATAATAGCAGACCATAATCACATTAAACATCTATACATATCAATGACAGGAAGATATTTTCTTATATATGTCTTAGTACTGGAGATTAAACCTAGGGTCTTACATATGATGGGCACACATTCTGTCACTGAGCTACATCTCCAGCCCTTACTATTTTTTAAATTTTTGAGATAATCACTAAGACAAACTTTGCCCTTAATTTTTTTATTTTTATGTAGACCAGGCTGGCCTCATCTCAAAGAGATCCACCTGCCTCTGCCTCCCAAGTGCTGGGATTAAAAGTGTGTGTCATCATACCTAGCTGTATCTAAACTTCTTAAAAATATGCTTTAGCACTCAGTTCTCGAATATCTTGGTTTTGAATTTTATGCAACATACATAATTAGCTCTGTCAGTGTTAGGAACACGGTAGGTTTCAGCACATTTTGATACTCTGATTTTAATTAATTAAATTTATTTGAGGCAAGGTCTCAGTACATAGGCCTGGCTGGCCTAGAACTCAAGAGAGATTACTTCTGCCTTCTGAGTGCTGGGATTAAAGGTATGCATCACCACACTCAGTTTTATATGCTTATTTGTAGATTCTTATCATTTGACTGGGACAGAAATGTTACTTCCCATTTAAGAAATTTAGCCATAGAGAATATTATTTCTGAAATTTTACTATGTCAGTAGACTTAGATTTAGATCTAAATTCTGTAGATATGACTGTCTAAATTAATACACTTCATGTGTTTGGTGACCATTGTCTAATTTGAAATAAACTGGTAAACATTTTTCAAACCAGTAATTTTTTTTTTTCTTTTTTTGTCTTTTTGAGACAGGGTCTCCCTGTAGTCCCAGCTGACCTGAGCACACTATGTAGACCAGGTTGGACTTGAACTCACAGAGATCTGCCTGACTCTGCCTCCCCAGTGCTGGGATTCAAGGTGTGCACCACCATGCCTGGCCAAACCAGTAATTTTTTTTTTTCTTTTTTTGTCTTTTTGAGACAGGGTCTCCCTGTAGTCCCAGCTGACCTGAGCACACTATGTAGACCAGGTTGGACTTGAACTCACAGAGATCTGCCTGACTCTGCCTCCCCAGTGCTGGGATTCAAGGTGTGCACCACCATGCCTGGCCAAACCAGTAATTTTTTTTTTTCTTTTTTTGTCTTTTTGAGACAGGGTCTCCCTGTAGTCCCAGCTGACCTGAGCACACTATGTAGACCAGGTTGGACTTGAACTCACAGAGATCTGCCTGACTCTGCCTCCCCAGTGCTGGGATTCAAGGTGTGCACCACCATGCCTGGCCAAACCAGTAATTTTTTTTTTTCTTTTTTTGTCTTTTTGAGACAGGGTCTCCCTGTAGCTCCAGCTGGCCTGGAACTCACTATGTAGACCAGGTTGGACTTGAACTCACAGAGATCTGCCTGACTCTGCCTCCCCAGTGCTGGGATTAAAGGTGTGCACCACCATGCCTGGCCAAACCAGTAATTTTTACATTAGTATAAAATGTATTGGAGGGTCTGGAGAGATGACTCAGTGGTTAAGAGCACTGGCCACTTTAGCAAAGAACCAGGTTCAGTTCCCAGCACCCAGGTAGAGGATGGTGCAACAGAGATAATTATGTATGTTGCATAAAATTCGAAACCAAGAAATTTGAGAAGAACTGAGTGCTAAATCATAGTTTTAAGAAGTTTAGATGCAGTTGGGCATAATGACACACACTTTTAATCCCAGCACTTGAGAGGCAGAGGCAGATGGATCTCTGTGAGATTGAGGACAGCCTGGGATGGTTATGGGCCAGCTGGGGCTACATAGTGATACCCTGTCTCAAAAAACCCAAAGCCAATAATAATAATTTTAAAACATTTTTTTAAAAAACTTGTTTTTAAAAATGTATTGAGGGGCTGGAGAGATGGTTCAGTGGTTAAGAGCACTGGCTGATCTTGCAGAG
>NW_008355157.1:175475-183027 GCF_000622305.1 Nannospalax galili
GTGAGCATTGAACAACACAGGTGCACTTAACATACATACAGGCAGTACACTCATACACAAAATAAAAATAATAAATATATATTTTTTGAATGTATTGAATCCTTGATTCATTACTGGAGTCCTGTACTCTGGGTAGTACAGACCTTTGAATCACAGTTGAGGATTCTACTTTTCCCCTTGCCCAACTGCCAGCTGTGATAAACTTGTTCTTGCAGTGCTGCAGCTGGCGACACAAACAATCACAATTTTAATCACAAAAACAGGAGCAGCTGAAATATAGGGTATCATTTTACATAAATAAAACTTCTTGATAAACTCACTAAATTTTGCTAAGTTTTTTTAATAAAGAAAAGAAAGCAAACAATTGAGTGAAATTATTGTTTAATCAAAGTGAACACATAAAATTCTAATGCAAAAATTAAAGGGATGAGCTAAAAATTTCACAGGAACTGGTGGCTGAAGAGCTGGTTCAGCAGTTAAGAGCACTGGCTCCTAAAGTGGTAGCTAACAATCATCAGTAACTCCAGTTCTAGGGGATCCAACACCCTTTTTTGATCTCCTAGGACACTGTACCCATGGGTGCACTTGCATAGATGTAGGCCAAACACTCATACATAAAATAAAAATAAAAATTTTGAGCTCTTGTAGGAAGTTAAATTGCCTCCTCTCCCACATTCCCTGGATAAAAATCAGTTTTATCCAGAACTTGGACAGCTGCATAATAAACTAACATTGCTTAAACTATAATTGTAGGTTTGCCTAGAAACTGCAGGGGTAGCATTGAAAATTCAGCTTACCCTTGTTCAGCTTCTCTGCTACGATGGGAAAACAGGAGTGCAAATACAGGGAGGCAGTAGCATTTACATCAGGTCTTTGGACCCAGTGTTCTCTCCACTACATTATGAGGTTTTCTTCCGTAGAGTAGACACTTCCTGAGTTCATGTTGAATGAAATCACTAATTAGGAAAAATCGGAATTCTCCATGTATCCTTGAGATTGTGGGATACCTGTGCCATTGCTGGTTCTTTTACTATGTAAAATTCCCAGTGCAACAAAAGTATTCAGTCTTTGTTGAATGAATGAATGCTTTAAAGTGCTTTAGAGACTTAATTGTACTGTTTAGGTTAATGCAAATATGTGGATTTTCACTAATTGGATAGTAATCATAGCCTCACCATATGTAGTTGGCCTTCTATTTAGTTGTATTCATTTGGGTCAATTACCATATAACTACTTTTTTAAAAAAATTCATTTTTATTATGTGTATGAGTGTTTTGCCTGCACAGATCTTAAGTACACCACCATGCATTCCTGGTGTCTGTGGAGGACAGAAGAGGGTGCTGGATCCACTGGAACTGGAGTTAGAGATGGTTGTGAGCCACCATGTAGGTGCTAGGAACTGAACCCAGATCCTCTGCAAGAATAGCCAGTGTTCTTAATTGTTGAGTCATCTCCAGCCCCTGCTTTTTATTTAGATAAGAAGGTTTCTTGGAACTTTTCAACTCCTACTGTCAATGGACTCTTACTTGGAAGGAAACTTAAGGTTATCTAGCTAGACCTACCTCCTGATGCTTCAGCATTACCACCACTGTGAAAGCAGTGAGTATTGTTTCCATTAATTATTATATGGCAAGCACTGTGTTTTACACATTGCCTCTGTGAATCTTTATGCTTGATGCTCTTTGGGCCATTGTTGTCCCCACCCAGTGGTACCAAAGTGGGAAAGCAGGATTGATCCCAGCTCTGTTTGGTTCAAGGCTGTGCTTTCACTGCATTGCAGGTGTCCTCAATCACATTTCCTTCCTGCTTTATTATGGTCACTCACTGCTCTCCAAACAAGGTTGTTTCATCTTTGAACAGCTATTATTACTAGAAAGCCTTTTGGAAATATCCCTCTTGCCTCTTTCTCTTTTTCATTAAAGGCTCCTCTGAATCCTACAATAATGAGTCTCTAGTCATTTGTGTACCTTTTTACCCTATGCAGCTTGTCTTGTTTAGGTTTGTTTTTTATGTCTGTTTTTGCACCTCAGAATTTGTCTTAATTTATAAATATGTATTTAAAGGCTAGTAGATTAACCTTAGTTTACTTAACTCTCTTATAACACGAGTATGAGTATTCATTGCTTTTGTTTTTAAGCAGAGCAAACATGATTCCTCAGTTTGGCTACAGACATTTGAGATAGAGGTTTGAAATACATTACCTATTGAAACACTTTATCTGGCTTTCAGGAGGCACTGTGGTTGCACTTTTAATGGAGGCAGTGTCTTCATTTCATAGGCCCATATTGCTTCCTTAGGAACTCTGTCTTTGGGCAAGGAAAAAGGAAGGAGGAGATGGCATGGGTCTGTAGGTAGCAGGGTAGCCTTGAACAGCAGGGCATGTGAGCCATAGTTGAGCTGTGAGGAACAGATAAAGTGAAAGTAAATAGTAAAGTGTACTTAGATGTTCTTTTAATCACTGCTGTAGAGATTGAAGAGTTTTAGAACAAAATAGTGAACATTTTCTTTTATTGAACAGCTTGTTAAATTTTTTTAAGTTGAATAAAACTGTGCAAACTTTTTTTTACTAGAAAATAGATTATGAAGCTTTATGTATATGGATTAAGATTTGAGAGTAAAGTTAGATTATTATTTTTTTTTGTAAGCAGTTTCTTTGCAGCCCAGGCTTGCCTTGAACTCAAAATCTTCCTGCTTCTTCAGCCTAAGTGCTTTGTTTACAGATATATCTCACTATGTCCGGCTTTAAATTGTATTTTATGTTTTGTAATATATGATTTTAAGGATTTTAGTATTTCCCTCTCTTATCTAAAGTTAACTCCCTATATTAATGATTATAGTGCCTGCTGGGTGTGGTGGCACACGCCTTTAATCTCAAACAACAACAACAAATTTATAGTGTCCATTAATGTTGAAGAAAACAAGTTACAGAGTAATCTGTGTAGCATGATACCGTTTAGTTTAAAAAACACAACAAAAGCAAAATATGCCTGGACACGACATGTACTCAATGCTGCTGACTGTGTTTGTGTGTGTGTATGTGTATATATAGACAAATCTTGAAGGTATGCAATCCAGAACGTTTGGAAAGGGTGACCTCTGAGAAGAGTATATGATCCAAGCTGTGTTCCTATTTAGCGTATTTCCGTGCTTGAATTTCTTACAATGAACATGTGTTGCTTTTGTAAGGAAAGAAAAATTTATGGTAAAAAGATAGATACTCTCTTCCCAAATAAATCCACTTTGTACCTTAAATACATAGTGAGCCATGAAAGATATATTCTGACCTCAGAATTATTGCTTCTCCACTAATTCAAGGAAAGAGGAAAACACTAATCAAACCTATTTGGTGTGATTTCTATACAACCTAATAAGATTTTTTTCTGTGGAAAGTTTCAAGCAAATAAAATGAAATTCCTATGGCCTTCAATGATTAATACAGCCAACCTTGTGTTATCTATAGTCTCTATTCCCTCCTTGTTTAGTTAGAAGATTATCTCAAATATGTAATATCACCTATAAATACTTTAGAATGTTCATCTAAAAGATAAGGGTTCTTAGCCCAATGTGGTGGCTCACACATGCAATCCCATTTTTTGAGAGGCTGAAGTAGGAGGATTGTGAGGTTAAGGCCAGTCTGGGCTACATAGACACTTCCAGACTACCTTGAGCTATATGGCAAAAGTGTGCTTCAAAAAAACCAAAGTAAATTTTAAAAACGAGACCTTTTCAGCACAATCAAAAAGTCCATGTTAATTATACTTTAATAATGAGCAATTTTAAATCATCTAAAGGCTTTTAATACTCTATAATCTAGTTATTAACTTTCAATTTAAGTTGCTGTTTTATTTACTTTCATTGTACTATTTAATGTCTATTTCAAATTTAGTATGTTTTCTTTCTAGAATGAAAAAAAAATGTGTGCATTCATGTGTATGCCGGGGGCATGTGTGTGTGGATGTGAAGGCCAGAGATCAACCTCAGGTGTTGTTCCTCTGGTGCTACCTGTCTTATTATTGTTTTTTTTAAATTGGGTTTTTGTGATTTTTTTTTCAATATAATATAATTTGGTTATGTATAGATCCCCTCCCCTATTCTCACCTCCTCCTGACCTGCCATGTTCTTGAGACAGGGTCTCCCATTGACCTGGAGCTCCTTAAGTAGGCTAGCAAGCCCCAGGGGTCTGCCATCATGCCCAGCTTTTAAAATATGGTTTCTGGGGATCTAACCCAGGTTTTCATGGTTTCAAGACAAGGACGTTGCTAACTGAGCTATTCCCAGTTTTTGTGCTTTTTTTTTTTTTAAAAAAAAAGGTTTTGCTTTTGATGTCTTTGTTCAATATGAAAACCTCAGTAAATGGCTAGGTATCTTCATCTTCGAATTTATAAAATGATTCAGGTATATTACTGGGCTTTGTTTCATTAAAGTGCCTTACTGATATCTGACTGTCATGTTTTTGTTTTATATAGGTCTAATTAATAGAAGATGGCAAAGCCCAGTCACAGCAGCTATGTTCTTCAGCAGCTTAACAACCAAAGAGAATGGGGTTTTCTCTGTGACTGTTGTATTGCAATTGATGACATTTATTTCCAAGCGCACAAAGCAGTCCTAGCTGCCTGTAGCTCCTATTTTAGAATGTTTTTCATGAACCATCAGCATAGTACTGCACAACTAAATCTCAGCAACATGAAAATAAGTGCTGAATGTTTCGATCTCATTTTGCAGTTTATGTATTTAGGAAAGATTATGACCGCTCCATCCAGTTTTGAGCAGTTCAAAGTGGCAATGAACTACCTACAGCTGTACAATGTTCCTGACTGCTTAGAAGACATACAGGATGCAGACTGTTCCAGTTCAAAATGCTCATCTTCTGCCTCCAGCAAACAGAACAGCAAAATGATTTTTGGGGTAAGAATGTATGAAGACACAGTGGCCAAAAATGGTAATGAAACCAGCAGGTGGTGTGCAGAACCAAGTTCAACAGTAAATACCCCACATAATAGAGAGCCTGATGAAGAATCTTTACAATTAGGTAATTTTCCTGAGCCACTATTTGATGTATGTAAAAAGAGTTCTGTGTCTAAATTGTCTACTCCCAAAGAGCGCGTGTCACGGCGCTTTGGACGGAGCTTTACCTGTGACAGCTGTGGATTTGGCTTCAGCTGTGAAAAATTATTAGATGAACATGTGCTGACCTGTACTAACAGACATTCATACCAAAACACAAGATCTTATCACCGAATAGTGGATATTAGAGATGGAAAAGACAGTAACATCAAAGCTGAACTTGGCGAAAAGGATTCTTCTAAAACATTTGCTGCACAGACTGAAAAATACAGAGGAGACACCAGCCAGGTCCCTGATGATTCGGCGTCAACCACTGGAAATAGAAAAGGTAACACAGTGGAGTCTGAAGTAGCCAGTGAAGAAAAAAGCAGAGCTGCTGAGAGGAAAAGAATTATTATCAAGATGGAACCAGAAGATATTCCTACAGATGAGCTGAAAGACTTTAACATTATTAAAGTGAATGATAAAGACTGCAATGAATCTACTGACAACGATGAATTAGAGGATGAACCTGAAGAGCCATTTTATAGATACTATGTTGAGGAAGATGTCGGCATTAAAAAAACTGGTAGGAAATCTCTGAAACCACGGATGTCAATAAATATTGATGAAAGAAGTGGCTTAGAAAATATGAGACCCCCCAACAACAGCAGCCCAATACAAGAAGATGCTGAAAATGCCTCTTGTGAGCTATGTGGACTCACAATAACTGAGGAGGACCTGTCATCTCATTACTTAGCCAAACATATCGAAAATATCTGCGCATGTGGTAAATGTGGACAAATACTTGTCAAGGGTAGACAGCTACAGGAACATGCTCAAAGATGTGGAGAACCTCAAGATCTGACAATGAATGGGTTGGGAAATACTGAGGAGAAAATGGACATGGAAGAAAACCCTGATGAGCAGTCTGAGATAAGAGATATGTTTGTTGAAATGCTGGATGATTTCAGGGACAATCATTACCAAATAAACAGTATCCCAAAAAAGCAGTTATTTAAACATTCTGCCTGTCCTTTTCGGTGTCCTAATTGTGGCCAGCGTTTTGAAACTGAAAATCTAGTGGTTGAACATATGTCTAGCTGCCTAGACCAAGATATGTTTAAGAGTGCCATCATGGAAGAAAATGAAAGAGATCACAGACGAAAACATTTTTGTAATCTATGTGGAAAAGGATTTTATCAGCGGTGTCATTTAAGAGAGCACTATACTGTCCATACTAAGGAAAAGCAGTTTGTTTGTCAGACATGTGGAAAGCAGTTCCTAAGAGAGCGTCAGTTGCGTCTGCACAATGATATGCACAAAGGCATGGCCAGGTATGTCTGTTCCATTTGTGATCAAGGAAACTTCCGAAAACATGACCATGTACGGCATATGATTTCTCATTTATCAGCTGGTGAAACGATATGCCAGGTCTGCTTTCAGATATTCCCAAATAATGAACAGTTGGAGCAGCATATGGATGTTCATCTATATACATGTGGAATATGTGGAGCAAAATTTAATTTGAGGAAAGATATGAGATCACATTATAATGCCAAGCATTTGAAAAGAACCTAAGTGATTTTCTACTGTACTAACGTCTAGTTGATAGCAGACAATACACCAAAGCAAAACGAATATGAGCTATTTAGTAATTGATTTTATAAATGAAATGTTGGAAAAAAATTTCCAAGGCCCCTTTACCTTTAATATTTTTGTTTAGGACCTTAAGCATCTATATTTTAGGCATTAAATGTTTATCATTTTTGTTGTTTCTTAATAGCATTCTTTGTTTCTAGTTTTCTTAAGTATGATTGAAATAAATTACTTTTAAATTGTAAGTGGCTGTTACCCCTTAAATGACTATTAAACTAGTTTTTTTTTGTCGGTAAGGTGATGACTTCACTATTTCTATGTACTTTGACTTTTAAAGTTATCCTGTGAAATTTTAAGCCTAACATTGTTGCCATTCTTGTTTAAATTTTTTAAAGACTTTAAAAATAATTACTTAAAACTATCCTCATTTTTAGCTTTTTTTTTTTCTTTTTGGGTTTTGGTTTATCTTTTTTGAACCTTGTTTTGTTTTGTTTGATCAGTTGTATAGTGGAATAGCTACTGTTCATTCTCCCTTATCAATAAAATTCTTTATTAAATTGACAAGCTTATTAGGCAAGTTAGGTGCACTGAATCTACCTTTAAGGTTGACATGGGCTCAAACTTGGCCTAAGATTGATGGACCTGAGGAAATTCCTATAAATGAATATTTCCTATAATTGATAAAATGTTATCATTTAATAATCACATTTAAAACTTATATTAAGTGTAAATCCCAATGGCTTTCCCTCACTTGAGATATTATTAGTGGGGATAAGCCATTTTGTTTTGTGATACTGGATTTAACTATGATAGTTAATTAAAAGACATCTTGTATTCATTAAAATATTTTAATTTAAAATATTCTGATTTCTAAAGTGTTTATCAATTATTTTGTTTATAAATAGACTTT
>NW_008355157.1:183402-183685 GCF_000622305.1 Nannospalax galili
TGTGTTTTATACTGAGATTTGGAGAAGATGTGTTGTGGCAAATTGCAGTTTATTACTGTATTTTATATATTATTATTTTCTGTAAAGGATACAGAATTTGAGGATTATAAAATAATCACAGCATATAAATGGAAACAGTTTCTATTTTTCAGATGAAGTAATAGTATTGTTAGTTGCTGTTGACAGGGTCTATACTATATCAATTACATATGAATTAAAACTCTGGCAAAACTGACCCACCAATAAACACATCTATTGACTAGAATGCCTTTTAATGTGAATT
>NW_008355157.1:183761-246903 GCF_000622305.1 Nannospalax galili
TTTTGTCTTTTTGAGACAGGGTCTCCCTGTAGCTCCAGCTGTCCTGGAACTCACTATGTAGACCAGGCTGGCCTTGAACACACAGAGATCTGCCTGCCTCTGCCTCCCAAGTGCTGGGAGGCATGCACCACCATGCCCAGCTTTAACTCCTATATTTAAAAGAATGATGAACAGTAATTTTAAAAACTGCTCTTTTTGTTCACATATTTTTTAAAATATACAAATCATATTTTTGTATGCTATTTGCATAAAAGGACAAGCTCCCAAGAGAAATGAGAGACATGTTGGCTAGTACAGATTTAGTTGAAGGTATCAGAGTGCACATGAGTGCAGAGATTTGTTGGGGATGTGTTGAAATGTTAGCGAGGACAGAAATGGCACGGGAGCCAGGACAGAATTAAAACGAGAAGAGGCACAGAAAACTAAATGAGAAATTGGGAATTTTATTCAAGGCCACACAGTTAACAGAGAAAGTTGGAAACGTATTCATCTTAGTTTTAGATACAATAGTTTTAACATGTACTTAAGTCTGAAATTCAACTGAAAATGAAGTATAGGATGTATATGTAGATTACTGCTAAGAACTTGAATAAGCAGATGTTAGGCACCATCAAAGTAGTGTAAAGAGAGGGCAAACTCAAGTGATGCTACCAAACTATATAATATCTAGGGGACATAAGTTTCTGTGGGATCACTTTTCCCTATCAAAATTTCTGTTGCAATGGCTTTCCAACCATTAAAGAAAGGCATTTTCCAAATATTGCTTTGAAGAAAAAAATCCCCCATTTCATTAAGAAAAGAGATTCAATACAGTGTTTTGACACATGCTAACAGCAAGCAAATGTATAAATCTCTTAATTTTACATGACTGTGACATTGATAGTTCCACAAAGCCACACTTCCTGATGTTTCCTCCCCATTTCATAATACACTGTATACATGTTTTTGATCAGGAATTAGCTACAGGGTAGCACAGACTTCTCCAAGTGGGATGTATATTTCTTTAACAAGGCAGAGTTCAGGTAACAAGGCTTACTTAGCTTTTAAATTAGGGAGAATAAAGAGAATCCACCATCTTATTCCACCTGTTTCCTCTCCTTCCCTCCCTGGGCTAGGGCTGGAAAGTTCTGCCTCCTTTGCTGCTGTTCTCTTGGGCTGTGAAGACAATGAATCAAGACTGGAATTTACCTTTATAAGTCATGAATTTAGGCCCCAGATTTTAAATCTGGAGAAAAAGAAAACTAAGAGTAGAATGTTGTCCCTGTCTTGTAAGAGTGTCACCATTTTATTTTGAAGGGTCCTTTATCCTAGGTACAACCTATCTTGGAATTTCTTAAACAAATTGGATTTTTTTTTCCCCCTCTGGTGTTCCAGGTCAAATCCTTGAGGAGAGCCTTGACCTGCTAGGCAAGCTCTACCCCTGAGCTATGTACCAGGTCTTCACTTTTATTCCAAACAGCAAGAGTGCTAGAATTACACCACCATGCCCAGCTAATTTCCCAAATTAAAAAAAAAATACTAATTTTATGTATATGAGTGTGTTGCCTGCATGTATATGAGTGCACCTGTGTCATGCAATGCTGCAGAGGTCAGAAGAGGGTGTTGGATTCCCCTGGAACTGGAGTTAAGGGCTGTTCATAATTGCCATGTGGGTACTGGGAATCAAATCCAGGTCCTCTGCCAGAGCAGTCAGTGCTTTTAACTGCTGAGCCATCTCTCCAGCCCCATTTCCCCAATCTTTAAAGTGAAACTATTCAGAGGAATGACCCACATGAGTAACTTGCTTTGTGGCAAATGTTTAATTACTACAAAGTAATTAACAGTTTGACTATGAGTGAAAATTTGTATTCCAGGGGGGAATCTTAAAAGAATTTAGATGAGGGCTGGAGAGATGGCTCAGTGGTTAAGAACACTGGTGGTTCTTGCAGAAGACCCTGGTTCGAATCCCAGCACCCACATGGCAGCTAACAACTGTCCTAACTCCAGTTCCAGGGAATCTGAAAGTCTCTTCTGTCCTCCGCAGGCATTGCACAACACCAGTGCACTTACCTACATGCAGGCAATACATGCATACACATAAAATAATTTTTTAAAAATTTAGAAGAGTGTGGTGGTTTATGCTTGTAATCCTCACACTCAGGAGGTTGAGGGAATTCAAGCATACCCTGGTGGTTTACATGGTGAAACCCTGTCTCAAGTGAAAAATGCTAATAATGAGAACATTAAAAGGAAGAACAGTAGGCCCCGAAAAACTTTTGCTGCAGTTTAAGACAAAAATAGGAGCAAGATGCAAAAATTGAATTTAAACTAATACATGGAACTAATAGGTGAGATGAGTTCACATCATTTGGTTAGGCAAATTCAGCTCTAATTGTGGAATGTCCAATGGGATAGTGGTTATTAACATGCCAAGGATAGGCCCTTTTATATTTTAAAGAGAGCTGGTTGATAGTATTGGTTGACAAGTTTCTCACTGGTTAAGTAATACTCATTCCTCTGTATCAGTAAGAAAGTTCCATTAATAGGTCTCTGAAAAACCTTCCAAAAAACCAGTGTGATAGTTGTAATAGTTAAGCTTAAAGCCTGTTATTAACAAAAAGCTAAGCCAGTATCAAAAGACCTGAATATGTATATGTACATAACTGACAAGAAATTTGATGTACCTAGTTTGAATTGGGCTTTAGCCTTAGTTAAGATTTAAGAGCCAGAAGCCAGGTGTGGTGGCACACCTTTAATCCCAACCTCTAGAGACAGAGGCAGCCTGGTCTACAAAACAAGTTCTAGGCCTGCTGGGGCTACAGGGATATCCTAAAAAAATTAAGGACTGGATATGGTGGCACATACTTGTAATGCTAGCATTTTGGAAGTTGAAGCTGGAGAACCAGAAGTTCAAAGCTAGCCTTGGCTACATAGCAAGTTCAAGGCCAGCTACATGAGACCTTGTCAAAAGCTGCTAAATCAAAAAATACAAGTTAAAGGTCCCCTCCCCCCATTTATCTGTTTTGGTCAGTTCCTCAACTTTGTTCACCATCCTCTTTTCCTGTATAATAAATGCTTCCCAGTGCTAAATACCAGTTCTCTGAAGGCACCCTAACATTAAGGACTAGGATTGAAAAGCAGCAGAAAGCTCAAGGGGAGCATCTTTGTAGAATCCTTCCCTCAGAATCCTTGATGGCTGAGGTTCAGTAAACTGGGTGTGATAGAATGGGTGGGGTGCTAGGAAGTGACCATAGGAAACCCATAATCCACTCATCTAGGGCTCTCAGTAATCCCGGCATCTATTTAATTAGCATTCTATACTCAGATGTTTTGCACATGTAATTTTAATTAATC
The DNA here is from genome assembly GCF_000622305.1 of Nannospalax galili. Taxonomy (NCBI): domain Eukaryota; kingdom Metazoa; phylum Chordata; class Mammalia; order Rodentia; family Spalacidae; genus Nannospalax; species Nannospalax galili. The sequence continues at coordinate 187,095 of NW_008355157.1, forward strand.
TTTATCTCCTTTCAGGTAAGTATAGTAACTTTCCAGATGGAGGACTTAGGTTCAGAGAGACTAAATATTTTTCCTAAATCACACAGAAACTATATATTAGACTTGGAATGTAAACCTAGATCTCTGACTTAGTCTACATTCTTGTACTCAATCACAAAGATACACGCTCCCCCTACAAAGATGTTCCTTTTCAGTATAGGACAAGTGTGATAAAGGTCCTGTGAAGCTGTGTTCTTGTTCATCTGTATTGACTGGTAAGGTGACTGGTGCCTAATAAAACATTCTGAGGCAAAAATACGAGAGTGGAAAACAAAACTGATTGGGTCATTCAGAATGTTTTAGACATAAATGAAATGCTGAGGAATGTTTTGACTTTGCTTCATTTAAACTTAAAATATTTATTGGGATTGTCAGTCATTTTGGAGGCCAATAGTCAATTGAAAATTAGCTTGAATTAAATTCCACATTTCTATGTCTGTGGCTTCCCTTTTCTTCTGTTTCTGTCCTTTGTTTTAATTTATCTCACCAGTGTATTTCCTTGCGTTGGTTAAAAGACCGAGTTGAAGAAATCAGATTATTTGAAAGCAAATGTCATGCCCCTCCTCCCAAAAGTAGGATGACAGAATGACCAGTTTCCTCTTCTGTCTTAATAAATGATGTGGATAAGAAATGCATTTCCTTTGGTGATAAACAAATCCCCCCATTACAATATTGTAGTTGCTTTATTAATAAAGGAATCTGTTTCCTTAAAAATAAAGGTTGGTCCAGACGTGTTGGGGTACGCCTTTAATCCCAGCACTTGAGAGGCAGAGGTGGACAAATCTCAGTGAGTTCAAGGCCAGACTGGTCTACATAGTGAGTTCCAGGTCAGCTGGGGCTAGAGGGAGACCCTGTCTCAAAAAAACAAACCAAAAAAACAAAAAGTTTGGTTAGTCTAACAATGTGTAATTCAGTTTATGAAAATATCTAGGTAAGCTCTTCAAAGACAATCTTATTCATTCAGTCTTATTCAAAGAAGTAAAAGATAACTTCAGGAAATGACAGCTTCCTAACTATCCTAATCTGGCAGCACCTAAAACAATAATTGTTTAGTGTTTTCAGGGAAACAATCTTTCCCAATATGACTTGGACCTTTATATCTATTATTTAATGCCTATAAAACAGACTCGAGGCTCTTATGCTAACCCTACTACTGTAATAATTTGGCTACCATATGTCAAATATTTTTCAAGTGGAAAGAATGAAATGGAGAGCTGTGAACAGTGCCCATATAATCATTTAAGTGGCCCACTGTTTGCTGCTTTCTCTCAAACTCAAAAGGACATCTTGCTTGGTAAACATGGTATAGTCTCAATAAAACCAGATAAAATTTAGCTCTTTGTATGTTTATATTTTGGCAAAGGCAAAAAGGGGGTTGTAATGTATCTGTCATTGACAACTGGTAAGTATAAACTAACCAAATGACAATAACAGTTTGTAAATTCATACTAATTTGAACCAGTTTCTACTAACATTTATATGCACACACATAGTTGAATTTAGCATTGTTTAAATCTTATTTCCATATATTCAGGAGAGCGAAATCGAGGCAAATTAGCCCACACAGATCCATAGGGGGCAGAAAGCCCTTAGAACTAAAAGGTGTTGTGAAGATTACAGTTCAATATTGGTTTCCTTTGAATGTGTTAATGTACAAATCATCACTGCTTAGTGTGAAGTCATAGGAAAGGCTAGGGCCTAAGGAAAATGACACATCATTTCAGAACCAGGAATGTTAATAATTTGATGTACAAAAATAAGCATAGTACCATGTAATTACCTATTTGAGAAAGGACTAGAGTTAAGTATACAGCCTATAAGCCCCACTTAAGCCTTATTTTAAGAAAATACTGTTTTTATTCTGCTTAAACCAGTTGAAAAAGCAGTCTTGTTTTGGTTTGAGACAGGTCTCATGTAGCCCAGGCTGGCTTTGAACTCAGTGTTTAGCTGAGCCTTGCCTTCAGCTCTTCATCCTCCTACCATTACCTCCCAAGTACTGGTATCGCAGGCATGCATCACTATGAGCAGCTGTAGTTCCACCTTTGATTAAACAAAATCTAAGCACCCAGATTATAAAAGTCACCTTTTCTTTCCAATGCTTATATTCCCAGATATGAGAAAAACATTTTAAGAGACTTTTTAAAAAATTAATATTATTATTAGGGCAAAGCATTGCTGTAAAAATATAACTACCCTGAAATCACTAGGGCAGGTTAGAAAAGCTAACCCAGGAATCCCCCGCTACCCACTCCCCTCCACTGTACATCCTTGACTTTCATTTTCGGAGTATACAACACCTAACATCTGAAGAAAGCAGTGTTAGTGTGATGACTAAAGACTGAAAACATGAGCTTTGAAATTTATCACATCTATATTTCAGCCAGATATCTGCCATTAGCAAACACTATAAAGCTATTTTATTTGAAGGAAAACCTCATATTTGTCTGATGTCATATCTCTTCCTATATTTATGTGCCCAATCATTCTTGCTTAGACCATACAAAAAATATAAAAGGTACTCTTTATTTGAAAAAATTGTATTAATACTCCATACTTGGAAGTTACAGTGAGTCCCATTTGAGAAGTAAGTCCATTTCTGTTGTAGGAGCTATTCTCTTGTTCCTATTCTCTATTCTTTAACTGTGCTGGTGCCAAAAGCTGAACTGTTCTGACCCAAGAATGATGTTGTATCTTGTAGAGCAGTCGACTTGTAATATTATTTTTCTTGAGTTTTGTCTTTTTCTGTGTGGCAGTGGTGAAATAGGGCCTTCTAGACTTCTGGAGAAGTGACAGATGTGCATTTGGAGAGGCCATGGGGAAGAGTCAATCTTCAGCAGATAATCTAAGTGCAGACCCAGGAATATCAGATCTGAAGTGCCACCATCTTTTCTGTCTGCCTGACAAACTTCATCAACCCCAAAAGTTCCAGTTGCAAAGATCCAAGAAAACTCAATAAAGATCACTTTGGAATCACTTTGTTGTAACAAAACTGATTCATGGTGACTCTTATAGTATTCATGGAAAATCTGCTAAAGAAAAGTTAACTGTAAAATTCATATGACATCAATGATTAAAGCTATGGTAAACTGAAACTCCACATGCCATTTATCTTCAAGTCTCCCTTCTAAAATAAAAGGCTTGGTAGGCTACTGTTGTAAATATGAAGAGAGATAATTACACATTTCCATAAACACATATAATTCTAAACTTAAAATAACTAGAATTATAGCTTATATATTATGAAATGTAGTTAGGCAATTTAAAAGAATTACACTAAAAATATCTGTACAGTGTAAGTAAAATGAAGGGGTACAAACTGGGCATGGTAGCACATGCCTTTAATCCTAGCATTCAGATGCAGAGGCAGGTAGGTCTCTGAGTTCAAGGCCAGCCTGGTCTACATAGTGAGTTCAAGGTCAGCCAGAGCTACAGAGTTAAGACCCTATCTTAACAAAACGAAACTGGAGATAGCTCATTGGTAAAGTACTTGTCTTGCAAAAAGGGGACCTGGGTTTGATCCCCAGAATCCATATTTTAAAAAACAACTGGGTGCCAGAACCCTGGGGCTTGCTGGCCAGCCAGCCTAGCCTACTTGGGGAGCTCCATGCCAGTAAGAGACCCTGTCTCAAAAACGATGCAGGGAGCACCAGAGAACAATACCTGAGCATTGACATCCTCATGCATGCACACACGCATGCACACACACACACATGGGCACAGGAAAAGGAACTCCAAGGCCAAAATAATCTAGTTATTACTGTAATGAGCAGTATCACTGTATAAACAGTCACATACTTGCTTATGAATATAAGTGAAGTTTCTTTTTAGAAGTCTCGAACAGAGTAGCATTCCAATAGTGGTAGATTTTTACAAATCATGTTATTTCCTTCTGAGCTTAGTAATACAACTTAATAATATATAATAAATTTCAGTTAAATGCTTACTCTCAGAACTAATGTATAGTACCATGTTTCTCAGCTTCAGATTTCAAAGTGAAATTAAGTACTAAATGAAATAAAACTGAAGAAATTGTTTAGTGAGGTTTTAATCTGGCTATGGCTACAAACACTTCATTACACATACACTTCTTAACCATGTTAATCTTATATTATTTCCTTGTTGTGAATATACTTGTTTTTTGATTTTTACTTTTGGTTAACTGTATATCTAATTTCTTATTACTACTTTGTTTTTTGTGCAATATCAGAATGTTTAAATGCTTACTTTGTTTTTATGCCGGGTTTTCAAATATCTTAGAAGTTATACAAAGAAATCTGTCTTAATAAGTCACTTGAAAACCCTAAATTTAAGGTGGGACAGTAAATTGAATATTCTAACAACTAGACTAACTGAAAAAAAAGCAGAAAGTCCATTTTAATGGGATGACAAGGATAGGGCAGAAAAGAGAGAAGAGAAATCCACCAAGGAGTTCAAATGTCGAAGCCAGGCACAGTGGTACAAGCTTTTAATTCCACTACTTGGGAGGTGGAAGCAAGAGGATCAACAGTTCAAGGCCAGCCTTGGCTACATAGTGAATTCAAAGCCAGCCTGGGCTACATAAGACACTCAGACAAAATGTTCCAAATACATATAAAACTGCTTTAAGAGGAAAAGTCTAGACAAGTGTTAAGAGTCTAAAAACCCACCAGAGGGGCTGGAAAGATGGCTCAGTACTTAAGAACACTTTCTGCCCTTCCAGAAGCCCCGAGTTTGATTCCCAGCACCCATGTTGGGTGGCTCCCAACTGCCTGTAACTCCAGCTTCAGGGAATCCAATGCCTATGGCTTCCTGGGCGCCTGCATGTGCGCATGCACACATGTGTGTACATATATACAAACAAAAGAAAATGTATTTAAAAACAATAAAATAAAAACAATAAAAATAAAAACAATAAAACTAAAACCCACCAGTTCCCTTTGGGGAACATTAAAAGCACATAGAGTTGAAGGCTTCTAAAAATAAATAGGAAGTAGAAAAAATACTCCCAATAATTAAAGGTACCAGATCAAGATAGAAATGACTCAACAAATAATTTTTTATTGACTTAAGTTTTTATTGAATTAGATTTACTAAAGAAAAATGGCTTAAATTTTGACTGTACTAACTACAAATGTAATGAATTACAATAACTATATATGGCAAAATGCATGCTATAATGTGATTATTTGCTGTATATTATTTTAAATGGAATTTTTGGATTATATACAGTATTTTTGTTTCATTTAAAATTCACTGCTTTTACCTAATAAAATTTCCTCCTCCACATTCAGAAGTTAAGCTGTCTGTATATTAATTTATGCTACATTGATTTTCAACCTGATTCTTTTAAAAAGTAATCAGTAGGATAAGTTACCAACCAACACCTAACTTCTAGTGTCACAATAATAAATGACACTAGAAGTATTCATGTGTGGCCCAAAGAGAATTAGCTAAAATTCTTATTGCCGAATCCTGATTTCTTTAAATATAGAATAATTCTGTTTCATGGTAAACACTGATGAAAACAATTGGGTTTAGTTATAACAAAAATACTTATAAAAATCCACTGATGAGTGTTTAGCTTAATTCCATTCTCAAAATAGCAAACATAATTTGCTATTCAAAGAAATAACTTCTTTGGCACTATAATTCATTTTGCTTATTTTCAGGTAAGGAATTTAGTGTGTATTAACAATAATGGCATGTTAGGTCTGTCTGTCAGCCTCCCTTTGCCAGACTCTTTCAGACTATTCCACAGGGAGTATGCCCAAGGTTGGCACTCACATTCAAGATCTGCCTGCTATTTCCACAGAGCCACTTCTCAAGAAGTCTCTTCAGGTTCAGCTCTTTCAGCCTTTCATAGCAGGTGTGGCAGTTCCCACCCCATCTTACTCTGTATCTTCAGTTTAATTTTAACTTAAAGACTAAGGTTTATTTTGTTTTCAACACAGGGCCTCGTTCTATAGCCCAGGCTATCCTAAACTTGTGGTGATCTCCTTGCCTCTGCCTGCTGAGTTCTAGGATAATAGGTGTAAGCCACCAGGTCTAACAAGACAGATTTTTAGCACTTTGATGATAAACAAGCACACTCACATTCATTCACTATCTTGGGTGGAGGGCAAAGTGGGGTCCTGAGGGCTTAAGGTCTTATGCCCAAGTCACAAGAGCACATGGCTCAGTGAGCTTGTTTACATTATGAACAGTAGCTTTTTGGTGCAAGGTTAAGTAAAAGTCATTAGTCCAGATTCTGTCCATATTGTAAAAGCCACTCCTAAAAAATTTAGGTTTTGGATTAAAGAATATTTCAAAACAGTCTAGTATATATAATTGGGTGGAAACCAGTACTACTTTATGTGTAACAGGACAATTGTTTCAATTGTATGTTGTCATTTTAAAACTCAATTGTAGGGGCTGAGGACATAGCTCAATTGACAGTGTTTGCCTAGCATGTACAAAGCCCTAGGTTTGATTCTTAACCGGAACACACTGGCATTGTTGGCACATGCTATAACCCTAGTGTGTGAAAAGTAGATGCAGGAGAATCAGGAGTTCAAGGTCATACTTGGCTACCCGGTGAGTCTGAGGCCAGCCTGGGTTACATGAGACCCTATCTCAAAAAAAAAAAAAGTGTAAAAATACAACAAAAATTATTGATAATCCTGCCATCTAAATTTTGGTATTATATATATATGTATATGTATATAATAGCGAGAATTATTATGCATACAGGATAAGAAGATACAAAAGTTGGAGCCAGAAAGATAAGTCAGTGTAAGAATGCTTGGTACGACGAAATCATGATGACCAAATTTCAGATCCCAGCACCCATATAATAGTCTCATTTCCTGCACACACCTGTAATCCCAGCTCTGAAGGAGTGTCAGAAACAGGAGGATTTCTGGGGGTTTCTGGCTTCCAATCTAGACAAGAATATGCAAGCTTCAGGTTCAAGAAGAGATCCTGTCTCAAAGGACTAAGTGAAGAGTGACAGAGGGCATGTACACACACAAACTTTTTCCAAAAAAGAAGATACAAGCTGGTGTGGTGGTGCGTACCTTTAATCCTAGCACTCCAGAGGCAGAGGCAGGCAGATCTCCATGAGATGGAGGCCAGCCTGGCCTACATAGTGAGTTTCAGGCCAGCTGGGGCTACAGAGAGACCCTGTCTCAAAACAAAAACAACAACAAAAAAAATGGGGGATAAAAGTACAAAAATCAAGTTATCTTCTTTTTCGTTTAATTATATTAGGAACAATTTCCTGTCATTAAAAATCTTGTAAACCAGAGCCAGAGAGATGGCTCAGAGGTTAAGAGCACTGGCTGTTCTTACAGAGGATCCAGGTTTGGTTCCCACTTCCAGGGGATCCAATGCCCTTTTCTGACCTCTGTGGGCATTGTACGACATGGGTGCACTCACATACATGCAGGCAATATACTCATACATGTAAAATTTTTATTTTTTTAATTTATTTTGGTCTTTTTTGAGACGGTCTCCCTATAGCCCCAGCTGTCCTGGAATTCACTATGTAGAGCAGGCTGGCCTTGAACTCACAGAGATCCGCCTGCCTCTGCCTGCTGAGTGCTGGGATTAAAGGCACCACCACACCCGGCATACATGTAAAATTTTTAAAAAATTAAAATAATTAACCGGGTGTGGTGGCGCACACCTGTAGTCCCAGCACTTGGGAGGCAGAGGCAGGGGAATCTGTGAGTTCAAGGCCAGCCTGGTCTACATAGTGAGGTCCCGGACAGTTGGGGGTAAAAGGAGACCCTGTCTCAAAAAGACCAAAAAAAAAAAAAAAAATTAAAATAATTTAAAAAAAATCTTGTAATCCTGGAACTAGAGAGATGGTTCAGTGGTTAAGAGCACTGGCTACTCTTCCAGAGGACCTCAGTTTGGTTCCAGCACCCACATGGTAACTAACAACCATCCCTAACTCCAGTTCCAGGGAATCTGGCATCCTCTTCTGGCACCCATGCAGGCAAAATACTCACACACACACACACACACACACACACACACACACACACACACAACCTTGTAAACAATTTTTATGACTACATAAAATACTTATGTATCATGAAAGCATTTTCTTCATGTTGGATGTTTAAGCCATTTTCCACTTACTGTTGCACCATAAATGATAATTCCTGCATTTTCTATTATCTCCTTAAGATAAAGCCTACAAAGTTATATTAGATGAAGGATATGGTTGTATCTAAAGGTAAAGACAAAAATATTGTCTTAGTAGTCTAGAAAGGCTGTAGCAGTTGGCAGTCTCAGTTTACCTGCTTTGTTGTACCACTGTTGACATGCGTGAATATTATCTGGTCCTAAACTTGCTGATTTGACTATGGTTTATTTATTTAATTTACTTACTTATTTGGGGGTTTATTGAGACAAGGTTTCATACTGTGGCCCAAGTTGGCTAGAACGCACTACGTTCTCATGCTGCCCCTGAACTTGTGGCGATCCTCCTGTCTTCTCAGTACTGACTGATGGCATTACAGGTATGTGCCATCACACCCACTTGGACTGTGTTTTTAATGAATTCTGAGCTATAATTATAAAAAAAAGTTTTTTAAATATATTTTTATGTGTATGAGTGTTATGCCTGCATGTAAGTTAAGTGCACCAGTGTCGCCCAATGCCCACGGAGGACAGAAGAGGCTGTTGGATCCCCTGGAACTGGAGTTACAATTGTTAGCTGCCATGTGGGTCCTGGGATTCAAACACTGGTCTTCTGCAAGAACAGTCAGTATTCTTAACTGCTGAGCCATCTTTCCAGTCCCAAGAAAAAAAGATTTTAAAAGATAATACAAACAAGGGAGATGTAAAAGATAACAAAGTGAGGCCAGGTGTGATGGTGCATGCCTTTAATCCCAGCTCTTGGGGGAGGCAGGCAGATTTCTGTGACATCAAGGCCAGCTTGGTCTACTTACTAAGTTCCAGGCCAGCTGGGGCTACAGGGAGAAAAGACTAAAAATGTTTTTTAAAAAATTAGTATGTGCTAATGTTCTATGGCTGAAGAAGTCTCATATAAAATATAAACGCAGCTACTGTATCTTTGAGGGGACAAGCTCAAGATGCCATCTACAGTATGAAACATATAAACATCAATTTACCAGGTGAAGAACCAGAACAGGGAAGTATAGCTAATGAACAGGTATAATTGCTGTTGTCACTTCAGAGAACTGTTAAAGATGTGGTTGCCAGACTGCAAGATTTGTCTGCAGTAACTGCAGAGAGACAGGACACAAGTTACTATACAAAAGAATCTCTGCTTCTGAAGCTTAAGTGTAGTGTTTGTACCGGGGAGATTTCCGCCTGTTTGCTTGCAGTCTTGCTTTGCTTGAAGTGTGTGAGGAGTGACTCAACTCACTTTCTCAGCTATAACTGGGACCCTACTGCTCAAGCACATTATCAGTTCTACAATGAACACTGCTTTCCAGCTAAAAAATTTCCTCTTCATCCCTTCTCTCCCTCCCTCCCTCCCTCCCTCCTTCCCTTCTTTTTTTTTCCCTTTTGCACAGAGGATCTGCCTATGCAACCCAGCTGACATTGAACTCAAGATCCTCCTGCCCCAGCCTCCCCAAGTGCTGGGTATATATAAGCATGCACCACTATGCCGGGTCCAATATATTTTCCTTAATCCTTTTCCTATTTCGTTTTTTTTTTTCTTTAATTTCTTTTATGGGAAATAGGGAATTGTAGTTTTAAAAAACGGTACTATTTAATCAGTGAGGTGAAGAAATTGATAGTAAATGTGTTTTTACAAACTGGAAATTACACAGGACTGGATAAAAGAATCTTTAAAAATTTTTTTTAAAAAATTTTGTGTATGAGTGTACTGCCTGCATGTAGGTAAGTGCACCCGTGTCCTGCAATGCCCCCGGAGGACAGACGAGGCTGTCGGATCTCCTGGAACTAGACTTACCGGCTGCCCTGTGGGTGCTGGGATTTGAACCTGGGTCCTCTGCAAGAACAGTCAGTGTTCTTTACTGCTGAGCCAACTCTCCAGCCTGCGAAAAAAGAATCTCAACTACTCACTGGTTTTTATAGAATTTTCTCACACGATTTCCCAGCCTGCTGCGATGGGCAGTCCTCCCCTCTTGAAACCTCAGAAAAGAACACAAAACCTACTCAATGCCAGATGTGCTGGTGCATGCTTCCAATCCCAGCACGGAGGGGGGGGGGGCAGGAGGATCTACGAGAGATCAAGGCCAGTCACAACTACATTATTAAGAACCTATTTCAAAACAAAAAACAAAACCCTGCTCAATATATCCTGTTCACCAGTGGAGAACTGTCTGTACCCCTTCCGTTCTCCTTGACACTAATCTTCAATTCAGAGCTCAAATATTGCTCTCATCTTTGCCCACACTCCAACACTTCAACCTGTGTCAAGAACGCTTTTAACCCTTTTGAGACTTAAGCATGTCACCTCCTCCTGGACGCCCTCACTCATTACCCCTCAATCTCTGTGTGTCCCTACTCTGCCCAGCACTTCTCTAAAATTATGTTTACTTTTTTTTATCATACAACCCAAGGCCTAAGGACGAACCGTTTCATTTTTCCCTTTCCTCTCATACTAGGCAAAGCTACCAGGAAGAACCGTTCTCATCTTCCCGCCAGGGGAAGCGCCGGCTTCTGCCCATGCCCCGGTGCCAGGGGCTTTCCCACTATTCTCATACCTCCCTCCTTTTCATCTACCCTCTCTCCCAAGTTGATGCTTCCTGCCCAGCTTTCTCTTGGGAAAAGGCAATCTCAGTCATACAAGGACTAGCTCCCAAACAGGACCCCGTGTGCCGGGACCAGAGTCGCGGGGAGCGGCACTGGCTCATTTCACTGCGCTGCCAAGAACTCAGAGCGGCGAGAAAAGCTGAGAGGGAGCCAGAGCCCCAGCAGCCGGGACAGCAAAGCCTGCCGGGCGGCCCCCCTCGCCGCAGCCGCCCGAGCACGCACACTCCCGGCCGCTAAGGAACACGTGAGGCCTAACTTCGGTCCCCGCCCTGGGAACCGCCCACGCCGCGCCTACTCCCAGGCTACGGTCCAGCGGGCGAAAGGGCAGAGGCGGGGAAGAGAAGAGCCGGTTCCCCGGTTCCCACAGTTCTTTATTCCGTGCAGCCGACACAGGACGAATTCTCCCCTGGCGAGCTCGGACAGCCTAGACACCTGGCACCGAACCGCACTCCCAAACCTTCGCTACTAGCTAGTTCCGGATTCCAGCTCCCCTTCCGCACCGCCTCCGCGCGCCACGCCCCGGGCCTTCCTCCCCACGCCCCGCTGAGGGTTCCTTGCTGCTCACTGAGCATCTGCCCTGCCAATCCGACAGACGTCAACGAATCACGCTTTAGGAAAAGCAAACGCGGGCAGAAAAAGTGCCGACGCCTGGCGCGAGCCCGCAGCTCCCCCGCGGCTGAAGGCACGAGGAGCCTCATTTGCATAATAGCCGCCCCTCAGTCTCCGCCCCCGGAGCCCGAATCCTTCCCCTCACCAAACGGGATCTCAGTTGGACCACCCGCCGGTCACTCCGTCCCAGCCGGCAGTACGGGCGCTGGAAGAGTTTTGTGAGGGCGGTGCCAGGAGCGGATTGGCTCTGGGAGTTTCCCCGAGGCCGGGAGGCTGTTATAAGAGCCGGGAACCGAGCGGAGGGAGCGGGGAGACGTTAGTCGCACTCTAGGTGAGTGGAGCGAGGCGACCGTTAGTCGCGGCCGAGGGTTGCCTTTGCCGGCTCTCTCGTCCTAAACGTTGCTCTGTCTTTCAGTCAGGATGTCCGCCCGCGGCCCAGCTATCGGCATCGACCTGGGGACCACCTACTCGTGCGTGGGGGTCTTCCAGCACGGCAAGGTGGAGATCATCGCCAACGACCAGGGCAACCGCACCACCCCCAGCTATGTGGCCTTCACCGACACCGAGCGCCTCATCGGCGACGCGGCCAAGAACCAAGTGGCCATGAACCCCACGAACACCATCTTCGACGCCAAGAGGCTGATCGGGCGGAAGTTCGAGGACGCCACGGTGCAGTCTGACATGAAGCACTGGCCGTTCCGAGTGGTGAGCGAGGGTGGGAAGCCCAAAGTGCAGGTGGAATATAAAGGGGAGATGAAGACCTTCTTCCCGGAGGAGATCTCCTCCATGGTCCTCACGAAGATGAAGGAAATCGCCGAAGCCTACCTGGGCGGCAAGGTGCAGAGCGCGGTCATCACAGTCCCTGCCTACTTCAACGACTCGCAGCGCCAGGCCACCAAGGACGCGGGCACCATCACGGGCCTCAACGTGCTGCGCATCATCAACGAGCCCACGGCGGCGGCCATAGCCTACGGCCTGGACAAGAAGGGCTGCGCGGGTGGCGAGAAGAACGTGCTCATCTTCGACCTGGGTGGCGGCACCTTCGACGTGTCCGTCCTGACCATCGAGGACGGCATCTTCGAGGTGAAGTCGACGGCCGGCGACACCCACCTGGGTGGCGAAGACTTCGACAACCGCATGGTCAGCCACCTGGCGGAGGAGTTCAAGCGCAAGCACAAGAAGGACATTGGGCCCAACAAGCGTGCGGTGCGCCGCTTGCGCACGGCCTGCGAGCGCGCCAAGCGCACCCTGAGCTCGGCCACACAGGCCAGCATCGAGATCGACTCGCTCTACGAGGGCGTGGACTTCTACACGTCCATCACCCGCGCCCGCTTCGAGGAGCTCAACGCCGACCTGTTCCGAGGGACCCTGGAGCCGGTGGAGAAGGCGCTGCGCGACGCCAAGCTGGACAAGGGCCAGATCCAGGAGATCGTGCTAGTGGGCGGCTCCACCCGCATCCCCAAGATCCAGAAGCTTCTGCAGGATTTCTTCAACGGCAAGGAGCTGAACAAGAGCATCAACCCCGATGAGGCGGTGGCCTACGGCGCCGCAGTGCAAGCGGCCATCCTCATCGGTGACAAGTCAGAGAACGTTCAGGACCTGCTATTACTCGACGTGACTCCCCTGTCGTTGGGCATCGAGACGGCCGGCGGCGTCATGACTTCACTCATCAAGAGGAACACCACGATCCCCACCAAGCAGACGCAGACCTTCACCACCTACTCAGACAACCAGAGCAGCGTGTTGGTGCAAGTGTACGAGGGTGAACGGGCCATGACTAAGGACAATAACCTACTGGGCAAGTTCGACCTGACCGGGATTCCCCCGGCCCCCCGCGGGGTCCCCCAGATCGAGGTCACCTTCGACATCGATGCCAACGGTATCCTCAACGTCACCGCCGCAGACAAGAGCACCGGGAAGGAAAACAAAATCACCATCACCAACGACAAGGGGCGTCTGAGCAAGGACGACATCGACCGGATGGTGCAGGAGGCGGAGAGGTACAAGTCGGAAGACGAAGCGAACCGCGACCGCGTCGCAGCCAAGAACGCTGTGGAGTCCTACACCTACAACATCAAGCAGACGATGGAAGACGAGAAACTGAGGGGCAAGATTAGCGAGCAGGACAAAAACAAGATCCTCGACAAGTGTCAGGAGGTGATCAACTGGCTCGACCGGAACCAGATGGCGGAGAAAGATGAGTACGAACACAAGCAGAAAGAGCTCGAAAGAGTGTGCAACCCCATCATCAGCAAACTTTACCAAGGCGGTCCTGGCGGCGGCGGTTCCGGAGCCTCCGGGGGACCCACCATTGAGGAGGTGGACTAAGCTTGCGCTCGCTGGAGCCCGCAGAAACCTCTTTTCCTTTCTCTCTGTTTTTCCTTCTGTTTTGGTTTCTTCTTTGAAATGTCCATGTGCCAAGTAAGATCTGTTGGAAGTGTAGCTTGGTGCATACTATGAAAGGAAAGGTGCAACAACTTAGTTTAGTTATAAAAGGTTAGTTCTAAAGTTTGATTTCGAGGGAAAGATGAGGTTTCTCTTTACTGCATTTTAAGTGATTGCCGATTGAGCACTTTTATTAGGTTAAGCTTAGTTTGTCCACAGAGATTTGCTCAAGATGGGAAGCCTGTTTGCACACCTGTCCTCGGGAAGCTGAGTGACAAGATACATAGAGAAGCTTGTTTATTTTTATGTGCTACTTCAAGATTAAACACTGCAGTAATTTTAAAGAGGTATATTTCTGTAAACACATAAGTGCAAATTGAAAGTAAAGCTGAAAATTGATCTCAAAATCGCTGTCTGGAGTCTTCAATTTCCTTTCCTTCGCATGTTTGACTTGTGTGGATCTTTGGGATGTTAGTACAGTGGGAAGTTTATCTAATTCAGTCTTCCCTATTCGCAGATGAAGTTCCTGCCTCAAATCACCAACAATTTAAGGGGAGAAGAATCTTGGTAAACTTCTTTATTTAGTACAGAAACCTGATTGGGTCTTTGACTCCAGACTCCTAAACCCTGGCTTTAGTGTTCCAAACAGTCCTCCTGAACAGTGCAGGAAAGTACAAATGATAGTATCTTGTCATAGGAACCAAAGGCCTTATAGAAACATGCATTTTGTGGCATAAAGATGCCTGAAAGAAGTGCCAGCAGGCAAGCTTTAAAGAAATTTTATATTGAGTCCAAATCTTGTCAAGTTTGCTTTTAAATTTTCTAATAAAGCAAACAGCTCAGCTGTTCTGAGTTTACAACAAATTCTATACGAACATGTTTCTAGCAGTTGTGATTAACTGGAAAGTGAAAGATTCATTTTTCTGACTCGAAAGTCCTAGTGTTTTTGCAATATCTGCCTCAAATCACTACTGTGTAGTCTAAAAATTTTGTTCCATTTATTTAGGGAAAGATAGTTTGTGAGAGTCAGTTCTATCTACTATGTGGGTCCCTGGGAGTTGAACTCTGGTTGTCAGGTTTGGCAAATGCCTTTACCTGCTGAACCATCTCCCTGGCCCTCTATAGGTGGGGTTTTCTGGTTTGTTTGTTTGCTTGTTTTTTTGTTTCTGTTTTTGTAAGGCAGAGTACCAAATATATACAACCTAACTATATATCTGATTAGAGATAGAAATATTTCTGAAGATTTGTTATTCTGGGCTAAAACTTAAAAAATTCACATTTGGGAGAAGATTTAGTTTTTATTTTTCAATAGACTGACACTGACAAGTGTCTTTAAGAGGGACTTAGAAACAAGTGATGTGAAAATGCAGAGTTTTCACCTCACATAGACATTTTAATATCTAATTGATAAAAATTTGCTTTATGTTCATTAAATACTATTGAATTATAGGTAGGTGCTGTGGGGTTTTTTTGTTGTTGTTATTGTTTTGGTCTTTTTGAAACAGTCTCCCTGTAGCCCCAGCTGGCCTGGAACTCACTATGTAGACCAGCCTGGCCCTGAACTCAGAGAGATCCACCTGTCCACCTGCCTCTGTCTCCCAAGTGCTAGGACTACAGGTATGCATCACTATGCCTGGCCAGGCAATTGTGAAATTGCTTCAAAATACTTATATAAATTTCAAAGATTACTCCATACTTTGAAAGCTCAAGATTGATCAGTGCTGGTGTCACACTAATGGAATCTTTTTAGCAATAAGCATTAAGGAATTAATGAAGTAAGACTACAGACAGCATCATACCAATATTTGACAAACTTTGGTACTAACAGAATCAGACAAACAGTAGCTTTAGAATGATTTTGTTGTTGCTGTTTTTAAATTTTTATGTGTATAAGTGTTTTGCTTGCATGTATATAAGTGCACTGCATGAGTTCAGACGTCAGAGAAGTGCTTCAGATCCCTGGAACTGGGGTTAGGAACAGTTGTTAGCCACCATGTAGGTGCTGGGAACTGAACCTGGGTCCTCTGGAAGAGCAGCCAGTGTTCTTAACTGTTGAGCCATCTCTCCAGCCCTCTATTGCTTGTTTTTTGAGACAAGAGTCTTATGTTAACCAGGCTGGCCTGGAGCTTGCTGTATAACTGAGGATGACCTTGAACTCCTGATACTTCTGCTTCCAACTCCCAAATTACAGGTAGGAGCTACCATCCCTGGCTTGAAGTGACTTTTAACATGAGTTTAACCAGGATAATACCCATTATATTGGCCTTTTACTAGTCCTTTATTTGTTCAAAATTGTTGTTTGGGTTTTTATTTTCCAGTACTAGGGTAGGGGAATTGAGTTTGGGGACTTGTTCATGCTAGCTGATCACTCAACATCCCTAGCCCTCTTTGGAAATATCCCTGCTCTAACTTTGGATATAATGGGTCTTTCTACAAGTGCAATTTGGTATTAGTATGACTCATTTTAGGCCTTAACTTTAGAAGAGCTTTGTTTCTAGAGTCTCAAAATGACCACTGATGGCTTGGCCTCCTGCCACTTGCTAGTCCACTAACCTCAATGTATTAGAGACTTTATGTTCTGTTATTTTGAAAAGTAATTTGTAAAACTATCCTTGTGTGGCCCTTTAATTATCTTCTCAAATTTATCTAGATTTGAATATTACTAAGATAAAGCCACTAAAGTAGCTGTTCAGTGTTTCCAAGAGTCAATTGAGACTGGTAACTCAAGAAGTCCTGGGAACTCCCTACCAGATTTGAGGCCAGCATAATCAAGTAACAGTGGAAAAAATACTTGATCTTAGGAAGGGCTAAATTACAGCTCAAGGGATAATTAACATCACTTGAACTTCATAGTGGTCAGTTACAATAGGGACTAGTGGGCACGACTAAAGCAAATGTAATATGTTTATATGTAGGATGCTAAGGGATTTTTAAAAATTTCTTGGAACAGGAACAGGCACATTTTTATCTGTCTAATATAGTCCCTGTTTTTTTGTTTTGCTTTGTTTTGAGACAGGGTCTTCCTGTAGACCTAGCTGGCCTGGAACTCACATGTAGACCAGGCTGGCTTCAGTCTCACAGAGATCCACCTGCCTCTGCCTCCAAGTGCTGGGACTAAAGGCATGGGCCACCATGCTAGCTCAAGTCCCTGTTTTGAGGTGATAAATCTAGACAGTCTGTCAAAATAATTGAGATATGTGACATTTTGAAACAATCTCACTTTAATTTCCTATAGCATTTTATATGTGTAATGAAAAGGCATTAAAACTTGTATATTAGGGTATATTAATGTTATTTACATCTTAGAAATAGGATATTAATACATCATGGTATTCATTATGTCATGGAGACAATGAGAATTTCTTTGAATAATTATTGATCATTAAATTACATTTTAGCGTGTGTGTGTGTGTGTGTGTGTGTTTGTGTTTGCATGTATGCCACAGTGCACAGACACAGTCAGAACAACATGTGGGAGTTGGCTCTCTCCTTCCACCATGTGAGTCCCAGGGATCAAACTCAGGTCATTGGGCTTGGTGGCAAGCATCTTTACTCACTGAGCTGTTTTGCCAGCCCCATAGCCCCATATTTGTCTTTTTTTAAAAAAAAAATTATTATTTTTATTTTATGTGTATGAGTGTATTATTGCCTGCATGTATGTGAGTGCACCCATGTCGAGCAATGCCAAGGATGTCAGAAGAGGGCTTCAGATTCCCCAGGAACTGGAGTTAAGGAAGGTCTGTAGCCACCATGTGGGTGCTGGGAATCGAACCCGGGTCCTCTGCAAGAGTAGTCAGTGCTCTTAACCGCTGAGCCATCTCTCCAGGCTTTTTTTTTTTCAAATGTGCTGGGGATCTACCCAAGGGACTTTGTGCATACTAGGCAGGGGCTCTACCAACTGAGCTATATCCCCAGCCCTTTAATTATTGATCTTCTATTTAATCTTAAACAGGAATACACTGAATATCTGGATAAATCAGAAGATCTCATTAAGCTAAGTGAACAGGCAAATAAGACATTCCTATTTTAAACTGAATGTAATTTAAAGTTGTGTTTCGGGGCTGGAGAGATGGCTCAGCAGTTGAGAGCACTGTTCTTGCAGAAAACCTGGGTTCGAATCCCAGCATCCACATGACAGCTAACAGCTGTCTGTAACTCCAGTTCCAGGGGATCCGACAGCCTCTTCTGTCTTCCGCGGGCATTGCAGGACACGGGTGCACTTACCTACATGCAGGCAATACACACATACACATAAAATAAAAAATACATATATATTTTTTTAAAGTTGTGTTTTAAAGAATATTCTACTTGCTTTTAAAAATGTTTTTTTATAGCCTGGTGTGGTGGCGCATGCCTGTAGTCCCAGCACTTGGGAGGCAGAGGCAGGCAGATCTCTGTGAGTTCAAGGCCAGCCTGGTCTACATAGTGAGTTCCAGGACAGCTGGGGCTACAGGGAGAGCCTGCTTCAAGAAGACAAAAAAATGTTTTTTATTATTTTTTATGTCTATGAATATATTGTCTGCATGTGTGTAAGTGCACCTGTGTCATGCAATGCCTGAGAAGTTCAGAAGAAGGCGTTGGATGCCCTGGAACTGGAATTTCAGACAGCTTTTAGCTGCCATGTGGGTGCTGGGAATAGAATCCAGGTCCTCTGCAAGAGCAGTCAATGCTCTTAACCATCTCTCCATCCCCCGCTTCTTTAAATATTTTAATATATTATGTGTATGAGTATATTGTCTGCATGTATGTTAAATGTATCCATGTCATGCAATGCCCACTGAGTTCAGAAGAAGATGCTGGATCCCCTGGAACTGGAGTTAAGAATGCCACCATGTCAGTGCTGAGAACAACCTGGGTCCTCTGTAAGAGCAGACAGTGCTTCTAACAGCAGAACCATCTCTCCAGCCCCCTCCACTTGCTTTTGAATACTAGAAATTATAAATAAAAACAAACCTCACTGGCTGGTAAGACGGCTGTCACCAAGCCTGATGACCTGAGTTCCATCTCCAGGACCCACAGATAGGAGAGAATCAAGTCCTACATGTTGTCTTTGGTATTCCACAGACATGCTGTGGCACACTTCTACACACAAATTAAAAATTACAGACTAAAAAAACCACAACCATATTTCACAAAACAGTTACTAGAAGAATATACATGTTAGTGTTAAGAAACAAGAATAAGTTGTGCAATTGCTTCTGCATGTTTAATATATAAATAGGCATGAGTAAACTGTTTTGAATTACTTACAAAATTAGAAATTATATATTGAATTTGATCCCTGAGTAAAACGGATCTTCAGAAAGAATTCAGCTTTATTCTTGGTGTGACTCTTGGAATAGAAATATTTTAGTTCTGAAAATACAGTTTGAAGTTTAGTAGGGTGATCACTTTGAAATGAAATAAATCAAGAAGCCATACACCCTCGTCACTGCTTTTAGTGTAGAGGACATTTGTTATAAATTGAAGTTATTAGGAAAATAAGCTATCACAAATGTTTATTCAATATTTGGCACTGCAAGTATTCTTTAGAGTTTAACTTGCTATGTAGCCCAAGCTGGACTTGAATTCTCAGTCTTCTTGCCCCAGCATTCCCAGTGCTGGGATAACTTAAAAAAATACTTATTTTTAATTGTGTTTAAGGATGTGTATTTTTGTGGTGCATGTGCATGAGAGTGCAGGTCCTGAGGAGGCAGGAAGAGGATGTCAAATCCCCTGGAGCTGGGGTTACAGGTGATTGTGAGCCACCTGAAATGGGTGCTGGAAACTGAACCCAGGTCCTCTGCAAAAGCAGCAATCACTCTTAACCATTGAGCTGTCTCTCTAACCCCCTGCCTGGACATTTTTTGTGTTTGTTTTTTGAGACAGTGTCTTACTATGTATCCCAGGCTGGCCTGGAACTCTCTATGTAGACCAGACTGGACTCCCAACTCAGAGATCCGTCTGCCTCTGCCTCTTGAGTGCTGGGATTAAAGGTGTGAACCACTATGGGCCTGAACTTTTTAAAAGAAGTATATTTTCAATTTGTGTCTTTCTAATATTTAAAAAACAAGCCTGATTGGTGAAAAACATGCAGTGAAATGCACTACTTTTAAAAATAAATAATGGGGAGCTGGAGAGATGGTGCGGTGGTTTAAGAGCACTGGCTACTCTTGAAGAAGACCCTCATTCAGTTCCCAGCACCCATATGGTGGCTAACAGCCATCTGACTCCAGTCCAGGAAATCTGATGCCTTCTTTTGACCTCCATGGGGATTGCACAACATGGGTGCACTTACATGCAGGCAATACACCCATACACATAAAATTAAAAAAAAATGAAAAGTTTAAAATAAATAGTGGGGGCTGGAGAGACAGCTCAGTGGTTAAGAGCACTGTTTGCTTTTCCAGAGGACTGGGGTTCAGTTCCCAGCACCCACATGGTAGCTAACAACCACAGTAACTCCAGTTCCAAGAGATCTGATGCCTTCTTCTGGCCTCCATGGCATTGCATGACATGGGTGCCCTTACATGCAGGCAAAACATCATAAAATACAAATTTTTAATTGAAATAATTTAGCAGTATATATAAATAATCATTTTGCTGGGGTAAAGGGTAACAAAGTGTCAGACAGTCCCTTTAGAGTTATTGAACTTGTGTAAATTTTGTGTGCCTCTAATACATGTGGAAATAACTTTTTAAAATTTATTTTTTATGTATTTGAGTGTTATGCCTGCATGTATGTTAAGTGCACCTGTGTCATGCAGTGCCCATGGAGTTTGTTGCTATGTGGATGCTGGGTTTTGAACCTGTGATCTCCCTCAGGAACAGCCAATGGTCCCAACCTCTGAGCAATCTCTCCAGCCCTGGGAATAATTTCTTATGCACATTTCTTTAGAGTCTTTTTGTGTAGCCCATGTTGGCCTCCATCTCACCTCCTGAGTGCTGGGATTGTAGGTATGTACCACCAAGCCTCTTTATGTCACTTTAAAAAATATAACTTATTTTTTTTTTGTTTTATGTGCATGTGTGTATTGCCTGCATGTAGGTAGGTGCACCATACTGTGAAATGCCTGAGGAGGACAGAAGAGGCTGTCAGATCCCCTGGAACTGGAGTTATAGACAGTTGTTAGCTGTCATGTGGGTGCTAGAATTCAAACCTGGGTCTTCTGCAAGAACAGTTTAATAGCTGAGCCATCTCTCCAGCCCCCTTCATGTCACTTTAAAAATATTTTATAATTTTTTTATGTGTATGAGTGTATTGCCTGTATGTATGTGAGTGTACCCATGTCGTGCAATGCTGCGGAGGTCAGAAGAAGGCTTCGGATGCCCCTGGAACTGGAGTTAAGGACGGTTCGTGGCTGCCATGTGGGTGCTGGGAATGGAGCCCAGGTCCTCTGTAAGAGCAGTCAGTGCTCTTAACCACTGAGCCATCTCTCCAGCCCCTCATGTCACTTTTAAATGTGTTGAGTTATTGGGCTGGAGAGATAGCTTAGTGGTTAAAAGCACTGGGACCCGGGTTTGATTCCCAGCACCCACATGGCTGCTAACAACTATCAGAAACTCCAGTTGCAGGGGATTTGATGCCTTCTGACCACCACAGGCATTGCATGTCAGGGGTGCACTTACATGTAAGCAATAGCTCATACACATTAAAAATAAAATATTAAATGTGTTGAGTTCTTAGTAACTTTTCATCTTAGTTTTGTACATTAGATAGAGGTTATATATGCTGAAGTCTATAAATCTTTGGTTTTCTATTAGCACTCAGTTGAAGACACTAATCACATTCTCTCTGACGATTGTGGATGACTAGATTCCTTGGTGTATTCAAGAGTTTCTGGAGCCTTATTTTCTCCCTGTTCACCCAATTCCAAGTGGTAGATACTGATTGGTAAACAAATTCTTGGCATTTGGGATATTGTCATGTAAGTAAGCAAGCTTTGTCCTCTAGCCTCAACTCAGCACTGGGGGTGTACAGGTGGGCTTCCATGCCTTCAACCAACCTGATCAGCTAGTAGAACACTCTAGTGAGTGTAATCTAGAGATTACAATTTTATACCACAGTAACGGGTGATTGGGAGACTGGGAGACAGTGGCATGCCTGTGGCACAATTTCCAAGTTTATTTTCAAGTTTACTTGCTATTTACTGAGTGTTTCATAGGCATTAAACCGGACAGCTACAAAAGCAGATGGCATTAGGCATTCCCAACCATGTTGTATCATCTAGCATCGCTTATACTGAAGGGGGAAAAATTGCCCAAATGTACAGATCATCAGTTCAACTGCAAAGAGGAAGTCCAAGATGCCCAATTTGAAGTGCATACCCAACACTAAGCAAGTTGTGGTTTTGTTTTTGCCTTTGTTTTGAGCAACACTACTTTGGAGTACTTATTAAGTACTTGTAAGGCTAATGCTTTACCCCCTTGAGCTCTGATTTGGATATTTCAGAAGCAGGATCAAATCAAGTTCCACAACTAGTTAAGCAGGAGAAATGTGTCGACAACTGTTTCTGTCTCTTCCACTGCACTACCACTCAAATCAACCTAGATCCAACCTGCATTTCAATTCAATTGTTGTGCTGCCCACGGCACTTTGGAAACAGGTCTTTGCTGTACGTCTGTACCTAGTTACTCCAATTAAAACATCACAATCACATGGCTTCGACGCTGGAACGCAGTACGAGTTGAGTCCTGGGCAGCGGCGGGTGGAGCGGGTGCGGCTGACTGAGCAGGAGCGCGAGGCTGTGGGGTGGGGAGCGGCCCGGGGTGCTGGGAGGCCGTATCCCTGGCGACCGTCCGCCGCTCGGAGTGAGGCGTTGCACTTCGTGCCCGAGTTTTACGCGAGGAGAAAGCAGTTCAACCGGCAGTCTACCCAGGTGAACCTGAGTCCGGCCCGGGTCGCCCTCACTCTCGGGGTCGGGGCAGGCGGGCCAAGCTGCCCGCGACCGGCCCTCGGTGCAGCGGGCGGCCGTGGCAGGCGCGGGAGGAGCTCTGCGGCGAGGCCCGGGCGTCGCTCGCGGTCCTGGTCCATTGCTCCGCCTTCGGCTCTCCCATGTCGTCGCCTTCGTCCTGTGCCTACTGTCCTCCAGAACTGCTGGGCACATTTGCCTCCAAACCCGGGAACAGAGAGGTGTGTTCAGCAAACGGTCAGACCTGGATTCGGTCTGGCTCCCCACTCAGATCTGTAGCTATTTAGGAAAGCCACTCAACATCTTTGTAAGAGGCTGTGAAATAGTCCTCCTGCTGAGTCGCAGTCCTGTTGTGGTCGGACCCAGGAGAGGAAAGGCTGGTGGGCTGCTCCCTCCAACCGCTGCCTCTGAAGGGCCTGACAGCAGGCTGCGCTTTTATGGGAGTCTAAGGTTTAGCTTCAAGGGTGCGGTAGCCTTGGGCCTCCTCTGCATGAACTAGCCTTGAGCTATGTACGTTCCTTCCTCTCTTTCCTATTTTTCTGCTTTTCTTCCTACTTTATTTTCTCTCCCTCCCTTTCCACACTAAAATCACACCTAAAAACAAAAAAGATGAAACCAAGCAAAAAATCAAAACCTGGCTGAGGATGTATTGATAGAGTGACCCCAAGCCTGGGGTCCATCCTCATCCCCCGCCCCCTCACGGGGTAAACCAGGTGTGGAGATGCATGTAATCCCAGCAATGGGAAGTGGGGGCAGGAGGATCAGAAGTTCATGGGTCATCCTGGGCTACATAGAGTTCAAGGACAGTCTGGATGATATGTAAAGGCTGGTAAAGAAAGAAAAACCTAAGATTTTGCATTTTTATAAAATTAAAGAGTAAACAGTAGAAATTATTAAAGGATTGGGACATGTGGATTGTAAAGTGAATTTTAGTTATATTTCATGCAATTATTTCATTTTACAGCAATGGGGACTGCAGTTAGGGATGTGGTACTGGAAAGATGAAACCAGAACACTTGAATTCAGAAGGTAAATTTTAACGAAACTTTATTAACATTTTAACAATAACAACATGTGCTTAGGAGTAATAACAAGCCATACAGAAAACTATAAAAATAAAATTCCAATTAAGGGACTGGAGAGATGGCTCAGTGGTTAAGAGCTCTGGCTGCTCTTGCAGAGGATGGGGTCCAGTTCCCAGCACCCATATGATGGATAACAACCATCTATGACTCCAGTTCCAGGGGACCCAAAACACTCTTCTGACCTCTCCCAGCATTGCACGACAAGGGTGCACTTACATACATGCAGGTTTAACACTCAAACACATAAAATAAAAATAAAATATTTTTTAAAAATTCCAATTAAATCTCTGGAGGTAATGATTTTGCAGAACAGCCAATGCTTGCTGATAGCACTGATCAGCTGCTTCCTACGTATTGGCTGTTTTACTAATCAGTTTAAGCAACTCCTTGAAACTGCTGAATGTTAATCTAGTGTACAGTTGAGGAGTTGAGATTTTAAAGGGCCAAAATTTGAGGAAAGTTTAATAATGTGGCCCATTTGCACAGCTCAGAGGTAACAGATGATTTCAATGTTTGACTCAAAGTCTATGTTTTTGATGACTGTGTAAAATTGCCTTTTGAGTTATAGAAGTACAGTTTAAATCAATGAGACTATATCACACTTCCTGCAATTGACAGCGAATTTTTTAAGGTTAAAATGGCTGGATTAGAAAAAAGCAAGTTTTAATCTTCATTGGGGAAATGCTGATTAGAAGTGTATAGCTAAGCCAGGCATTATAGTACACTTATTATGTACCAGACATTCACATACGTAAAAACATATTCTTTGTTGTGCTGAAGATAGAACTCAGTGCCTTGGGCATGCTAAGCAATGCTCTGCCCTTCATCTACATCCCCAGCCCACACCTGCATTGATTTCTAATCCTTATGTTACCTGTGGTCATGGTCTGGAATGGGTACTTCAGGTTCTTTGCTTCTTATTCAAGGAATTTTAATTGAATTCACACAGTTTTGTAAAAATAGCAAGAAAACTTTATTTAAAACAAAGCAATAGGGGCCTGGAGAGATGGCTCAGCAGTTAAGAGCACGGACTGCTCTTACAGAGAACCCAGGTTTGAGTCCCAGCATCCACGTGGCAGCTAACAACTGTAACTCCAGTTCCATGGGATCTGACACCCTCTTCTGACCTCTGAGGGCACTGCACAACATGGGTGCACTTACATGCAGGTAATACACTCATACACATAAAGTTAAAATAATAAATAAAAAATTTTAAAAACAAAACCAAAGCAATAGAAAAGATCAGAATACACTGCTAGGGAGACATTAATGAAGATACTTAAGGGCCCCAATTAATGTTTGGACCTTCCTGTTATGGAGTTCAAGAGAAGTTAGGTTACTAAGGGGTAGTAAAAGTGGGTCTCTCTCTTGATTGATAGGTTATTAAGGAAGATAATTATTTTTATACTGTACATGTCCTTTCTCATAATGCATCTGATTTTAACCATATGCATGCCCAATTATACATAACCACAAGATGAGAAATAGGAGATTCTCCCTAAAAGTTGACTTAAGAACACAATTTTTGCCTTACTGTGCATGCATCCCAAACTAATTCAAACTGGATTGTCCTTCTCGTGCTTCATATCCAAATATATTGGGAATACATTTGAATACAAACTGTCTTTGTTGTCAGGGAAGGAGACATTTATCCCATCTTATCTTGTTCAGAGAGGAGTATAAGTGGAACCTGCTGCTGGTAGGTATGTGAGGTTGCTAGCTGCATTGTTTGGAGAGGGATGTGTATGTGTACAGTATGTGCAAGTAAAGGAACTAGACTGCCAAGTGCATTATTAGGAGACGAGCATGTACACAACATAAGCCAGTACAGTCCCAGGTTACTAAACTACGCCCTTATGCTTGTCTGCCTCACAACAGCTATGAAAGTGAACATTAATATCCTCATTTTGCAGATGAAAAAGCAAGGGAGATTAAACAGAATCACACAGCCAGGAAGTAGCAGAACTGAGTGAACCAGGAATACTATGAGTACTATTTGGCTATACACACTTGTCTTCCTCAACTAAACCCCTGAGCCTCTCAAGGAAATGTCTTACTGAAGCCACTTTATGTCCCTGGATCCACCTTCAGAATCTTATAAAAGAGTATGTTTAACAAATACTTATTGTGTATATTCAGCTAAGCAAATGGATGCAAGTGGAAGAATGCTAGAGGGAAGGGAACAATTGAAAGGGCAGGAAGGGGGTTGTTCAGAGTCAGAAAGATACAGTGGGTAAAGGATTAAGAAATGTTGGCAGGATGTTTGGATAAAATCAATAGGTAATAGTACCTGAATGCGAAGGGAGAAAGAAGTAGGTGTTTGGGGTGATTCTCAGGTGATTGGGCAGCTGGAATCACCATCATGAGTACAGAATTAAAAAAGATGGGATCAAAGACTGGGTATGGTGGTGCATGTCTAATCCCAGCACTTGGGGGACAGAGGCAGGTGGATCTCTGAGAGTTCAAGGCCAGCCTGGTCTACATAGCAAGTTCCAGGTCAGCTGGAGCCACAGGGAGACCCTGTCTTAAAAAAAAACAAAGAAAAAAAAAGGGTGAGATCTGTGACATGTTTGAGGTTGCTCACATGAAGGCATTTATGTAGTTTATAGTGAAATTATAGAAAAATAGAAAAAGAAGGGTATTAAGTTTAATGTCAAATAATTCAAAGGCTCAAGCTTCACATTAGCCAGAACCCAAAGTTCATGTTTTGGTTTGGGTATTTTTGTTGTTTTGTTTTTTTGGGGTTTTTTTCTTCTTTTTCTGTTTTTTTGAGACAGGTTCTCCCAGTAGCCCCAGCTGTTCTGGAACTCACTATGTAGATCAGGCTGGCCTCAAACTCACAGAGATCTGCCTGCCTCTGCCTCCCAGTGCTGGGATTAAAGGTGTGTGCCACCAAGTACGCCCAGCTCATTTTGTTTTTATGGTGCTGAGGTACACCTGTGTTATGTAATGCCTAAGGAGGTCAGAAGACGGTGTCAGATCCCCTGGAACTGGAGTTACAAATGGTTGTTGGTGATCATGTGGGTGCTGGAAATCAAACCTGGGTCCTCTGCAAGAGAAGTCAGCACTGAGCTATCTCTCCTTTTAAAGTCCTTATTTCAAAGCTTTCTTGCTTCAAAACAGCCCAGGAAGACTGGTATAGTAAGAAACTTTGACTTTTAGGCATGGGTCTGAGAAAATGGTAGGAGACACAATTTCAATTGACATTCACTTATAAAGAGGAAAACCTAAGGCTTCATTTTCATGGTAGAAAAGTCATACCCAATGACTTTTAAGTGTCCAGAATGTGATGAAGGTCCAAGGACAAATAGGAAACAACTTCGCATTCATGACTGAGATGGTTAGGACAGGGGCAAATAGGGATGGAGGTACACATTAGACATTCAGTCAGAGCCTTTGGAATACCGAATTTTTTAGGGGTTTCAATATTTTGTTGAAATCCAAATGATCCATCAAAAGGTACTAACCATATAAATTTACTCCTATATATCTATCAACCTGTTTTAAGTTATTCAGGTAATAAATGAATACATCCTTAAAAAAATCAAATAATGCAGAAGTATACAGATGTGGAAGACAGACCTCTTCATCAGTGTCTCATTTTTCTCTGCTCCATCTGATCCCTGATCTTCCTTGTAGGTAGTTGTATCTGTTATTTTTTTGCTATTGTTGTTGCCATGATTAAAATAACTATGACCAAAAGCAACTTACAGAAGATAGTTTATTTTGGCTTATGGTTCCAGGGGGATGAGTCCATCATGCTGGGGAAGCATGGCAGCAAGTGGCAGTTGTGGTGTAGGAAGCTGAGGGATCACACCTCTATCCACACATAGGAAGCAGAGCAAACTAGAAGTGGGGCAAGTCTATAAACTGTCAAAACCTGCCCCTAGTAATGTATGTCCTCCAGCAAGGTGATACCTCTTTTTTAAAAAATATTTATTATTTTTATTTTATGTGTATGAGTATATTGCCTAAATGTATGTGAGTGCACCCATGTCATGCAATGCTGCGGAGGTCAGAAGAGGCCTTCGGATTCCCCTAGAACTGGAGTTAAGGATGGTTCATAGCTGCCATGTGGGTGCTGGGAATTGAACCTGGGTCCTCTGCAAGAGCAGTCACTGCTCTTAACCGCTGAGCTGTCTTTCCAGCCCTGAAGTGATACCTCTTAAAGACTCCAAAACCTCCTTAAACAACACAACCAACTAGGGACTAAATGTTCAAATACATGAGCCTATGGGGGGGACATTGCTCATTCAAGCCACCACATTAGTCACCATTAGCATTTGTAATCCTTCCATTTTTTTCCCTTGTGCCCCCTTTACCACATTTCAGCCCACTGTCTTCCATGAACCTACTCCTTGGACAACAATAAGAGGATTAAAAGGAATGAAAAGCTTAGAAGTCACCCATTGCCCAATTTGGTGCCCATAGTCTGAAGAAAAGTAAGGTGGAAACAAAAATAATTCCCACCCCTTTGTGTGTGTGTGTGTGTGTGTGTGTGTGTGTGTGTGTGTGTTTGTGTGTGTGCGTTTTAAGTCTCATGTAGCCCAGGTTGATTTTGAACTCCATATGTAGCTGAGGATGACTTTGAACCCCGTTCCTCCTGCCTCTTCTTCCCAAGTGCTGGGATTATAAGTGTGCCACTATGCCCCGTAAATAATCATTGTCTTGAGGTACCATCATGTGGTTGCTTTTAGGAGCTAATGGATTATTACAATATGAATAGTGCCAGGAGGTTGACAAAACTTCCTGGAAGAAGAAAGTACCAAACTAACTGTATTACTCCTACAGGGAAGTATTTCTCTAAAATAATTTCCTTGTAGGATTTGATAAGGTGGTAATAAAAGTCTATTATGATTGATACCCATTTTTAAAGAATGACTGAAATTGTGAGAAAATGCTTCTATCACTGTATCTAAGTGTAACTTTGGGTAAAAGTGAAGTTTCTGATTGGGTTATCAATGCAGCATTGTCTAAGGCGGAAAAGTAAATCATAACCCACAGTGGACCACCAAACCCATGTATTTGGCATCATAATCCTGAGAGTCTATATTTTAATTCAGATACTATCTTCTGTTCAGGGTTATAGCAATTCCTAACACATAGTTGGACCTCAGTTTATCTTTGTTTATCATGGTCTGTTAGTTAGATCCACTGCTCTCTAACAGTTCTTGTAAATCTGTTAAGAAACCCCAAGTCAAGGTACTGAAACCTTCCTGGAGGTGGCAGAGCCTTCAGAAGGGTTCATAGCAGGGACTCTGAGATGGTTGCACAAGAGAGAACTGTGAGGCTAAGCATATGACTCTGTAGCTAGAAGACATGGGTGCCTGTCCAGTTGCTATGTGAGCTCAGTCAGATTACACAATCTCTAAGCTTCAATTCTTCTCAGATGTGAAAATGGTGGTGATGATAATATTTTTCTCATAGAGTTGCTACGAAGAGTAAACAGGATTGTGCCTAAAAGCCCCTGGTCCGTAACAAGAACGCGATACTTTTAAGACTTCCTCTAGATTTATGAGCTTCCTGCTTTTTGTGACAATGCTACAAGATGTTCGGGTAGAAATGCTTAGTGCCTTGTGATTTTCTGGAAGCTGAGTGAGGCTGAAGTGCTAATCTTCCTCTTGGTAATCGTTCTGCGTGTAAACACATCATGAGCTGAGAGCTGAACCCTGCTGTGACTGAGGAGTTTCAACCTGTGCTTCTGATATGTGCTAGGTCTACATGAGCTATGGTCATAATAGGTCATAATAGGTTCGCTGGGAAAAGGTCAAATTCTTAATGATCTTGTTTCCGTTGCAGTTTCACACCTGCAGTGGAACTCAAGGAGAAAGGGAAGAAAGGCAAAGCAGTTCACTTCACTGAAATTGATGGACCGGCTTCAGAAAGGTGGCTTAACTTTTTATCATGGCACCTCTTGGTGACTAACTCGTCCTTACAAACTCAATAAGATACCAGTCCCATCCTTGCAGATTGAAATGCAGCTGTCCATCAAGGAAAAAAACAGTAACTGTCTCAGAATTACTGTGGGAGATGCAAATAGTCCCTAGAAAAGCATTCCTATGATAACTTGGCTATTAGTACATTTTAAACTTCCTACAGTTTTTTAAAATCTGAAAATAGCAGCTATACCAGAATTAAATTTCATTCATTTTATTTATTCATTCATTCATTCATTCACTCATTTGCAGTGCTGGGGATCAAACCAGGACCTCACACTTGCTAGACAAACATCCTGTCACTAAATTACAGACAGCGTGCACACTTCTATCCCTAGCATAAGAAACATAGTACTCACCAAAGTGCATTCTGAAATAATATTGCATTAAGTGAAAGTCATGCATGAGCCAGACTCCTATGACTTTATAGCAAATTCTTTGTGCACCTCAAGATACATTAGATAGAATTAAAATCTTTTAAAATACTACCTGAGGCTATTGTATTCCAAAACAGGTTGACAGATAAAAGGCTTGCTTCAAGAGATGAAAAGTCAGCGAAAGCCTTAGAGAAACAATGTCAGCAGGGGACTGTCACTCTTGATGATGTTAAGTGTGAGTAACTTCCCCTCACATGCCTTACCCGATGTGCCCCTCTCTGGTGGTGTTCTCCCTCCTCAGTTTGTCTTCTTTTTTTCAGTTGTTGCTTTGCTTTCACTCCAAGATACTGAAATGCAGCGGGTATGTTCCTTCACAACGTTTATGAGGTAATGCTGGTGAGATATCATGGATACCCCCCTTCTTTTGCAGTGATTTTGTCTAATAAATGATAGGCCTGATTAGAGGAAGAGGCTGCCTCAATGCAAGCCATCCTCCTAGGACTCAGTCTCAAAGCCTGAGACTAGAGAATCTGGGAGAGGATGCCTGAGGTCACAGCAACCCCAAGTCCTAGGTGTTCCAGACAAAGTCCCAGGGCGAGGGGTCAGAGAGCTTGTTAGAGTCCCTTATGGCACCGCTTACTAGTAACCCCCCACTAGGGCCTCAGATGTTGGCAAAAGAGTGTGAGAAGAGAATGGTTTACTTTTGTTTGTTTTTTGAGATAGGGTCATGCTATGGACACGTTTTCTGTCATGTGTGGCAGCCCAGGCTGTCCTAAAAGTTGAGAGCCTCCTGTATTTGCTTTTCTGCTGCTAAGCTCACAGATGTGAACCACCACGTCCAACCTGTTCATTTTATAAACAATAGAAATAGATCGCTTATTTAATGAGAACTTGTAAAATGAAAAAATAACTAGTGAGTACAACTGCAATAATTTAGTGTCTGATTTCCTAGAAATGACTTTTTTTTTACAAAATCATATACATTTATATTTTCAAAAGTGAGTAGAATTTTCAATGGTAAATTAGTCACATGCTAGTCTTGAAAACACATATTTACTAAAAATATCTACTTATTCTTACACTGTGGCCTCATTATTTTTTGTGGGAAACCTGATGTTTGAAATAGGGAGTTGATTCCTTTCTTTTCTTTTTCCTTAAATTTTCCTGTAGAAATAAGAATCTTGACAATCTCCTCATGGCATTGTTGTACTATCTGTCTTATTACTTGGAAAAAAACTCACTGGAAAAGAAACCCAAAAGCTACATGGTGTAAGTAAAGACTTTATAATGCGCTTTAGAGTTTTATAACAGCACTATTATCTAGGGTAGAGACAATGGCATCTTTTAAATCTTGCTGGTGTACAAATACATTGTACATGGGAGAATTTGCTCTTTTTATTTTTTAATGCTCACTGAACGATTCATATAGGAATCCTAACAAAATATCCCAACTAGTGCAGATCAACACTGTTCAATAATGAGACATAATGAAAGCCATATTTATAATTTATTCTACTAAACTTTATATCTTAAAAGTATAAAAAGATACAGGTAAAATTCATTTTAATAGTTATTTTATTCAACTCAGTGACTCAAAAATGTTACCATTATAATATAGTCAATACTAGGATGTTATTATTTTTAAATAATCCTTTTTAAAAATTTTGTGTGTGGTATATGTATGTGTGTACATGTGTATCCATGAGTGTGCTCACCCATGCATGGGAATGTGGAGGCCAGAGGTCGACATCAGGTGTCCTCCTCTGTAATGCTCTACCTTTTCTTCCCTTCTTCCCTCCCTCCCTTCCTCCCTCCCTCCCTCTTTCCCTCCCTCCTTCTATTTATTTTTGAGACAGGGTCTCCCTGTAGGCCCAGCTGGCCTAGAACTCACCATGTAGACCGGGCTTGCCTCCATCTCTCAGAGTCTGCCTGCCTCTGCCTCCCAAGTGCTAGGATTAAAGTGCTGGGATTAAAAACTATTCCCACCTTTCTTTTCTGGTTTCCATGTTGACAAAGTTTATGCTCAAAGGTGTTTACGGGGGCTGGAGAGATGGCTTAGTGGTTAAGAGCACTGGCTGCTCTTGCAGAAGACCTGGATTTAATTCCCAGCACCCATATGGCAGCTAACAACTTTCCATAACTCCAGTGCCAGGATAATTCAACACCCTCTTCTGACCTCTGTGGGCATTGCACAACATCGCTGCACTTAAACACGTGCAGGCAATGCACTCATACACGTAAAATAAATAATTTTTTCAAGGTTTGTAAGCATCTAATAACAAAACACACTAAATAACATTCTACATCACAGGAAAAAAAACAAGGTTTCTTAGACTGTCTTTTTGAGAACTTAATTGCTCTAGGCAGAGGTAGCTCAGAGATGAGCACCAGGGCAAGAATCTGGGAACTTGGAGTCCAGAGCACAATGCCTCTCAGGCTTGGTGACCTTTCACAAGCCATGGAACTTTCCAAGTGACCAGGCTGTCCTCCCCAATGATTTAGCTGTCAGGAATGCTGGGTAGAGCCATGAACTTGTTGATACAGAATACTTTAAAAAAAATAAAACTCTTGAATGTGATTAAGCAGTTTGAGAAACATTTTATGGCTAGATAGGTGCTTCCGGATAGCAGTTTTGTAAAGAATCAGATAAATATTTCAGACACCGGCACTCTTGTAACACCACCCTATTATACAGTGTATTATTTCAGGGTGACATTTCACAGCAAACACAGAGCATCAAAAGCTAAAGCAGGCTGTGGCTTAGAAGGCTTGAGGATTCTTTGCTCTTCCCAAACTGAACTTAGTAGATTTTGATAATACTTTGCCTTATTATATTTTATATAATCTCTTCTAATTCTGATGCTTATTACTAATCTGGCAAAGACATTTGTTTTATATTTTAATTTATGCTCAACAGAAAAGAATGGTCTTATGGCTATTTATAAATGTACTAAAACTTACTAGAACACAAACCAGCCCAAGTCTTAAAATTATGGATTCTGAAAAATATTGATAACCTTTTATTTTCAAGTACCCACTAGTCAGTTGGTTTACTTCATTATAATAGAGTTTAATACAGATTGTAGTTTAATATAGATTGTATTAGGGTATTTGCATAGAGGAAAATAATTTATTTCAGTCACACAAAGCTAATTAATGTCAATTCCTTAGTTACTGGCTGTCAGAGTGGTATTTGTTTCATTGCTCTATTTTAGTTATTTTGAAAGTTTCCCACTTCATGATAGGTAA
The DNA here is from genome assembly GCF_000622305.1 of Nannospalax galili. Lineage (NCBI taxonomy): Eukaryota > Metazoa > Chordata > Mammalia > Rodentia > Spalacidae > Nannospalax > Nannospalax galili. The sequence continues at coordinate 220,388 of NW_008355157.1, forward strand.
ATAATTATATCGAATAGTTTTTGAATTGAATTTTAAATTTTATTTTTACCTGCATTTATGTAAGTCCACCACATGCATGCAGTGTTTGTGGAGGCCAGAAGAAGGCATCAGATCCTCTAGAACTGGAGCTATTGATGATTGTTAGCCCAGTCAGTACTGTTTTATTTATTTATTTATTTATTTGTTTGTTTTTTTTTGGTCTTTTTAAGACAAGTTCTCTTCCTGTAGCCCCAGCTGGCCTGGACCTCGCTATGCAGACCAGGCTGACTCGAACTCACAAAAATCTGCCTGCCTCCCAAATTCTCAAGTACTGGGATTAAATGCATGCACCACCATGTCTGACTGCAGCCAGTACCCTTAACTGCTGAGCCATCTTTCTATCCCCTGAATTGAAATTTTTAAAAAAGTTTTTTTTGAAATCATGATGTATCTGAGGCTGGTCTTGAATGCCTGATCCTCCTGCCTCCACCTCCAAAGTGCTGCGATTATAGTTGTGTGTCATCACCGCCCCCAGTTCAATAAATATCTTTCATTCATAAAATTTCCCTGTATAAAAACCCTGGGTTTTGTACCCAGCACTGCATAAACCAGGTATGATGATGCATGTCTATAATCTCAGTACCAGGACATGGAGTTAGGATGATCAGAAGTTCAAGGTCATCTTCAGCAAAATAGTGAGTTCAAGGCCAGCCTGGACTACACAATACCCTGTCTCAAACAACAATAACAACAGGGACTGGAGAGATGGCTCAGTGGTTAAGAACACTGGCTGTTCTCGCAAAAGATCCAGGTTCGAATCCCAGCACCCACATGGCAGCTAACAACTGTCTGTAACTCCAGTCCCAGGGGATCCGACAGCCTCTTCTGACCTCTGGGGGCATTGCACAACATGGGTGCACTTACCTACATGCAGGCAATACATACATACACATAAAATAAAAATAAATAAAATTTATTTTAAAAGCCAATAACAACAACAACAACAAAATAAACATATGTAGGGCAATGTTACAGAAAGAAAACCGCAGCAACTGCCTAGGGGATGCTTTTCAAACGTGGTTGTGGTATAGGCAGATCAGCTCTACCTAGAATTTTGTTTTGAGGTTGCCTTCCGTTTATGCCTTTTTTCATGGCGTCTTTCCTTTTTTCCATTTCAACACAGGTTCTATTTTATTTGTTTATTTTCAGGAGTCTGTTCTCTCCTTCCACTATGTGGGTCCCAGGGATTGAACTTGGATTGTCAGGCTTAATGACAAGCATCTTTACCCCACTGAGGCATCTCTCTGACCATAGGTTCTTTATGCGTATTTCTAAATGTATCCCAAATACCATCTGCCTTGTAATCAGTTGGAGTGATTAACTTTCCTGGGCTCCAGAATCTTGGAGAGTGCTTCACATTGGGAATCTGTACTTTTAACAAGTAAACCAGGAGATTTTTCTGATGTAATTTACTAAAACTTGAGAACTATTGACTAAAATCTTTCAATGCAATCCTTCCTTTCTCTCCCCCCCCCCCCCCCCCCCCGCTTTTCTTCCTTTGCATTTCTTGATGGCTGTTTGATTTGTTTGGATATCTGTAGCAAAAGAAGAGGATCAGTTAAAAGAAAAAAAAAAGAGGATTAGTAAATGGCAACTCTGGCAAAGTAGGGTGAAAGGTATTTGAAGGAGGCAGGAGGCAGGCCTTGGCATATGGCCATCAGGCTACACGTGGAGGGGTGTGACATCTGCACACTTAACGTTGGAGAGCACTTTGTTTATTCCAGAAACTCATTTTACTCCAGGGGCTCACAAGCCTTTCATAGCTTGTGATAACATTGTGTGCTTTTTAAACATCCATGTTATCCTTAAATTCACCCCTCACTGTCACAGCATGTTTTCAAATAGTCTAGTGATTAACTTCAGCAGGGCCAGTGATCTATCACTATTGAGAATGTGTTTCATTGGCTTTCCAGTGACACTTAAGTTTTTAGGAGCACACATTGGACTGTGTTGTGAACAGTATTGTTTTTTACTATCTTGTACTGCAAAAACTTATGAGACTGCAGACCTACTGTAACCTAAGGACAGAGTGTCTTTTACAAAGTCCCTTTGCAATTCAATCAGAGCTGAGCCTGTGTTTTCATAGGGAAGTGATGTTATTACACTGGATGTCTAAGTAGCTAGAATATTAGCCAGCAAATGGCTCCCTACCAAACAGTGGAACAAAGAACTGGGAGCAGCTTGCATTCAGACATGGAACCCCAAAACTTAGTAGTAACACCAGGGCCATGGGAGAAGCTGAGCAAAGTCTCTACAAGTGCTTTGGGAAACAGAGGAGTGTGAGTTGCCAGCTGCCTTGGCCACTAGCACAGGTAACTTGTTACTTGAGAGTTCTGTAGGAATTAGGATTTACTGTGTATATAACTGAGGATACATAAAAGGTATCAAGTTTAAGGAATCTGTATTTACCATAAACCTGAGATGCTGATTCCAGTAATTAATAACTATTAAGAGACTTAGAAGACTTTCCTATGCCACAGATCAAGTAAGCTTGACTCATGTTCTGGTTTGTTTCTCTATTGCTGTGACAAAATACTCTGACCAGTACCAACTTGGGGAGGAAAGGGTTTATTTCATATTACATCTCCCGGGTCACAATTTATCAGGGAGCCCAAGGTAGGAACTCAGGGCAGGAACCTGGAAGCAGGAGCTGGAGCACAGGCCATGGAGGAAAGCTGCTTACTGGCTTGCTCCCCTGGCTCCTGCTCAACCTGCTTTCTTAGGCAACACAGGCCCACCTGCCCAGGGGTGGCACCACCCACAGTGGGCTGAGCCCTCCCACGTCACACAACAATCAAGAAGATGCCCCACAGACATGGCCACCAGCCAGTCCAATGAAGGAAATTCCCCAATTGAGGCTCCCTCCACCCAGGTGCGTCAAGTTGACACTAAAGCTATCCAGTATAACTCACTAGTATTGCTTTTAAAATAGTTTATAATTCTGACTTCTTGCTAGTTAATATAGACTTATGCCAGGATTAATCCATCTTGTCTCCACCCTCCCCCCCCACACACAGAGGCCTGGTAGAGAAGAAAGAAATGGAGTTGGTTCTGAGCAAGTTAGAAGCAGCACAGAAGTACCTGGCACAGAAGTACTGCATGCTTGTGCTGGGTGTGGGCATGCCAGATAAGCATCACATGAACTGTGGAAAGTAAGTCTGCACTTCCAACGACATTAGGGTGTCACAGCCCTAGCACCCTCCAATCTTACTTCTGGTACCCTTGAGAAAGTATTCCCTTTTGTCATCTAGAATAATGGGACTCAAGTGAGACTGTCCCAAGCACTAATGATGCCTACTTTGAGAGAACCAAGTGAGCTTGGAAGGCATTCCAGAGTCGAAGCTGGTATTTCAAAACTTTCTTCTCCTTGGGATGAAATTACTTCTCCCTATGGAATCTTGTTCTTAGCCAGGAAGGATTCCTGCTGTAGGACTGGTCTACTTGGCTGCCTTGGGAGGAGGCCAAGTGATAGGTCAGTGTCATAGGGGGAATGCATCATCTTCTTATATAACAGCAACTGCAGTTGTGAGGACCAACTACCGAGAGGGGGCAATAAGATGATGGTGTCTGTGGGAAAATGAGGTTTATCTCAGGATGTCAATGTCTACATGCTGTAGTTAAAGTTTAAGAGTATTACAGCACAGGAAACTTTGGGATCACAGAATCCTAAGTAGTTTCACAGCAGGCCCAAGAGCCACACCTTGGCCATAGGAAAAAAATCCAGTACATGATATCCCCATGCTTTCAAATATAGTTTTGTCAGTGAGCATACTTAGTTGTTCCTGTAACTTTTTTGTGTTCTATATTTTCTGTATACTGTCTTTAAAATTTTTTTTGATTGATTTCTTTTTATTTTATGTGTATGTGTTTTGCCTGCATACATGTAAGTGCACCTGTGTCATGCAGTGCCCATGGAGGCCAGAAGAGGGTGTGGGATTCTCTGGAACTGGAATTATGAATGGTTGTTAGCCACCATGTGGGTGCTGGAAATTGAACCCAGGTCCTCTGCAAGAATAGCTAGTGCTCTTAATTGTTGAACCATCTCTCCAGCCCCTCTGTGTGCTTTCTTATAGTAGTCTGTGTATGGCACATAATTTCAGCAACAGCTAGAGTTATTCCATTGTGTGTAATCTACCCATTTAATTAGCCATTCTTTTGTGAAGGTGTGTATGGTTTCAGTTTTTCTGTTTTATGATATTTTTGGTTGTTAGCCTTAGCCTTTAATGGCTGCACTATCCCTCCAGCCCTGTTTTATGATATTTCTAAAAATATTTTATTATTTTTATTTTATGTGTATGAGTGTATTGCCTGCATGTAAGTGATTGCACCCATGTTGTACAATGCCTCAGAGGTCAGAAGAGGGTTTCGGATTCCCCTGGAACTGGAGTTAAGGATGGTTTATAGCGCCATGTGGGTCCTGGGAATTGAACCCAGGTCTTCTGCAAGAGCAGTCAGTGCTCTTAACCACTGAGCCATCTCTCAAGCCCCTGTTTTATGATATTTTTGCATTGGAAAATTTATTCAAAATATTTTGTTCTTTTGGGCTATTTTCTTATGGCTTATTACACAGAAGGTGTTTAACTAGAAGGCACAGACATGGTTAAATTCTCTTGATACATACTGCTGAGGTTAGTGGCAGGTGTGGTAATGGTGGCACATTCCTGTACTATGAAGCACCTGGGTGGCTGAGGGTGGATCATTTGGAGACCTGCCTGGGCAACACACAAATAAGTGAGCTGGAGAAATGGCTCAGTGGTTAAGAGTGCTGGTTGTTCTTGTAGAAAACCTGGGTTTAGTTCCCAGCACCAACATGGCAGCTAATATCTGTGTGCAATGCCCATGGAGACCAGAAAAGGGCATCGGATCCCCTGGAACTGGAGTTACAAATAGTTGTGAGCTTCCACGTGGGTGCTGGGAACCAACCCTGGGCCCTCTGGAAGAGCCAGAAGTGTTCTTAACTGCTGAGCCACCTCTCTAGTCATCTTTATTGTTTTTAATTTTTTAAAATTACATTTTAATTTAGTGTGCATGTGTATGTTTGTGCACATGCATGCGCTTGCCCATGCGCTTGGTAATGTGCATGGACATGTGCATGCTATGGTATGACTGTGGAGGTCAGAGGACAACTTGTGGGAGTTGATCAGGTCTATCTTTCTACCATGTGGGTCCTGGGGATTGGACTTGGATCAGCAGGCTTGACTGAGCTATCTTGCTGGTCCCAAGTTAAGATATTTTCTGTTATCATCAGTCATAAGTGCATTTGGTTGTGTTAGCTTTTATGACTTAAAAATTTTTTGATAGCTTAAAGATATGTATAAAGTTAAAAAGATGTTCTGTCTGACTGAATATCTACTTATTTCATTTTAATGATTTGCCAAGAAAGAAATGGGACTTTGCACGAGTTTTCATCATGTCCCACAGCGATCATTGGTCACTTGTTCTTCTCTTTTGTTGCTTTGTTCTGTTTCTATACCTTTGGAAAATGACTCACATTTTATTTATTTGAACTTGTCCAACTTGTTTCTGATGCTCTTTCATAATCACACAAGTTCTTGCCATTCCTGTATTAAACTACCTTTCTTTCCTAATTTTTACTTTATTTAAAAAATATTTCTCTTGCTGGGCGTGGTGGCACATGCCTTTAATACCAGCACTTGGGAGGCAGAGGCAGGCATATCTCTGTAAATTCAAGGCCAGCCTGGTCTAAATAGTGAGTTCCAGGTCAGTTGGGTCTACAGGGAGACCCTGTCTCAAAAAGACCAAAAAAAATTTCTCTTTTTAAGATTTTTATTTTATTTTTATGTGTGTGTGTGTGTGTGTGTGTGTGTGTGTGTGTGTTTATATACTCAGTATGCACATGTGTACAGATGCCCATGGAGGCCAGAAGAGTGTGTTGAATTCCCTAGAGCTGGAGTTACAGGCTGTTGTGAGCCATCCAACTTGGATGCTGAAAAATCAAACTCAGATTCTTGGGAAGAGCAGTAAGTGCTCCTTACTGCTGAGCCATTTCTCCAGCCCCCTTTTCTTACTTTAAAAAAATCAGATCAAAAGTGCTAGACTTTGATCCATTTGAAATGTATCATGATACATCAGATGAGCTCTGAATTGAAGAGCTTTCTCTTTACTAATATTCCATTTTTCCAATAGTATTTATTAGTGACTTTTTTTTCTCTAAGACATTTCTTATTTATTAGATGTTGAATTCTTCTAATATTTTAATTCAATTTGGGAAGTTTGTATTGAATTTTACCAATCAATTTTTCTGTTTTAAACAGAACTCTGCAGTTTGTTTTGCTATGATTTGTTTAACACACATTGAGTGCTCATGTTGCAGGAACGGCAATGCCTAGCACAAAGAAAACACTGTTTAGGTGGAGGTGGCTGGCTAGCACCATGGAAACACAGACTGAGAATAGGACCCATGGCAGGAGAGTGAGGGACAAAGCGAGCCAGGCTGGAAAGGGGGTGCCTGGCATCTGGCAGCGAGTTAACTCCTGTCACCTTGGGAATTCTGTACTTGGCAGTCTTGGCTACTTGAGAGAAATTTCTAGTTTGTTCTAAAGATAAATTCCTTGAACCAGAGCTACTAGGTCAAAATGTGTATATTTAAACATGACACACAAGGTGGAGATTTAGGAGTTACTGCAGAACAGGTGCTACTTTGGACAAGGAAATAAATGGACAGAGAGTAAATTGAGTGTGGGTGATTTCTAAAAGTTAATGTTGGAGTTTTCGAAAAGCAAATGATTTTTACTATTTTCCCATTCTCTTCTGAGGCACTCTGATTTGTCGTGATATTTTGTTTTTAACGGTTTGGTACTTTTTTTGTTTGTTTGTTTTTGAGACAGGGTGTCCCTGTAGCCCCAGCTGGCCTGGAACCTACTATGTAGACCAGGCTGGCCTCAAACTCACAGAGTTCCACCTGCCTCTGCCTCCCGAGTGCTCGGATTGAAGGCATGCGCCACCACGGCCAGCTAACAGTTTGGTACTCTATTTTTTTCCCAACTTATTTTTTTTTTGTCATGACCCAGCCCTTACTAAATGTTTTATGTCTTTCATTTGGGCTTAGATTTCTACCCTTCTATGTACTGAGGTGTGTTATGTACCTGAGGATGACTTTTGAACTCATGATCTTCCTGCCTCTACCTCCCAAGTGCTGAGATTACAGGCATGTACAGCTACATCTCTCTCCAGGCTCACTCTTTTACAACCTGCTGTGATCGCTACTAATGCACTCCTGTGAGACCCAGTCAACCTCTCCATAATACCAGCATTCATCCCTTTATGAAGATGGTCATTATCCAGTCACCATCTACTCTGTCCTACCTCTTAAGGTCCCACCACATTTCCGTCCTGTCACATTGGCAAATTAAATCTCAACATATATTTGACAGGGACAAACTAGATCCAGACCATAGCTGTCAGTGCATGTGTACTGAGTACTCACTAGTATATACATTCCTTACTGTGGGTTACAGGCAAAGTTTGAAAGCCACTGCATTATATCTGTTCTATACCACCTTCTTATGTTTCCATAAGAATGTATGCTTTGGCCAGACATAGTTGTGCATGCCCGTAACTCCAGCACTCAGGCGGAGGAAGCAGAAAGACCACAAGTACAAGGGCCAGCCTGGGGTACGTAGTGAGACCCTATCCAAAACAAAAAAACAAACAAACAAACAAACCCGAGAAAAAAAACAAAGCAAAAAGCCAATTGGCTTTTGATAAACCTTTTCAATCTATTACATGATGGCATTACTTGTCAGCTACTGATTTAATTTAGTCATACTCATTTATAGGATCATTTGAGTATATTACTGAGTTCCCGTTTTATTTTAGGGGGGGAAGAAAATTTAAAATCTAGTCCCTCATAGTATTGTTAATTTAAATATAGAAACCACTAGATATCTCTTTTTAAAATATTTTATCATTTTTATTTTATGTGTACGAGTGTAATGCCTCCATGTATGTGAGTGCACCCGTGTCATGCAATGCCTGTGGAGGACAGAAGAGGCCATTGGATCCCCTGGAACTGGAGTTACAGACGGTTGTTAGCTGCTATGTGGGTCTTGGGATTCAAACCCGGGTCTTCTGTAAGAACAGCCAGTGTTGTTAACCGCTGAGCCATCTCTCTAGCCCCAACCACTAGATATCTTTAGCTGCAGCCATGCTCAAGGGTCTTTAGGGTCAGCTGCAAAGGACAAGAAGACGTATAGAGTAATGCAATGATCTCATGTGCTGTTGACTTAAGTCTGGCTACTCATCACACAAGAAATAATTACGTCAACAGACAAGGTGTTGAGGCAAGGAAGGCAATGTTATTTGAAAAACTGGCTCAGTAACAGTATGGAAGGCTCTTGTCCAAAGTCCATCTTTCTGGGGAAACTGATTAGGACTTGTTTATGAAGGTAGTTGATGGGTGTTTCCAGACAGGTGGGGGCTTCTCATAACATATGGGCTAGGTGGTGCACATCTGATCCTAATCATTTAGTCTTGAGATGCTTTTCTGTTTTGCAAATCTCAAGAACAAAGAACATTATCTTATCTGTCTATTCTTGTCACCAATTAGTTTGGACAAGTACAGTTCCTGATATTATTAAACAATGGACAAATTAGAGGCGCTGCCCCAAGGACCTCTTGCTAGTTGCCACGTTCTCAAGGTCAGAAAAGAAAACATCCATGAATGCTTGGCTTCAGTCTTAACAGGTGAGGTACAGCAGTAGATATGCTGGGCATCGATAGATAGTTAAAACTGGAGATTAAAAATTCAGCATCTGGGCTGGAGAGATGGCTCAGCGGTTAAGAACACTGTTCTCACAGAAGACCTGGGTTTGAATCCCAGCACCCGCATGGCAGCTAACAACTGTCTGTAACTCCAGTTCCAGGGGATCCAATGGCCTCTTCTGTCCTCCATGGGCATTGCCCGACACAGGTGCACTTAAGTACATGCAGGTAATATATGCATACACATAAAATAAAAATAATAAAATATTTTTTAAAAAATTCAGCATCTAAGAGCTTTCTTGGAACCTAAATACAGAGAGCTCCAGGAGGTCCTTCAAGCAAGAGATTTTGTCTTTTCTTGACAAAATTTTCAAGAAAAGTACCGTGATAAAATTATAATCAGCTTTACAGTGCCCTACTCAATTATTTATAAAATCACCTTTACTCATCTTAACATTGCATCTAATTTATTTGTCTTCAGAGTGTCAGTTCAAGTTGGAAAAAGTAGAACAAAGTCACCCCCCTTTTGTGCTGGCAGTGTTGTGGTGGAACAGTTCTCCAGCATGTGCAATGCCCTGGCTTCAGTTCCTTTACCACAAACAAAACGAAACCTTGCTCTTAAAAAAATAAATGTATTTTGAGCTGGGCATGGTCACGCATGCCTTTAATCACAGCACTCCGAGGCAGAGGCAGGTGGATCTCTGTGAGTTCAAGGCCAGCCTGGTCTACATAGTGAGTTCCAGGACAGCTGGGGCTACAGGGAGACCCTGTTTCAACAAAGATCACTTTGTGGAGTTATTTCTCTCCTTTCACCTTTAATGAGTTCTGGGGGTAGAACGCAAGTCACCAGGCTTATATAGCAAGCACCTTTACCGACTGAGTCATGTTGCCATCCCCATTTACATATTTAATATTGAAAAGGACAGGTACATTGGAAACATTTGGGGAATTTAAGAAAACATAAACAATTATACCATAATTAAAAAATCCGCCCCCCCCCTTTTTTTAAGTTTCCTGAGTACACCATCTGTGCTTTTCATAATATGGTTTTTAGGGCTAATTGGGTAAAGCACTTGCCCCACAAGCGTGATGACTTAAGTTTGATCCCTGGAATCCACAAAAAGGTATAAGAGAGGCACTGGAGAGATGGCTCAGCAGTTAAGAGCACTGACTGCTCTTGCAGAGGACCCGGGTTCAATTCCCAGCACCCACACAGTGGCTGTGAACCGTCCTTAACTCGAGTTCCAGGGGAATCCGAAGCCCTCTTCTAACCTCTGTGGCATTGCATGACACGGGTGCACTCACAACATTCAGGCAATACACTCATACACATAAAATAAAAACAATAATAAAAAAAGGTATAAGAGAAAAGATTCCACACAGTTGTCCTCTGACCTCCACCCATGTGCACACTTACCCACACACATAGTATAGACACAGTTTTGTTACAGAACTTTAGAGGAGTCTCTTGTGTTTAAAAATCAGCAATTACCTCTGGTTAGCATGGCTTATTTCCGAAAGGCCCTGATCTTCGGCACTGTTGGGAGTTTCACCTGTCTTTTCTTTTTTTAATTTTTATTTTAAAATTATGTGTGTCCGTGTATGGGAGTGCAGGTGCCCATGGTTGGGAGCTACACAACGTGGATGCTGGGAACAGGTCCTTTGCAAGAGCAGTACTTGCTCTTAACCACTGAACCATCTCTTCAACTCTACCTGTCTTTCTGTCACTTGTTGGACAGCAGTTTAGAAGGAGAGCTTAGAGCTCACTACCCCACCATTCACAAGCCAAATTCCATACAGGTCAAATGACTAAATAAAGGAGATGGAGGAAAATGAATTATAGCAATCTTTTTAAACTTCTGTCTCCTGCATACCTAGCTCCTGGTTTGTTTGTTTTTTTTTCTTTTGTTGTGGTGCTGGAATTCTAATCCAGAGTCTCACATGAACTCTTTTTATCATGGCTACTAGAAAAGTTTAAATTATGATTACAGTTTACATCATGTTTCTATTGGATTGTGTTGTTTATAAATCTTGTTTTGGTCAGGTATGGTGGAGCATGCCTTAATTCTAGCACTTAGTAGTCTGAGGCTTTTAGAAAGGTCACTAGAGCTCTGGAGTTTGAGACCATCCTGGGCAACATAGCAAGACTCTGCCTCAAAAAATAACAAATAAGCTGGGTCTGGTAGTGTACACCTTTTGTCCCAGCACTCAGGAGGCAGAGGTAAGTGGAGCTCTGTGAGTTTGAAGCCAGCCTGGTCTACATAGTGAGTTCCAGGCCAGCTGGGGCTACAGGGAGACCCTGTCTCAAAAAGACCAAAAAAAAAAGCAAGTTTGCAAGTTTGCAGAGAATTTCTGGGTGCTTAAATTTTAATGCATAGTCAATAAATTTCAGTTTATAATCAATTGATTAAAAAATTTATGTACTTAATATAAAATCACAAAATACAAAAGGAATGAAGGAAGGAAGTTCACATCAAAGTACAAGATGAGTTTATGGAAAGTTGAACTGTGAGGTCCCTAAACCTGCTCGTGCTGTATAAATGCTTCCTGGGCTCATTTCAGCCTCACACGCCCAGCTGAATCAGGATGGCAAGAAGAGCCTGCACTCAGCATTCTGTGGTTTGTTTCTGTGATATAGGCTGTATTAGTTTGCTTTGGGCTTCTTTGGATTGTCCTAATGTAAGCTCTGCTCTGAGTTTTGCCCAGAAGGCAAGCTGACTTTTTAGTATCAAAACAGTGTGTATTTTCTTTTCTGTTTAAGCCTAGCAGATTGCTATGGTCTTTGGTTTCAGCAGAAGTCTTGAAAGGACAAATTGCTTAGGTGGAGGCCTTGAATGGGTTAGACATGTTGAAGCTTGTCTCCAAACATTTCTGTTAGGCTGTTGTTCAAATTTTGTTGATTTTTTTTTTTTTTAAAGATCATGTCTTACTATTGTAGCTAGGCTGACCTGGAATCGGCTATGCAATTCAGGCTGACCTGAAACTCATGATTCTCCTGTCTCAGCTTCTCAAGTGCTGGGATTATAGGCATGTGCTGCCATGCCCAGCTTGTTATCCAATAGTGCTATATGAAAACTATTCTAAAGGAAAAGTGTACTTCCCTGGTATTCTGCTTCTGAGGATAGTGGTACATACATTACAGGGCTGAGTGTTGGAATAAGATCTGAGCTAACTACATATATTTCTTTGGGTTTCAATCTCAATATCAGCTTCCTCAAGTGTAAAGTAGAAATAACAGTGTTGATGACCACACATGGGGTATTATAAGGGCTAAATATGATAGCCAGTGTAAAGGGTGTGGCATATTTCTGGGCCTGTGGTGAGACAGAGCGTGAGGGTAGGAAGATATGGTAGAACATAGCTGTTTATGTCATGGAAGCCAGGAAACAGAGAGAGGGGAAGAAACCAGGGGAAAAATCTACCTTCCAGGGCATACCCCCAATGATCTACTACCTCCAACTACACTATATTACTTGAAGTGTCCATCATCTCTAAATAACATCATCAGCTGACAACCAAGCCTTCAGCATGTGGCCTCTAGGGGACCATAATAGGGCCACAGATCAGAATCTTACATTTTTTGAGGAAGATGAACTTATTCTCCACCTATAATTATGATTTTTTATATTGCAGGGAAAAAATATCAGACACACAGAAAGACTGGAAATTCTTTGAGGTAAGTCACTTATGTTTGGGACTTTTCTTTTGATATGAAAACATGATATACAGTAATAGTCAATGGCCATTTGTTAGGCACTTATTTTTAGTGACTATCCTTTCTAAAAAGGGTTCTGACAAAATGCAGGCTACATCTTAGAATTTTGGTCTGACTGTCCTGCAAACATGAATACATGTGTAATTTTTGCACAGCTTCTGGGGATAGTGAGCAATTGGGTCATCTGCGTTTGTGTCTACTTAGTATTGTAGAGATAGTGGGAGCTTTTCACATCATCTCTGAGGATTGTAATTCTTCTCTTTTGCTGTCGTAGTCCTTTTATACTTTCTGTACACGTGTAGCTTGGATTGTCTTCCGACGTCAACACTTGACAGAGATTGAGGAAGAAGTAGGAAGGCTCTTTCATACCAACATGTTCAACATTCCTCGAAGGAAACGTGAAGATGAAGAATCAGGAGGGGTGAAGAAGCGCATGACATTGGTACAATTCAGGTAGGACCTTTCATTCTTTTTTCTTCTCTGTTGTTGAGATTAAGGTCTCATTATGTTGCTCAGATGACCTCAAGCTTACAATCCTTAGCCTTTCAAGCAGCTAGGATTGCAGGCCTGCACCATGGCACCCATCTCAAGTATGACTCTTTGATTTTCCTAAACTCAAGGATATTTGTAGGAAGCACGATGATGTCACCTGACTGTCACCTTTTTCTCCCACAGGAGAATGATGGCAAAACGCCCAGCAATTAAAAAAGCTGTGGATATGCGCTCCCCAGTCTTGTCCACACTGCTGCCCTCTCTCAGAGAAAAAGCTCAACATATTGCTGAAAAAAAGTATGTGGCAGGCATCAAACTCCCACCCCATATGGAGAACCACATAGCAAGTCTAGAGTCTGTGGCCATGCCAATGTAAGTGACCCAAGGAGAGAGACAAGAGAGTCCTCAGTGGTGCCTCCTAGGTGGGTGTGGGAGGGGCAGAGCTGCAGACACTGATTCTTTAGCAGCAGAAGAAAGCACCTGTTTCCCTGCTTACCCACTGTGCCTCTCCCCTGTCCAGAGCATCTCAACTTATGCCCATCTGGGCTAGAAAAAAATTGCTAGAAAGTTGTGCTAGACTCGAAATAGTAGCCTTTAAGAGTGAGGAATGGACTCTTGAATGCTGAAGGTTTCTATAGGAACTCATTGTGGGGAAATGTGGGCAGAGTCAGAACAGAATCTTGCTATGGACTGAGATTTGGATTGGGAGGCAAGGACACCATAGCGTCATGAAAACAGGTATAGTGTTTAAAGGTGTGTGCATGCATGTGTGTATGTGTGTGTTAGCTTTGACATGCACACATACAGTGGAAACCAGAGCCACAAGTCACATCCACAATTGTGAATATGAGTCTTTGGCTTTACCATTTATTAACTAGCAATCATTTTTTTCACAGAGTTGGCATCTTGGGGGAACCTCGATATCTGTTCAACCCTCATACTCTTCTCCCCCTTGAACTAGAAGAAAATGGGAAACTGAGAGGGAGAAATTCTTCCATAATGGAGAGAAATAACATGAGGATTCAGGACACGCTGGACTTGGTCGTGAGAACACTGTTTTCCCAAAACTAGTGTGGCTAAATAATATAGTTTGTTCCAGTTCTGTAAACTAGGTCCCTGTGTTTGAAGTAAACTACTTTGACTTAATACTTTATATAGAATTAATGTTTCTTCTTGTTATAAAATAGCTGTTTAAATGGTTCAAGTTATTTTTTGTTCAAGTTTTGTTAAAAATTTCAGTAATAGATTATTAAAGAATTTCAGAAAACTCTGAAATTTTTCTACTTGTACTAGTTTGTGTGTGTATTCATGTGTTTGCAGGTGTGGCTGTGTGTGCATGTGTGCATGGAACTTGTGTGTGTATGCTTTGAAGACAGAGGACAGCTGTGGCTATTGTTCCTTAGGGGCTGTTCACTTAATCTTATAATACTTTTATATATTTAAATTTTTTATCCTTTAATTTTTAAATAAAATTACTCTGTGTGTGTGTGTGTGTGTGTGTGTGTGTGTGTGTGTGTGCATGTAGGGACAGGAAATTGGATCAGGTAATTAGGCTTGTACAGCACACTCTTTAACCCACGGAGCCATCTTTCTAGTCCTCAACTTGTTTGTTTTAAATATGTATTTAGTTAGTTAGTTAGTTTTTTGTTGTTGGTAGTTTTTGAAATAAATAATTTATTGAGAATTTCATACATGCATATAAGGTGTTTTGATCAAATCCATACCCACTCTTTCCCCTCCAACTCCTCCCATAGCTCCCCACCACTTTTTTCTGATAACTTCATGTACTCTTTCTTCTTCTTTATTTATTGTATTGATTTTTATGGGGGTTTTGGCTACTCTAACATTCCCCCCACCCCAAGAGGTAACTCTAAAATCTTTTAAGGATTAGATACAAGCTCCCAAATACTTTTGACATTTTTGGCCTTTGAAACAGAGTATGTTGCTAAGAGGCCCAAGGACATTGTGACTTTTAGCCAAGAAACTGGCTACTTTTCTTTGGGGTCTTTTTACCCTAACTGCCTAGCCAATTCCTACCTCCATCCTCTGAAGAGGTTACCCAAATTGCCAATAGGGAATCAGGACGCAGACTGCTCTGGCTTCTTCCATGCTGAACAGGGACGCAGGGTGAGGCAATTGGAGTACCCCTTCAGTGGGTCTATCTAAGACTCCCAAAATTGCATAACTCTTATCTCTAAGGAGAAAAGAAAGTCATTGAATCATGAATAGGAGCTGTGAAGGAGAAGTAAAGGCAAGAGTAATTAGCATTACAAGTTCTAGAGAGGGAACTAGAAAAAAGTCAGAACAGGGCAATTTTCAAATGTTCATATGAGAGTCCATTGGAATTTCTTGACAAGGGCTTCCAAAAGCATCCCTATATTGGGTTCTTCTTCATTTTTCTTTTGTGTTCCAAGGGTGGACTCTAGAGTGATGGATTCAGGATTTGCTTTCAGGTATTTTGATAGCTGTTGGAGTGTTTAGAATCAGTGTCAGTTCCTTCTCAAAGGCTTCTAGATAGGAGGAGGAAACAAATTTAGCCATCATTTTAGAACAATAGCTGGTTGTTTCCCTTAGCTACAGGAGGGCACTACAGTATTAGAGAGCAAGATTTGAAGTCTTACATCTGAGCAGCACTTTCTGGTTAGGTTTGTTTTAAATATGCATTTATTTAGTTAGGTGTTTTTTTGTTTTTTTGTTTGTTTTTTGAGACAGCATCTCCCTGTAGCCCCAACTGACCTGCAACTCGCTATATAGACTAGGTTGACCTCATGTCACAGAGATCTGCCTGCCTCTGCCTCCTGAGTGCTGGGACTAAAGGCATGTACCACCATGCCTGGCTCTTATTTTTATTTTTCATTGTACAAGTGTTTTGCCTACGTGCATTTATATGCATCCCATATGTGCCTGAGGCCAGAAGAGGCCATTGGATCCCCTGGAACTGGAGTTACAGATAGTTGTGAGCTGCCATGTGGGTGCTGGGAATTGAACCCAAGTTTTCTGAAAGAACAGCTGGTATTCTTAACCTCTGAGCCATTTCCCCAGTCCCTCACCTTGTTTTGTTTTTGTTGTTTGTTTGTTTTGTTTTTTTGTTTCATTTTTTTGAGACAGGGTCTCTCAAACTCCTGCCTCTGTTGTAGGACTGACATTCTTGGGGGAGACAGACATGAGGCAAACCATGAAGCAATTGCAATGCTGGTTAGTGCTGCAGATGCACCGACGCTTTATAACCAGAGACCTGCAGGAAGAGCCAGGGAGGTCTGTGAGGGAAAGGAAAGCCATCCCCAAAGAGCTGACATTTAACTCTGAGACCTGAAAACTCAGGACTTGCAAGGGTGGAATGTGAGGAAAGGAATACTCCGGGCTTCCTTAGTTATCTATTGCTGCATAACAGATTACCCCTAAAATAAAGTGGCTTAATGCAGCAGCATTTATTAGATCTTATGGCTTCTATGGGCCAGCAGTCTGGGTGCTCTTAGCTGAATCCTCAGCCTCTGGGTCTGTCTTTTAGCAGGTTTCAATCTAAGTGTCAGGCAGGGCTGAAGTCGCCACAAGACTCGATTGGTTTGATCTGCTTTAGCCTGAGTCAAATGATTGTTGGTAGGATTCATGTCCTCACAGACTATTGGACTGAGCCCCTGGCTTCTCACAAGCTGGTGGCCATGGTCCTCCTTGATTCCTTGTTCCCCGATCTCACCACAGAAGATCACATGTCAGTTATCTCGATAAGAAGGAACAAATAAAAGCAGAAGGCAAGTGTGCACGCAAGGCACAAGTTAACAGACACCCACACCTAATGTTGAAACGGATACTCTGTCATTTTTTATCTGTTCTCTTAATTAACCAGGTCTCAAGATCTAGCCCACTCTTAAGGGGAGGAAACCACACAAGGCCATGAATAGCAGGAGAAAAGGACTTCTGGGGCTGCCTTAAAAGTCAGCCTGCTGCACTAGGACAGGAAACCTTGGGCTGGAAGTAGACGCCCTGCAAGCTGCCTTGGTCTGAGGATAGGCAAGAGCACCATCATGGGAGCTTCTAGAAGTGTGTAAATGCACACAAGAACAATGGGGAGTGTATAGTGGGATTGTACAGTTTGTGTCTGGCACAGAGGTAAAAGCCAAGGGCAGAGGCTGGAACTTGGCCTGCTTCTTGATCTTTCCAGAGGAGGACACTTTTTGTAACTCACAAAGCAGCAGCCATAAATGGATAGTGATAGACTTTTTTGTTTTGTGTGTGTGTGTGTGTGTGTGTGTGTGTGTGTGTGTGTGTTTGTGTGCACATGGGAGTGCATGCATGGATACATTGTATGTGTTCATGTGAATATATGTGTGGATGTGTTGTGTGTGTGTGCATGCATTGTGTTTGGGAGGTGTGCACATGTATGTGCATATATGTGGAGGCCAGAGGGCAATTTTGGGTTTTACTCTTGAGAAGTTATCCACCTTGGGTTTTGGGTTTTTGAGACAGGGTTTGTCACTGGTCTGGAGCTTGCCAATGGCCTAGGCTGTCTGGCCAGTGAGCCCCAGGGGAGCCTCCTTTCTCTGCCTTTCCAGTGTTGTGGTTACAAGCACACATCACCACACCTGGCTTCTTTATGTAGGTTCTGGAGATCAAACTTAGGCTGAGTCATCTCCCTAGTCCCTTAAAGTTTACTAATTTTTAAAATTATGAATATTCAGCAGTTATGAGGATAAAAATAAAAGCTACAGGCTTGGAGAAAATATTTACAAAATAGCTAATAAAGGATTTATGTGAAAAATATATTTAAAAAGACTCTTAAAACTCAATAATGTGAAGCCAGGCATGGTAGTAAGTCTTTAATCCCAGCACTGGGGAGGTAGAGGCAGGTAGATCTCTGTGAGATCAGGGCCAGCCTGGTCTACATAGTCAGTGCAAATACCAGACCAGCTTGGGCTACAGGGAGACCCTGTCTTCAAAAAAGGAAACAATCCCTGTCAACCCTAAAAACTAGAAATATGAAACACCTCAACAATAAAAAAAAATTAAAAATGGACAAAGGATCTGAACAGAAGTCTCACCAAAGAGACACAAATGACAAGCATGGAGAGAGAGGCCCGTGTCATTTATCATTAATGAATGCAAGTTAGAGCAGCAGACACCACTGCCATGCCTTAGAATGGCTGAAATCTAGAAGAGGGAGGGCACAGATGCAGATGAAGATGCAGAGCAGTTGGCACGCTCAATGGCATAGTCACCTCAGAAGATGGACTGAAAATTCCCTTCCTCTCTTTCTTTCTTTCTTTCTTTCTTTCTTTCTTTCTTTCTTTCTTTCTTTCTTTCTCCTTCCTTCCTTCCTTCCTTCCTTCTTTCCTTCCTCTGCCTATCAAGCTGATAATGGAACTTTGTTTTTTTTAAGTTTTTTTTAGTGTGTGTGAGTGTTTTGCCTGTATGTATGCATATGCACTACATGTGTGCAATGCCCCCAGAGGTGAGAAGAGGGTGGTGGTTATGAAGTGCCACGTGGGTGCTGGGAATTGAACCTAGGTCCTCTGCTAGAGCAGCAAATGCTCATAACTGCTGAGCCATCTCTCATGCCCTGACAATGGAAGTTTCTTACAAAACTAAATGTATGGGGTGGGCAAGATGGCTCAAAGGGTAAAAGGGCTTGCTGAGTTCCATCCCTGGAACTCATGTAAAAAAAAGCAGGACATGTGGTGTACATCTGTAATCCTAGCACTCCTGATGGGCAGCAGAGACCAGTGGACTACCTAGAAGGTCACCAGGCAGCTAGTCTGAAGTACACAGCACAGCAGAAACAAGAGAGACCCTGCCTTAACAAGGTAGAGGAGAGAACCGACTCTTCAAAATTGTTCTCTGACCTTCACACACATGCTGTGGCACGCACACATCAGACACACACCCAAGTAGTAAAATAATTCAAAGCTTAACATACCCATCCACACAAAACTATGTTTATAATAATTTTATTTCATAATGATCGATAAGTGAACCAAGTAAGGTAAGTGGTGATATAGTCATACAATGGAGTATTATTTGGTAATTTTAAAAATGAGCTGTCAAACCATACAAAGATGAATATTAAGTAGATATTATAAAGTCAAAGAAGTAGTCTGATATAATTCCAATTATATAATATCCAGGAAAAGGCAAAAATACGTGATAAACACATCAGTGGTTGCCAAGGACTTAGGTTAGGGAAGAAGGCTGAATGGGTAAAGCACAGGGATGTTCCAAGTAGTGAGACTATTCTGTGTGCCACTGTAATGGTGAGCACATTGTATATTTGCATGTCAAAACTCACAAAACTTCCCAGTACAAGGAGTGAATCCTAATGTATGCAAATTTCAGAAAATTATTTAGGAAGTCAGGGTATTCCAGGAAACATGGCAGAATGTGATAAAAGAATCTAATTGAATTAAAGATGCATGAAACACCCTCACTAAAGGAGGTGTGATGGTTAATCCTCATTCTCAATCAACTGGATTTAGACTCACCATGGAAAAGCACCCCTAGGCATGTCTATGAAGGTATTTCCAGAAAGCTTTAACTGGGATTGGAAGACCCATGCATCCCATGGGTTGGGGTCCCAGAATGAATAAAGGGAAGAGAACTGAGCATCTGGACTCATCACTTTCACCTCCTGACTCCAATGCACTGTGACCAGCTGCCTCACACTCTTGTTGTCATAAGCCCATCATGATGGACTGTACCTTCAAACTGTGAGCCAAAATAAACCCTTCCTTTCTTCAGTTGCTTTTGTCAGGTATTTTGTCACAGCAATGAGAAAATAACTAATACAGGGAGTGAGGGGACAAGGTCCAACTAAGCAACTTTGGAAATGAATGGATTCTGTGATACTGGGGGTCACAGGAAGCATACCTGTACCTAATGACTGGATTCTAATTGATAGTTTCTCACAGGGGTATGGCTAGCAGATCGGAAAGTACTATGTATATATACTGGAGTTAACAATTAAGTAATAGATGATGGTGCTGGGAACCTGGCTCTCACTCTTGGAGTGGGGTTTACAGAGAAGCAAGGAGAGGGACTAAAGAACTCATTCCTCACACACACACACACACACACACACACACACACACACACACACACCACACACGGTAGTATATACACATGTATTTCCTGTTCTGAGAGGACCTAGAACAAAGGATGGCTGGTTGCAGAAGCAGCGTGTGGGCCCAGATCTGGCTTCTAATGTCATTCTCTTATGAAGTGAACCAGGGAGCCAGACACAGTGGCGCACACCTATAACTCCAGCACTCAGGAGGCTGAGACAGGAAGATTGCAAATAAGGTCAGTTTAGGCTACATACTGAGTTCAAGGCCAGCTTGGGCTATATAGTGAGACCCCTCCATACACCCCAAGAAAACAAACCAAGCAAACAACAACAACAAAAACAAACCAAGACTCTTGGAAGAATCTGGTTTTTGGACTAGGACACGTATCTTAGTTTCATTTTGTTGCTGTGATAAAATACCCTGACAAAAACAACTTAAAGGAAGGAAGAGTTTGCCTTGGATTATAGTCCAGCATGGTGGAGAAGGCATGGAAGCAGGAGCCTGAGACCTGCTGGCCACATTGCTTTGGTAGTTCTAAAACAGAGACAGAACGGGAGTTGGGACCAGGCCATAAAACGACAAGGCCTATTCCCAGTGATGCAAGGCTCTCCTAAAGATTTCATAACCTTTCCAAACAGTGCTACCAGCTGGGAACCAAGTATTAAAAGCAAGTGAACCTATGGGAAACATTTCACATTCAAACCATAGGAGAAAAAAACATAAGATGAGTCTATAATACCTTGTAGTACCAGAAATTAAGAAAGTCTTCAAAACCAAAATCCAAACCCAAACCACAAATTGTATGACTGTATCAAAGGAGCACAGGTGTAAACTGAAAGAGTTGGAACAATCTGATAATAAAAAAAAATAAGTAATATTTTTTACCCAAGGGGTAAAAGAAATATCTTTGAGTTTACGCTTATACAAGTGATAGAATAAATAAAGAATAAGAATGTGAAAACTTCTTTCCAAAGAGTGCTGATTTTTCCAGGATCTCTGAGCTCCCATGCCCACTCCACCCCCAAGATTGGAAACCAGCAACTCCCAGCAACTCCCCAAAATCAGAGTGCTGGGGAGGGGAGAAACAAACGACTACTTCAGTGGCAGAATTTAACACACACTACCTCAGACAACTGATGAAAGATAACATCAGCAATACTGAATCACGCTGATAGTATGTATCTTGATAGACAAGGACATGATTGACACGTCACCTCTGTGATCTCCCCTCGCTGGAAAATAGCTACATCAATGGAATATCATTGAGAGTCAAGAAATAAATCAACCAGCACTTGGGGGGTAGAAGCAGCTTCCTAGAAGATCTAGACCAGCCTGATCTACATAGCAAGGTCCAGGTCATCTGGGGCTACAGGGACACCCTTTCAAGAAAGAAAAAAAGGGGGAGGGAAGGGAAGGAGGGAAGCAAACCATTCATTTATGGTCAACTGATTTTTTAAAACTTGTGTGTATGTGTGGTGGTGTATGCACAGGTATGCAGGGTATGTGTCCTGGTGAGTATGTTTGGAGGTCAGAGGAGAGTGTTGGATGCCTTCCTCTATCACTCTTGTTCCTTTGAGGCAGACTCTCTCCCTGAACCTGGAGCTCCCATGCCTACCCCACCCCCAAGGTTGGAAACCAGCAACCCCCAGTAATAATCCTGTCTTCACGACCCTGAGTGCTAAGGTTATTGGCAGGTACGGGACCACATCCAGCTTTTTAAATTTTATTGATTGATTGGCTTTTTTTTTTTTTTTTTTTTTTTTTTTTTAAACAGAGTCTCACTATATAGCCTGGGCTGGTCTGGATCTTGCTTTGTAGACCAGGCTGGCTTTGATCTCAGAGATCCACCTACCCCTGCCTCTGAGCGCTGGGACTACAGACATGTGCCACCATGCCGGTTTCAATGCTTTAATTAATTAATTAATTAATTTTTATTTTACATGTATGAGTGTTTTGCTGCATGCTGGTGCACCCATATGTGCAATGCTCATGGAGATCAGAAGATGGATTTGGACCCCCTGGACCTGAAGTTATGGAAGTTGTTAGCAGCTCTGATTGTTCAGTGGGAAAATAACCCTAGAAAACACAAAGAAATGCAAAACCCATAGAAAGCACAAGAAAAGCAATTCTCATCACTCAGGGTAACTTCTTACTGTTCATGTTAAATCTCTTCGGTCCTTTCTGTGCATGCTTATAATAAAAAATGAAGTCAGGTCGTGCCCTCTTTTTCGCCCGCCTTCACCTGGCAATACATCATGAAAATTTTCCCTCTCAGTCAGTGCTCCTCAAAAGCATGATTTAAATTGCCCTGAGGTGTCCCACAGTATGAAAATGCCGCATGATTGCCCAATCCTTTGCTTTCTTTAACATGTACATTGTCACTCCAATCACTGGTCATTTCCTTAGGATGAGTTACTGTGATGCCAGAGCATCAAAGAACACACTCATCACCAAGGCTTTATTAGTGCCAAGTTTCCTCACAGAAAGGTGTCCCCAAAGACCACTCCCTTCATCTGTCTATGAGAAAGCTCACTTTTCCACTGACCAGCCAAGGGCGTTGTCATTTCTTTGAAGCTTTACCAGTTCTATGGCAGTGAAAAAATGGAACTATGTATTTGCTTTAGTTTATATTTTCAATCAGAAGATGAATACCTTACCTTCCTTTTTAAAAAAGTTTTTTTTTAATTATATATATATGTGTGTATATATCTGTGTTGGGGGTGTGTGCACATGTAGATGCCCACAGAGGCTGGACAAAGGCAACAGATCCCCTGGAGCTGGAGTTACAGAAGGTTGAGCCATGTGGGTGCTGGGAACCCAACTCAGGCCCTCTACAAGAGTGATCCGTATTCTTAACCACTCTGAGCCATCTCTCCTTCCCCTACCCCCGCTCCCCCCAACCTTTTCGCTACATGAACTAACCCACTTATTGTACACTAGGGAGGTAGTGCTTCTCCACGTCTTTTGATTCCTTCAGTCTTCTGTGGCAGCAGCAGTGGTGCTGAAGGCCCAGGCCCCACCAGCCACTGTTCTCATGCAGGTGCCACAGTGCCAGATGCCCACAGCCCATCTCTTCATCTCGGTTTTGCTTCAGAAGGAGCAAGTGTCCTTGATGTGCTGGCTAATTTCAGTCTTTGCTATTTTCTTCAGGGAGGCACCACACTGGGTTCCATGTTCACCAATGATTCAGTCTTTCTTGGTGTGTCTATTGTCTATCTATTCTAGATGATATATATAGATGAGGTGAACCCCCCTTACAAAGGTCATGGGCCTGGGTTGTCATACACTATTACGCTGTGTTTCAGTGTGGCCTGAAACTTCGAGGTGACTTTGACCCAGGACATTTATCTATTTATCTATCTGATTTTTTTTTTCTTGGTGCATTTAGATGTTTCTCTGTGACCTAGGCCCAGGGAGCTGAATACCTTTTTATACCGGTTATTTGTGCTTCTCCTTTTGTGAATAATTACCTATTCATATCCTTTGCTTTTTTCCCTATTAACAAACTCTATACGTATCTTTGTTTTGGGTATACACTGTTGACATCTATATGTCAACTTTGGAGACGCGTATTTGTGAGTAGCAACAGGAAAGTATTCTGAAGAATGCATAATCTCTGAAAATTATAAATACATCTCTGCTAAATACAAAATGATTAGCATGTTTGTTGCTTCTATGTAGCAAAAGTTTATTTTCAAAATAGATACAATTCAGTCTTTGGGTCTGAACGGTATGAATGACAGTCTTTTTTTTAAAAAAAAACATATTTTATTATTTTTATTTTATGTATATGAGTGTATTACCTGCATGTATGTGAGTGCACCCGTGTCGTGCAGTGTCGCGGAGGTCAGAAGAGGGCTTCAGATTCCCCTGGAACTGGGGTTAATGACGGTTCATAGCCGCCATGTGGGTGCTGGGAATTGAACCTGGGTCCTCTGCGAGAGCAGTCAGTGCTCTTAACTGCTGAGCCATCTCTTCAGCCCCCAATTTTTTTTGTTTATTATTTTTATTTTATGTGTATGAGTGTATTGCCTAAATTTATGTAAGTGTACCCATGTTGTGCGATGCCTGCAGAGGACAGAAGAAGGCAGAACTGGAATTACAGATGGTTGTTAGCTGCCATGTGGGTGCTGGGAATTGAACCCAGGTCCTCTGCAAGAACAGATAGTGCTCTTAACTGCTGAGCCATCTCTCCAGCCCTGAATGACAGTCTTTTAAAAATAAATGTCTTAGTCATTTGCAATTCTTTAAGCATGCAAAGCGTGTGTGTGTGTGTGTGTGTGTGTGTGTGTGTGTGTGTGTGTGAAACTGACTGGTCAGTGGGCCAGCTCTGGGGTCACAAACACATGCTGCTGCACGTGGCTTATTACAAAGGCTGGGTATTAGGATCTAGTTCTTTTTTCATTTTTAATGTTTTTATTGAGTTTTGTACATTTCCTGTAATACATCTTAACCAAATTTAGAGCTCCTCTCCCTCCCCACCTACCATAGTCCCCACCCCACAAGATTTCAGACAGTCCGTCATATATGTTAAGTCCTGTCTGGTCAAGCATTTCTATCCAGGTGTTCCTTGATGCAAGTTTTTCCACTGGAGTCTCGTCAGCCCATCTAGAGTCTCTCCCTTAAAGATTTATGCTCCCTCACCCCACAGTAATCGTTTGCCAATAGTTCCTCGGCTAAATCTGGGGCCTGCTGCCCATTTTGGGGGGGTTTTGTCTGATTGAGTCAGCATGGGTCTTGTGCGTGCATTGCTAAAAAGTTCATATGAACAAGTTTCCAGTGGCCTGAACATCTCTGTTTCCTTGTGCATGCACTGAACTAGGTTCTTATGCTTCCACACGAAGTACCAAGCCATCTCCCCAGCCCCGCATGCAAAAGCTTTGAACAGGATATATGTATCTTTTTATAACTGATCTACCTTCCTTTTTTTGAGATGGGTCTTACTATGTAGCTGGTTGGCCTAGAACTTGCTATATAGACCAGGCTGGCCTTGAACTCACAAAGATCTGCCTGCCTCTGCTTCCTGAGTGCTGGGAATAACGGTGTGCACCACCACACCTGACTGATCTATCCAGTGTTTGAAGAGACTGCAATGGTCCCTTTGAGGAAAAGTTATAGAAAAAGCAGAATGCATTAAGTTCCTATGTGTGTAAAGAGCACCTGTACTTATTTGTTTAGAAAATCTGGAAAGAACTAGATTATTGACAGTGGTTCACTCTGATAAGTATAATTACAAATTATTTTTCTTTAAACATTTCTGCATATGTTGATTTTGAATTTTTCCAATAGATACATGTATTTTTAAGTGTGCCTTTGATTTCTGGCATAGTGGTGACATTCACCCCCCTCTCCCGCAGTATACAGTAACCTTAATACCTACAAATAAAAGATATAAATAAGGCTGGTCAGTGGGCAAAGGTGCTTGCCACCAAGTGTCAGGACCCACATGGTAGAAGAAGAGAACTGACTCTCAAAAGTTGTCCTCTGACCTACATACACATACACACACACACTGTGCACACACATATAATTTTTAAAAAGGTACAGCTAATTATCCACCAAATGAAAGCTATACATTGCCAGTTTGAAAAGATGACATTTTCACTACTAATTGGAAGTATAAATTGGAAAGTATAATTTCTCTTTTCACCTATAAAATTGTAAAGATACAAGACACAACGACTAATGTTGGCATGTGGATAGGGAGGGTAAGTGTTCTTATCCATGGTAGAGGAGGCCAAAGTATGCTTTCATGTGAGCCTTCTGGAAGACAATTTGACAGGAAAATCTATTATCTTTCAAGCATATTTATTTCCTGTATTTACTTAGAGCTAATTTCAATATCTGTCTCCTTCATGTTGATCTGTGATGGTATTGTCCATTACTAATTTAAGACTCAGTGAGGGCTCAGGGCATGGTGGCACATGCCTGTTATTCTGGCACTCAGGAGATAGAAGCAAGTAGATCAGAAGTTCAGTCATCCTCAGTTGTATATCAAGTCTGTGGCCTGCTTCAGCTACATGTGACTGTGTCTCCAAAAAAGCAGGGGATATGGCTCAGTAAATAAAGTGCTTGCTGTACAGGCCTAAAGACCTGCATTCATATCTCTAACTCCCACATGTAAAAATCTGGGTGTGGAAGTAGACACCTGTAATCCCAGCACTGGGAGGCGAAGACAGGAAAATCCCAGAGGCTTGTGGGCCAGCCAGTCCAGACAATCAGTGAACTCCAGCTTCAGTGAGACAGTCTGTCTCAAAAAAAAGGGGGATAGGACTGGAGAAATGGCTCAGCAGTTAAGAGTACTGGTTGCTCTTGCAGAGGACCTGTGTTTGAGTCCCAACACCCACATGGTGGCTAACAATCATCCTTAACTCTAGTTCCAGGGGATCCATCACCCTCTTCTGATCCCTGCAGGCATTGCACAACATGGGTGCACTTATGCACATGCAGGCAATATGCTCATACACATAAAATAAAAATAATAAATAATA
>NW_008355157.1:247038-285158 GCF_000622305.1 Nannospalax galili
TATATACATATATATGGGATAGAGAGTGATAGAGGAAGACATCCAGTGTCAACTCTGGCCTACACACACAGGTGTGTACGTGTACACACAAGTACACATACAACGATTCATTGAGGGATGAGGGATGGATTTATGCCACTCCATCAGCATTCTTTAGATACTTTAGAAGTGCTTTGGAGAATGATTGGGATAAAGATTAAGTTATATTTGTCACCTTAAGTTATAAACAGTTTATTTATTTATTTATTTATTATTTATTTATTGATCTTTTTGAGACAGGGTCTCCCTGTAGCTCCAGCTGTCCTGGATTCACTGTGGAGACCAGGCTGGCCTTGAACTCACAGAGATCCGCCTACCTCTGCCTCCCGAGTGCTGGGATTATGTATGTGTGTAAGTTTTGCCTGCACGTAAGTAAGTGCATCACGTGTATGCAATGACTGTGGAGGCCAAAATTGGGCATTGGCTCCCCCCTGGAACTGGAGTTACAGAGTTATTAGCTGCCATGTGGGTGCTGGGATTCGAACCTGGGTCTTCTGCAAGAATAGTGTTCTTAACTGCTGAGCCATCTCTCCAGTCCCCTAAGCAGTTGTTTATTAATAACCTCTTGGTGTTCTGTGCCTTGCTAGGTCTATGACGAACTTAAGCTCAAGGTGGGTTCCATCTTGAAGAAATGAGTTAGCAAGTCAGGACAAATCTCAGTAACAGAAAGGAGAGCGTTCAGAGAAGGCTAAATTGTGAAGCAGAGACTTAGGAATGAGCAGTGAGCCAGTTCATTCCTGTGGAAGTGCTGAGGACCGAGGAGAGGAGGACCTCACACCTCATTTCTGTGGGTCGGCTCCTCCTGCACCAGTGCTTAGATAACACAATTCCTGAAGAGCACAGCTGTTCATCTGAGACTTGCCTCTTTCTTGTGACTCTTTCCAACCCCCAAATCTCAAGACAGCAGGCAGTAATTTCCCTTTCAAACTGTACCTCAGGGCAACCCAAATAGTTGATGAGGGAAAATTCTCTTGATAGAACCATTCTAGGTAATAATTATAAAGGGATATTATAACAGACCTAGGCAATGATAACAGGTGCAGCCGATGTCACCAGAGACACCTGGGCTTCTTGTGCCCCCTAGGAGACTATACAGCATCTCTGAAATAGTCCTGCCAAAATAAAATAAAATAAAATAAAACAAAATTCTGCCTAAGATAGAGCCTCTGACACCTGTCTGGTTCAGGAAATCCAGGGGAGGCGGAACAGGGACTGTTCTTGCAGAAGAACTGGGTTCGAATCCCAGTTAGCAGTCATGCTATCAGACAATTCAGAAGAGGTCTCAGTAACAAAGTCTCCTGGTGCCCAAGCCTTTTGGAGCCCAGAAGATTGTGAGTGCATACCAGATATTGGACATTGAGCTATACTGCTGGACTTTGGTTTTGTTTAAGTGTGCCCAATCCTTCCTTTTTGAAATAAAGCCCCCAGTAAGAGACTGGATTTTTAAAGAGGACTTGGATTTTAAATTGTTGGAATGTTTAAAGACTGTGGGACTTTTAGGGCTGTGTTATATTTTGTATTATGATATTAACAAGATCTTGGGGATAAACAAGAAAGGAAAGGTTATGGTTAAAATACTGACCAATAAATAAAATATTTTTTTAAAAAGGGCTGGAGAGATGGCTCAGCAGTTGAGAACACTGTTCTTGCAGAAGACCCGGGTTCGAATCCCAACCCACATGGCAGCTAACAACTGTTGGTAACTCCAGTTCCAGGGGATCCAACAGTCTCTTCTGGCCTCTGTGGGCATGCACGACACAGGTGCACTTACCTACATGCAAGCAATACATGCATATACATAAAATATAATAAATAAAATATTAAAAAACCCAACACTGACCAAAAGCAACTTGGGGAGGAAAGGGCTTGAAACCTCATAGTGATGTGTTTGTGTGGTAACTTACCACTTGTGTGGTAAGTTAACAAGAGGTCAATTATGCTGCTTAGTTCTTGTCAACTTGACACAAACTAGAGACACCTGGGAAGAGTGAACCTTAGTTGAGAAATTGTCTTCAGCAGAGTGCTCTGTGGCCCTGGCTGTGAGGCATTTTCTTAATTGGTAACTGATGCAGGAGGGCCCAGCCCGTGGTGGGCAGTGTTGTCTCTGGCCAGGTGGGCCTGGGCTATGTGAGAAGGATATCTGAGCAAG
Source organism: Nannospalax galili (assembly GCF_000622305.1). NCBI lineage: Eukaryota > Metazoa > Chordata > Mammalia > Rodentia > Spalacidae > Nannospalax > Nannospalax galili. Next base: position 249,227 of record NW_008355157.1, read on the forward strand.
CTGGGAAGCAAGCCAGTAAGCAGCATTCCTCTGTGGACTCTGCATTAGTTCCTACCTCCAAGTTCCTGCTTTGAGTTCCTACCTTGGCTTCTCTCAATGATGGACTGAAAGTGTAAGTTGAATAAGCCCTTTCCTCCCCAAGTTGCTTTTGGTCAGTGTTTTATCACAGCAAGAGAAACCAAACACCTCAACAAATAACTAGGGAAATAAAGGGGGTGTGTGCAATCTTGAGCGTATGTGTATGTTATGTGTATGTGAGCGTGTTCCCAAAGTTGACATTGGGTGTCTGTTTCCATAGTTTTCCACCTTGTATATTGAGGCAGGGTCTCTCACTGAACCTAGAGCTCACTGTTTCATCTAGACTGGCTAGCCAGCTTGCTCTGCAGAGTCCCCTGTCTTTACCTTTGAAGCACTGGGATTACACCCAGCTTTTACATGGGCTCTGGAGATCTGACCCAACTCTTCAGTTCATAAGGGTGACCTTTAGGTGAAAAAAAAAGGGAGGGGATTTAAAGGACACAGGAGAGTAGGAAGAGCAGGAAGAATTGACATAGGGTTTTTGTTTTATTTTATTTTTTTGGTCTTTGAAACAGGGTTTCCCTGTAGCTCCAGCTGGCCTGGAACTCACTATGTAGACCAGGCTGGCCTTGAACTCACAGAGATCCACCTGCCTCTGCTTCCCAAGTGCTGGGATTAAAGGCAAGCACCACCAGGCCCCAATGATGATTACATTTTTGGCTTCAGCAATTGCGTGTTCTATTTCCACAGGGGAGAGTGAAGCACAGACTGAGAATATCTGGAGTTCTCTTTTGAATTGGAACATTTAGAATGGCTATTAGTCATGCAAATTACAGATTAGTCAGCTTTTGTACAAATCTGGTATTCTGGGGAGTGATCTGAGCTGGAAATAATGATTTGCAAGCAACTAGTCATGGGACTGTGTATGATTAGTTAGGGAGAGAATGCAGATGGAAGGCAGAGGACCCGCTGCAGGGTCCTCTGTGTGTTATAGGAGACAGGAGAAGGAAAACACAGTGAATCCCTTCCGAACTCCAAATGCAAATCAACTTCGCAAAGTGTCAGTAGCCAGTGAGGTAAAAGGATGCCAACAAGGAATTCTGGGAGAGAAAAGGGAACTGTAAAGCCGGGAGCAGGCAGCTCGGCAGAAATGCCACACAGAGAATTAGAGAAGTGGCCATCAGATGTGGGATCATGGAGTCAGCTGTGTAGACTTGGAGGCATGGAGCAGGTCGGGGAGAAAGTGGGGACCAAGGCTGGCAACAAGGCTAGATTTGCTATGAGGAAGGAAAGAAAGAGTGCACTCATTAGGGGAAGGTGTGAGATCAAAGGGGTTGGGGTCTTGTTGAACTAGTTTCTTATATGTTGATTGGTTGGGTTTTTTTTTTTTTTTCTGGCTTGATTTTGGGTGGGGGTGTGTATTTTATTTTAAGACAGGGTCTTCCTGTAACCTCAGCTGGCCTGGAACTCAGCTGCCTTTAATTTAAGGAAGGCGATGGCTATCAGGGATGCCCGCGTTGGAGTGTCCCTCTGAAAAGGAAGACTTCCCAGTGTTCTCACCAAAGAGTGATGCTCCAGGTCCATCGTTTTCTGCCCTTGTGATTAAGAGATGAGAAAGTGGTCCTCACAGAGTTCCTTTGAGGTCTGAGGCCTCAGAGGACCACCCTAGAAGTTACTTTTACTCCTCTGTCCTGAAGAATCCGGAAAAGGACCCTGTTCACAGGGAGACCAGCTGGGGCAATGTAATCCCACTGGGATATGTGCAAAATTTGCTCACTTCATCCAATCCCCTAAACCCACTGACTGTGATAGCACTTTGGGAGCAAATTTCTCACCTGGCATGGTTGGCCTGGACTCCACACTGCCTTGGGAAGGAGATACCAGTCATTAGAAAACAGTGTACTTGTTCTCTTTATATAACTCCAGTTCCAGGGGATCTGATGTCCTCTGGTTTCCATGACATTGCACTATACAGTGCACTTACATTTGATCCCCTGGAACTGGAAGTTAGGGATGGCTGTTGGCTGCTATATGGGTGTTGGGCTTTGAATCTGGGTCCTCTGCAAGAGCAGTCAGACGTCTAACAACGTTTTATTTGCCAAACATTTCTGGAAGGTATTGCAAAAGAAAACTAAATGCTCTGTCAATGGTTTGATTTTGAGTTTGGCTGTTTGCTTTTCATTTTAATCGTTGTTTTGGTCCCTTCCTTCCTTCCTTCCTTCCTTCCTTCCTTCCTTCCTTCCTCCCTCCCTCCCTCCCTCCCTCCCTCCCTTCCTTTTTAGTGTCTGTGAAACTAGACACCAAAGAAGAGAAGATAGTGAAAGAAGGGACATGGGCCAGAAATCAGTTCCGTTGTTCTCCCTTTAGAGTGGGACACAGCATGTGACGAGGCTGTGGTGTCTCATGACAGGTACCAGCTATTCCTCCCGGGGCCTCGGGTATCACTTAGCTAGTGAGGGACAAAGGATGATCTGTCTTTTGCTTGGAACAAAAGCCTTGACCTTGTATCATAGGAAAGCACTGAAGACTTCATTCATCTGCCTCTCTGCCTCCAAAGCCCAGCTCTAGAAAAAATGACTTCCTGTTACTGATGCCGGGGCTGTGTCCATTTCCAGAGACTTGCTGGTAACTGGGACTGTCCATAAGCTCTGTCCCCTCAGGACCCTCAGATGGGCTAGGACTGGCCTTCCTTGGGGCACTTTCACTGCCTCCTTGTGACTCCAGGAGAGGCTGATATATAATATATATATATAATCCACTCATTATTTAGGGAAACATCTAGGGGGGCAAACACTGCCTGAAGGGAAATGAAAAGCCATCTCTACCTACTCCAACCTAGGTCTGCAGATCTACTATCTACTGCCAGCCTGGATATTCAGGGACACCTGGTGACCTTGGCCAGCAGCAATTCCTCCACTATCCTGGGTCTCAGCTGTCTCCCTATGTTTCCTGTCATGGACAATTCAGTAACAACTTTCAGGGACTTCATGAATTTTCCTATGTGACGTGTAAAATCTTCTAAGTTTTCATCAATTCAGAACATAATTAAACTGGGGATAGTGCCTCCTTATAATGCATGTCTGTGATTTGGGGTGAGATTTCTAGAATCCCTAAAAATAGAACTCAAGGAAGGAATTTTCTGTTTGTCACAGAGGGGGCTTCCTGCTCCAGCACTGTTGTTTAAAAAATGGTCTTGAGAGATGGCTCAGCGGTTAAGAACACTGACTGTTCTTGCAGAAGACCCAGGTTCGAATCCCAGCACCCACATGCCAGATAACAGCAGTCCGTAACTCCAGTTCCAGGGGACCTGACAGTCTCTTCTGTCCTCTGCGGGCATTGCACGACACGGTGCACTTACCTACATGCAGGCAATGCATGCATACACATAAAATAAAAATAAAATGGTCTTGATATGCACATATGCAAACACACATATAGATTCTTAGTCAAGTCTTTCCACAAGGCAGAGATACAGCTTAACCTTGAGGTCTCTGAGTTCTCACCGCCTCTGATACTGCCTTATGTTCATCTTGGGATGTCATAGCTCCATGTCAGCCCTACTTAGGCAAAGCATCAATGGTAACAATAAAAATCCTTCAATCTGGAGCTAGAGAGATGCTCCTAGGGGAAAGTGTTGCCTGCATAAGCATGAAGGCACCCATGTAAAAGCTGGGTGTGGAGGTACACACCTGTAACCCCAGCACTGGGGTGCAGGCAGAAACATGTGGATCCCAGGGGCTCTCTGGCAAGCTACTCTAGGGAAAGTCGTGAGCTCCAGGTTCAGGGAGAGACCCTGTCTCAAAAAATAAGGTGGAGAACAATAGAGAAAGACAACTGACACATACCTCTGGCCTACACACACACACACACACACACACACACATACATACATACATACACACCTTTCAAACATTAATGGAGCATACTGTTCAGCCCTATTCTCTGACCAGAACCACCACCATCTTCATAAGACTTGCAAAAGATCATTACAGTTACAGCTGGGCCTGTTGACTGCTGACATTCCCTTAGACAAGGAAGAGTTGGGGAGGGTTGCTGGACCCTCATCTGAGTATTTAGCCACACCTCTCATCCAGTTTATGCAATCCCTGCTCTTATGGCCTCTGGGTCTCAGGTCTTTGGGAATGGCTAGAGTATGTATACTGGGAAAGACTAGGGGAAGGGGGCCTCCATCAACCCAACCATGGGGGAGTTGTCATCCATGCTGGTGTAGCCTTTTGGCACAGCTGCTTTAGGGTCACCCATGTTCTACCATAAACCCTCACCCATGCTCTATAAGTAACTCATTGGGTCCTTGGGGGAAATTTTGGTAGATTCAACTTTGGTTGCCATTGGGACCTTAGAAGGAGGTACATAAGCACTGACTAGTACCCCACCCCAGGGAGAAAATTCTCAAAAGAGAACATTTACTTTATATGACCTGATTTCACATGTAATTCCTCTTTTCATCATCACCACATTATCTGATCTAGGCAGTGCCAAGCTGCTCAGAAGACTTGAGTGCTAACAATTGCGCTGTCTAAGGTGATTCCAATCCAGACCTGGAAACTGACTCAATCCTTGAGCAATGTTTCCTAATATATAGAGAGATATTATACCTACAACTTACATAGAAAAAGTTATTCATGTAAGTTACATGAATAACTTCGTGACTCAGCAGGTGGGATGAACTAGAGATGCTAAGAGATCACATAGTCCAACTCTGGCAGAGTAGGCCTCTAGCAGAGTCTTGAAGCCCACTGTCATCAGTCCCCAAAGACAGTTGTCTCTGTCCTTCAGCATGCCTTCTCTTCCATGTGGCACCATGTGTTAGTCTCTGTCCCTGCTGTGTACAGTCCTTGTGCCTGGTAGAATCTTGTTTTCAACCCATCTCTCAACTTTACTCAGAAAATGCCCTCCTCCCCCATGCTTTCTCTAAGGCCCACTTAAGTGTCTGGGCTTCAGTTGGCCATTGGTGATTTCCCCAGGTAAAAATAATCTTTTCTTCCATAGTGATTTGTACCTAAATACAGCATCTATTTCATGGTATCAGAATGAACTGCTTCTGTTTCTTCTCTCTCTTGTTAGACTGCAGGGAACAGGAGTTATTTGTCTTTCTAAGGGCCTCCCACAGGTCCTTGATAATGGTTGGTTGAGCTGAGTGGAATAAAACTGGCTCCTAAGAATTCAGACATGGATATATTATTCCATAGTATGTTACAAAGATTATTTGTTAATACCACTGTAGAAGCAAAGCACCAATAAACAAATATTCTCTCATGAGCCACGGTCAGGTTTAAATCTATGAGATTGTACTGGGTGTAGTGCCTATAGTGCCTCCAGTGTAGACAAGAGGATTGCAAGTTTGAGGCCAGCCTGGGCTACATAGTGAGTTCTAAGCCAGCCTTGTTTAACTTAGTGCAATCCTACTACAAATAAAAAGGTCTGGGGATGTAGCTTGGTAGAAGAACGTTTGCTTAGCATGTACAAGGCTCTGAGTTAAATCTCCAGTCAGCATGAAAGAAATCCGTGTGGTATAAGTCCTATGCTGCATGCAAGCCAAACAGTTTGGTTCTCAAGTCATAATTTTGTGATAAGTGGGCTATCAAGACAGCTCATCCAGTAAAGACCCTTCCTGCCAAAGCCTTATGACCAAAGTTCAATCCCCAAGATCCATATGGTAGAGAGAATCGACTCTTGCATGTTGTCCTCTGACCTCCACAAGTGTGCCATGGCGTGTACACTCTCCCCACATCATACATATGCACACAATAAAGTTTTTAAGTGATAAAAATGAGGTAGTTTTGAAATTATGATTAAAATACTATGTCCATGATATGTTTAACAGAGACACTATTGGAGCTTTGACCTTAACCCTGAGTTCAAAACAATTTTCTGTATCAAGAGTAGACTGGTGGATCCTTTCAGGGATCTCTCCCACAGGTTTTACCATTCATAGTGATCCCCAAATCACACAGGTGTCAGAGCTTCACGTATATCATCCTCCCCAAAAACTTGTTTATTTTTTTGGTCTTTTTGAGACAGGGTGTCCCTGTAGCCCCAGCTGGCCTGGAACTCACTATGTACACCAGGCTGGCCTTGAACTCACAGAGATTTGCCTGCCTCTGCCTCCCAAGTGCTGGGACTAAAGACATGCACCACCACACCCAGCTCAGCCTCCCCCAAAACTTATAAGGCAGACACTGTTGATCTCTCCAGTTTTCTGATGGGGAAATTGAGGCAGCTTGAGGAGAAGTAACCTACATAGGGCCTCAGAGGTGGTTAAATAGGATCCAAACTCAAACAGGGTACTGAATCTATGCCCTATGGAGCAGCACATGCTGGGCAGTAAGGTGCCTGGGACTCAAATCTGCCTCAAGCAAGCTTGTCCTTGGATCCAGTGGAATCCAGATTCTCACATAGTTTGCCTTATATTTCCAGTTGTATCCTCTTTAGAAGGGAGCAAAAGATATTCAGTGCTTGAAAAACACCATGAATATTTGAAGACCGTTTTTTTTTTAACTTTTCAGTTTAAATATTTCCAGTTAGGTTAAAATTCTTTCAAGAGCCTGTCCCTCCCCATATCTTAACTCACCCAAATTTTTCAGGGACTACTTAACCTTTTTTTTTTTGTATAGTTTTTCCTATATTATAAAGTCCCCCAAATGGATAGGCATGTTCTCCAGTTAAGGCCTGATAAATGCCATGTATGGGGAAATGATTCAGGAGTTTTGCTAATCTTTTCCTCATTAACATTCCAGCCCGTTAGGGTTGCACATAACCTGTAATCTCAGCCCTACAGAGGCTGAGGTAGGGTCATAAACTTAAGGCCAACCTGGCATACATAGCAAGATTCTATCTCAAAAAAACAAAATTCTAGTAGCATTGTTTCTCTCTCTCTCTCTCTCTCTCTCTCTCTCTCTCTCTCTCTCAAGATTTGTTTACTTATTTTTATTCTATGTGTATTAATGTGTGTGCCTGGTAACTGCAGAATTCTGCCAGAAGAGGGACCCCCTGGAACTGGAGTTAAGGACGGGTGTTAGCCACCATGTGGTGCTAGGAACTGAACCCAGGTTCTCTGGAAGAGCAGTAAGTGCCCCTCACCTCTGAGGCTCCCCGCCCCCAGCCCATCAGTGTTCTCTTGTTGACTGGTTTGGTCCTGGGGACACTTTTTACCCACAGCTCTGACAAGCTGATTCCCACTTGTATTTGTGTATGAATCTCGTTCTTGTCTCCTTGTGACAAGGCAGTGTGGAAGGTCCCAGTGAGGTTAGTCCTCATTGTCTGGGATGCTAGCAGCTCCTCCTAATTTGGTATCATCTAGCAAACACAAGATGCTTGTTCTCAATCCTACCATGTGGGTCACTGAAGAAAGTATTTACATAAACCTCTTTCCCCATAAATAAACTTTCCTAGCTTCTAGATAGTTTGGGGTGGGGGTGGATTCACGTTTTAATCTTTTCCAAGAACTGTAGTTGGTTATCTGAACTTTATGCCTTCTTACGAAGAAACAATCACAATTCGTTTCTAAATCTGAAGAAATACTGATATTTGACCCCAGCTTGGTTCCTGGAAAACAACCAAAGCTAAATTTATTCCAATACAGAAGAGACAACAATATTCTTTGGAAGCCAAAGTATGGCCTGGCTATGTGGAAGCTGCAGAGAGGATTCTGCCCCATTCTGCTCCCAGACACGCACTTCTTTTACTTAGTGCTAAGCAGAGAAAAACTGCAACCTGGTAGCCAGGCAGGGCAACTAAGTAACCAAAGTACTGTACATTTTTAAGCATAGGTTTTTATACTATTTAGTTTGTATCTTGTTTCCTAGAAAAATCAAGATGGCCCCCCTTTTTTTCTTTAAAGAGACTTAAGGGATTTTTGTTGTCTTTCATATTTGTAAGACAAATTGGTATTGCTTATACAAATGAATCTCAGACTTGGCCAATAATTAGAATCACGGGGGATGGGGGGTAGGAAAATTCATCTGGGGACTAGAGAGATGGTTCAGTGGTTAAGAGCACTTGCTACTCTTTCAGAGGACCCAGGTTTGGTCCCCAGCACCAAGTAACTCCAGCTCCAGGGGATCTCATGCTGCCTTCTGACTCTGTGGGCACCTGCACTCAAGCACACACATGTACACATAAATCTTTTTTAAAAAAAGAAAATGCATCTGGTTGGGCTTCCCTCCACTCCTGAATCTCCAGCTGATCTCCCCAAATTGATTAATTAAGGTTAATGCATCTGGTTGAACTTCCCTAGACTCCTAAATCTCCAGTTGATCTCCCCAATTTGGTTATAATAATTATGGTTAAAACCATGCAGCAGTACACCAAACAGCTACTTTAGAAATGAAGTGAATCTCCAGGTGTGGTAGAATATGCCTTTAATTACAGAACTCAGGAGGCAGAGGCGGGTGGATCTCTGTGAGTTCAAGGTCAGCTTGATCTGTATGGTGAGTTCCAGGCCAGCTGGGGTTACAGGGAGGCCCTGTCTCAAAAAGACCGCCACCCAAAAAAGAAAGAAATTAAGTAAATCTAAATATGATAATGTAGAAAGATCTCAGATAGTGATACAGAAGATATAGTAAGTTCATATATATGTATATATATTTACCATGCATATCTTTCTCTGCGTATATGTACATATGTGCATGTGTGCTAGCGTGTGTACTGTGTCTAATAAGATGCTTCATTACCAGTTCATAAGCGGAACCAATCAGAAAACATGCCGTCTGTAGTGCCAGAGCATCTGTGCCTCTAGGAATGAGAACAGATCACAAGGGACAGAGTCTCATAGGGGCCAGGGAAGGTGGGCCCTGGGTAGCTGGGGTGGTATCTATTTGCCAACTGCCATAGCATTATTTCAACATGCTTACAATAGAGTGAAGTGTAGTCCTGGATTCACATGCAGAAAAAAAAAAAAATTTTTTTGGAAGGATTTCCAAGAATCTGAAACTAGCCTTTCATCAATTAAACTTGGCTAATTAAAGCAGAAAAAGGGTTCAGGTAAAATCACCAGGAAGGTTTGGGAGTAGTCACATGTAAAGGGAGATGCACAACTAGCCACATCCAGAGGCAAGGCCACTCTACTGAGCCACCCCAAGGAGTCCATTGCTGCCACTTCCCCTGGTTACAGAGCAGCTGCTGGTACCACTGCCACTTGCAGACATCAGAATATTCTAATACTTATTTAGTGTGTTATTTAGATGTGCATTTGCCTTCCTTGCTGGACTGTGGGCCCCTAGAATGCAGGAATGGCATCCTACTAATGTCTGGGTCTCTAGCACCACCCCAGCTCCTGGCATAGAATAACAGAATGCTGAATGAGACAAATGAGCAAATGCAGTCTGCTAGATACATTCGAGTAGGCAGAACGTGAGAGATGTATGGAGCTGACTGTGTGCTTTTGAATGTCAAAAACAAAAGAGGCGCCCACACTTTCTCACTTTTCATTTCTCTGCTGATGCTTTTCACATGTATATTCAACAGACATATGGCTTGGCTTTCATGATGGGTTAGTCTTTTTCTCTGAATTAAGCACTGGTTGTTGTTTTTTTCATTTTGCTTTGTTTTGTTTTTAAGCACAGGTTTGTATTAAACTGGTTATTGACTGATTTTCAAATATTAGATGCAGATGAAGTAGGGTGTGCTGGATAGCTTTAGCTGTCAACTTGACACACCTGGGTAGAGGGAGCCTCATTGGTGAATTGCCTCCATTGGACTAGCTTATGGCCATGTCTGTGGGGCATCTTCTTGATTATTGAGTGATGTGGGAAGCCCACTGTGGGCAGTGCCACCCCTGGTCAGGTGGGCCTATGTTGTATAAGAAAGCAGGTTGAGCAGCGGCCAGGGGAGCAAGGCAGTAAGCAGCGATCCTCCATGGCCTGTGCTCCAGCTCCTGACTCCAGGTTCCTGCCCTGAGTTCCTATCTTGGATTCCCTCAGTGATGAACTGTGACCCAGGAGATGTAAGCCGAATAAACTCTTTCCTTCCAAGTTGGTCACAGTAATGGAGAAACAAACTAGAACATGGGGTGAGGGGCCAACTGAACTATCATCTCTATTGGGTTTTGTCTTTTTCCATGCTGGGGATTGAACCCAGAACCTGTACACATGAAATAACCACTCTACTACCACTGAGCTGTAGCCCCAGCCCTGGGGTTTTTGTTTTAATTGCCTGTACATGTAAAGAATTATAATCGCATACATGGGCTTTTCCTAAACAAGCAACTTGAAATGAAACATCGTGTATATTGACCAAGACTCTAAGGGAAAAAAAAGCAAAAATAGACTATACCTTCAGAATTGCAGGGGTTTTCATAATAAGCCAGGAGTTAAGAACATTCATCAGTGTTCTGACTCTCCTAGACCCACCAATAAACCACATTGCTATGTTCCATCTGCTGCTTCTAGGCCACAAAAGTTTGTGATTGGGAAGTTCTGAGGGTGAAGGATAATAGTATGTTAATAACAATATGGAGAGATCTTTGTTTATTGTGATTACATATTATTCACCAACTACAGTTTACAATAAAAGGTAAAAGTTCAGAAAAATGAAAACTAATGTTCACAGCAAGAGCTATACATGGATGTCTGCAGCTTTATAATAGTCTCAAACTAAAATCAACCTAGGTGACCTTCAATTTAACAACCTGTGACATGGCCACATCATGGAATACTATTCAGAAATGAAAGGGAATAAACTACTATTATATGTAAGAACATACATGAATTTCTAGAAAATTCTGAATGAAAGTCAATCTTAAGCCAGGTGTGGTGGCACATGCCTATAATTACAACACTTGAGAGGCTGAGGCAGGAGGATGTCAAGTTCAAGGCCAGTTTGGATTGGATTGTTTTTGTCTTAAAAAAGTGCCATAGTAGCCAGCTGTGGTGGTGCTCACTAGTAGGGTTGCTGAAGAGGCAGAAGCAAGAAGATCAGGAGTTGGAGGCCAACCTAGGACATACATTTTTGTGCTGGGTGTGGTGGCACACGCCTTTTAGTCCCAGCACTTGAGAGGCAGAGGCAGGCAGATCTCTGTGAATTCAAGGCCAGCCTAATTTACATAGTTAGTTCCAGGCCAGTTGGGGTTACGGGGAGACCAAAAACACCTAAATAAATAAATTAATTAATTAATTAATCAATAAAAATGCTGGAGGAGGAGGAGGGAGTGGGGGGATGGTAGTACATGCCTATAATCACAACACTTGGAAGGCTAAAGTAAGAGAATCACTATAAATTTGAGGCCAGCCTGAGCTACACAGTAAGACCCTATCTCGAATTAAAAAAAAATTAAAGGAGAGAGAAAAAGAAAAAAATCTAAGCAACACAGACTTAGAAAAATAGGAAATAAAAATAAATTTTGGGTTGGGGAAATGGTTTTTGTTAGTACAGTGTTTGCAATGCAAGCGTGAAGACCTGAGTTTGATCCCAGAACCCACGTTAAAAAGGGAGGGGGGGCAGGTATGGTGTCACGTGTGTGTAACAGCATTGGAGAGGCAGAGACAGGAAGATCTTAGGGGTTCAGCTGCCTAGCTTACTTGGTGAGCTCTAGGTCAATGAGACCTGTTTCCAAAACCTAAGGGGGCACCTGAGGGACACCGACACCTGGGGTGGTACTCTGCTTCTTCTCACACATGCACTCACATGCTTGCACAAACATACAAAACCCAGTGGCCACTTGGATGGTCAACTTTGTTTCTGAGTTTCCTAATAACAAAAGTGAAAGACACAAGCGTGGCAGGTGGTATGTTCTTGTCCTCTGATGAAACAATCACAGTACATTTTAAAAACTTCCTTACATTTATTTATGCATTTTGTGTGTGCTTGTGTATTTGTGGGTATAAGCATGTATGTGTAAGTGGGAGTTGTTTCTCCTTCCTCCATATGGGTCCAGGGGATTGAACTCAGGTGGTCAGGTTTGGCAACCTGTGTTTTTACCTACTAAGCCATCTTGACAGCCTCAACAGTAATTTTTTTTTTTTTTTTTTTTTTTTTTTTTTTTTTTTTTGTCTCCCTGTGAGACATACCACCTGCCACGCTTTTGTCTTTCACTTTTGTTACTAGGAAACTCAGAAACAAAGCTGACCATCCAAGTGGCCACTGGGTTTTGTATGTTCGCGCATGCGTATTTTTTTGGTTTTTTGTTTTTGGTCTCCCTGTGGCCCCAGCTGTCCTGGAACTCACTATGTAGACCAGGCTGACCTTGAACTCACAGAGAGATCCACCTGCCTCTGTCTCCCAAGTGCCGGGACTAAAGGTGTGCGCCACTACGCCGGGCTACACTTCTTAAGTTCTAAAGCCATAATGACCACTTCTTCCCCTTTGCTACCGCCCCTCTCCAGAGGTCTGGATGTGAAGGTACTTGGTGGCTAATTTTGCTCCATTCTTCCATTTTATTCAGCTGATTTGGTAGTGAGCGAGAAAGGAGCCTTTGTCCTTAACAGGCTGTAGTGCCAGGGCCCAGGAGAAGGCTGGGGGCAGGATGGCAGTCTCTCACACAGTTTGACACTCCTGTGCAGCCTAGAGAAAGACCGTGGACTTGGTCAGGTGTTCTCTGGCCAGGACCAAGCAGGTGCCTCATGACCCTATCTTGCCTTCGGTGCCTCTTCACCTAGGAGTTTCCTTTCCACACAGACTCATTTCACCCCAAGTGCAAGCTCCATGGCTTAGTTCACTGTCCACTTAAAAAACTGGCCATTCTGGTTACAGCCTGGCCCACTGGGCTTGAAGGAGCCACAGTGACTTGCTTTTTGTTTGCGGGCCCAGCCTTCTGGCTTTCTTCTAACTTGCCCCCTCAGAAGAAAGGGTTGAGCAAACTTGGCCTGGCTGCTCAGTGTAGCACTGCCACCCACCATGGGAAATGGATGTGGCCCTGGGAAAGCAGACCTGCCCTACCCACAACATGTAATTACTAGTTTTAATATTTGGATGGTCCATCCCAGTGCCAGGTCTCTTGTAGTTGTAAGAGGCAGGACATAATCCCCAGTCCTTTCTTCCAAAAGAAACAAGAGAGCCTTTATTCTCTGGGCTGACTTCTTTTGATGAGGTTTCCTGGGGCCTGCAGAGGCCTCTGTTCTCTCACCTCAGCCTCTAATTACAGCCCACACTTGCTTCCATCTGCTGCGGTTTTGGTTTCAAGCTGGGGATGGAAGTGTAACTGGATGTTCTATGATCGCTTTGGAACACTGGTCTAGAAAAGCACAGGCTTCCCTGTAATTTCTCCTCCCAGCTTTGAGTCAGCCTCAGCTTTGCTGAAACAGCACATCTGGCAAAGAATAGACAAGGTATGAGCTCCTCCCAAAGTGCCACCTACCATGGTGTCTTATCAGGAGAACAAATCAGATGATGGAGTCAGTTTCCATCTTTTATGGTCCATCAGCCAATCAGCAAGCAAACACCTACAACCATCCTGTGATGAGACTAAGAGGCCCTTTGTTCTCAAGGAGACCCTGGACAGTGTACTTGAAATATACCTTTAGCACAAACCTATGTGGCCAGGGCACAACAGGTCAGTACTCATCACAGGAGACTTGTGGCAACTTAAGTTTATTACATATTCAGTGATATGGGCTTAGGGAAGGAGAATGAGAAGGGCTGTTGAGCCAACCCCCCTCCACCTGCATCTCCTGTATCCCAGGCTGGCCTAGAACTGCCTAATCCTTCAGTCTTCACCTCCCCAAAGCGCTAGGATTATGGGCATGCACCACCACACTTAGTTCATGAGGTTCTGGGGACAGGATCTAGGGTTTTGTGCATGCTAGGCAAACATTCTACTAAGCAACAAACCCCACCAGCACTGAATTTTTTAAGGATCAGTTATTTAGGTGGAAGGGAAAAAAAAAAAAAAAAAAACAATAAAGCTGTTCACACTCCATAAAAATAAGAGTGTGCTGAGCACTTCCTGGGACTGATGTCTGGGCTCTTCCTTGAATTTGGAATTCTTCCTGATTCTCTCCTTCATTTAGCCAAGGAAGGGAATTTTGTCAGGCTGACACTCTTCAAGAGCAGTTCTAGATGCCTCAGGTAAAAGAAGTTCTTAAATTTCATCTCTCTCCCTGTCTCAGGTAACCCAAGGCATGAGTAAACAGTCATTAGAGTAATACTAGCTCATTGGAGAGGCTGAGGTGGGCTGGGCCGAGGGCCGGGATGAACCACTGGGTGCTCAGGGCTAGTCAGAATGGCAGGCACAGAGTAGGAGAGATCCCAGAAACAAGTGCTGATAGGAAGCTACTGATCAGTGCTGAGACTGGTCTGAGGAGATCAGACGAAGAGATCACTGTCTGGAAAGCGTGGGCAACTGGGAGGAATGAGTCAAGGACTGATGTGACTCAAGGTACTAGTTTCTAATACTGTAACAAAATATCTGAGATAACATAAAAAGAGGAAAGGTTGGTTTGGGCTTACTATCTGGGAGGTTTCTGTTCATGGCCCTATGGATTTGGGTCATGGGATAAGGCAGTGCATCATGGTGGAAGTTCCTGGCAGAGGAGGCCCTGACCTCGTAGCTGGGTATAGAAAGGGGATGGAATGAGGGGAGGGAGAGAGAGAGGGAACTCCTACCCTTATTGGGCATGTTCACAATACTTAAATCTTCCCACTAGGCCCTATTTAAAGGATTCTAAAACACTTAATGCCAAGGTTTTTTTAAATTAACATTTATTTGTGCCTCTGTGTGTCTTTGTGTCTGTGTGTCTCTCTGAGTGTGTATGTGTGTGTAAGTGGGCATTCACAGGCTACCATATGCCTGTGGGGGTCAGAGGAGTCATTCCTTCCTCCATATGGGTCCTGAGGATTTAACTGAGGCCATCAATCTTGTCAGCAAGAGCCTTTATTTGCTAAATGATCTCACTGGTCCTAAGGACCAAGCTTTTATTTTATTTTATTTTATTTTGTCCTTTTGAGAAAGGGTCTCCCTGTAGTCCCAGCTGACCTGAACTCACTATGCAGACCAGGCTGGCTTTGAACTCACAAGGATTCGCCTGCCTCTGCCTCCCGAGTGCTAGGATTAAAGACATGCGCAACCACGCCCGGCTTATTTTTATTTTTATTTTTATTTTTTTGAGACAGGGTCTCCCTACAGTCTCAGCTGACCTAGAACTTGCTATGTAGACCAGGCTGCCCTCACTCGAGATCTGCCTGTCTCTGCCTCCCAGAGTGCTGGGATTAAAGGCAAGTGCAACAATGCCTGGCTTGAGGACCAAGCTTTTAAGGCATGATGGTCTGGGGAGGATGTTCTAAATCTAAACTGTAGTAACCATCCTCTGCGTTCTTTGAGGCAGCACACTGTGCTTTCCCTGCCTGCTACAGGAGGTTTTATATTTAAAAATTGGTGAGTGGAAACAGTTCTAGGGCTTTGTGAGAGCTTGGCTTGACTCTTTGGGATTGGAGTTGGAGGGAACAAGTAGGAAGCATAGCTCTGCCCTGCTTGAAGAGATGACTCCAGAGAGGAATACAGAATGGCAGTTGAGGGGTTAGAGAAATGGCTCAGCAGTTAACAGCATGTACTGCTCTCACAGAGGACTGAGATTCAGTTCTCAGCACCCACATGGTGGCTCACAACTGCCTGTGACTCTAGTTCCAGGGAATCTGATGCCCTCTTCTGGCCTCCTCTAGTTTCTTCACTGTATGCATGTGGTACACATAAATCCACCCAGGCACATAACACACACATAAATTTTTTAAATAAATAAAAATATTTTTAAATGGCAGTTGAACATCTACAAGGCACCTTCCAGGATCTTGTTATGCAGTCCAGGCTGGCTTCGAATTCTCTATCCTCATGCCTCAGCCTCCTGAACTTATAAGGTTTGCCACTACATCCAGCTCAGGAATGACATTCTGATACATATGAAATGTGAATGGGTATTGAAATAGTATGTTAAATAAAATAAGCCAAACACAAAAGAAAAGGTAGGTTATGATTTCACTTATAAGTGCTACCTCATAATCACAATTCATTGAGACAGAAAGTAGATATAAGATTATTGGGGGCCGGGGCCAGAGAATAATGGGGAGTTACTGCTTAATATGCACAAAGTTATTTTTGGGGGGTGATGGAAAAGTCTTAGAGTTAGGGTTGATGGTTCTCCATTGTGAATAATTAATGCCATATATATTTTGCCACGGTTTAAAAAATATGTGAGAGTAGAGCACGGCGGTACATACCTGGAGGATCACAATTTCAATGCCAGCCTGGACTACAATAGTGAATTCCAGGCCAGACTAGGCTACATAGAAGGAACTTGTCTCAAAAGTGAAAAGGAAAAAGAAAAGAAACCCGTGTGAATGGGTGAGATACTTGGTGTAGCCCCCTAGGCTGCAGTCAGTCAGTTGCCCCTCCCTCAGGTGCAGTTATAGGATGGTGGGCCTGGCACCTGGCAGCAGGATCAGGAGTATATGCCCAGCCTGGTGTTGGAAAACAGCAGTCAGTGTGATGCTTTGGTGGAGAAGAGTCACAAATATTGACATTTTTGATCAATTGATTTTGACAAGAGTGCCAGGACAATTCCACTGGGGAGAAGATTCCAACTATTGGAGGCGGGTGGGACTGGATGCCTTCGTACAGAAAGAATTTGAATTTCTGCTTCACACGATGCAGCAGAAGTAAAGTAGTGTCTTGGTTTCTTTTTCTGTCGCTGTGACAAAATTCTCAGACAAAAGCAACTTAGCTTCCAGTTCAACGCACAGTGTACCATGGTGGGAAACTCAAGGCAGCAGGAGCTTGAAGCAGCTGCCACATCACGAGCCCAGTCAGAAGAGAGCAACGAATGCACGCTAGTTCTCAGCTTGCTCTCTCAACTCTTCCACAGTCCAGGACCCTCCATCGAGGGAATGGTGCCACCCACAGTGGGTGGGTATTCCCACATCAATTACCATAAGCAAAGGTAATCCCTCACAGACAGGTCCAGAAACCCATCACCCAGATGATTATTGAGTCTGTCAAGTTGACAATTAACACTGACCATCATACATTATTGTAGACCTAAATACAACAGCGAATTTCCTAGGAGAAAACAAGCATAAGTCTTTGTGATTTTGGCTTACGTATGGTTTCTTTGAATGACACTGAATCATATGCAATGAAAAACAAACCAGATAAATTGGACTTCAGCAAAATAACAGCTTTGTGAGAGCGAGTATTTGTAAGTGATTCAGTGAGTGTGTGTGTTTCAAAGGGTATCATGGCTGTCTTTTTAAAAAAGTAACGGGCTGGAGAGATGGCTCAGTGGTTAAGAACACTGTTCTTGCAGAAGACCCAGGTTTGAATCCCAGCACCCACATGGCAGCTAACAAATGTCCATAACTCCAGTCCCAGGAGATCTGATAGCCTCTTCTGTCCTCCGTGGGCATTGCACGATACAGGTGCACTTACCTACATGCAGGCAATACACACATACACATAAAATAAAAATAATAAATAAATTTTTAAAAAAGCATATATTTTAAAAAAGTACCAGCACTCAGGATGCCGATGACCTGAGTTAGATCCCCAGGACTCACATGGTAGCAGGAATTGTCCTCTGATCTCCACATGCATGCTGTGACACACACACCCTATGTACTCAAACACACTAAATAAGTAAATAAATAAATGAAATGTAATAAAAGGATATCAAGAAAATTTAGCAACAACTCACAGAATTGAAGAAAATATTTGTTAAATGAATGTTGAACAAGGGACTTGTATTGAGATATATGAAAAATTATAACAATGATAGAACAAAAAATAACCAATTTTAAAATAGGCAAGGATGGGACTGAGGTGAGCCCAGGGATAAAGCAGGTTGCTTGAGGCCCTCGGTACACACACAACTGTGTATGATAGAGGGGGGCAGTAGGAAGGACACGTGAACTGTGACATTCAGTCCCTGGTCAGCCCCAGAGCCTCTCTGTATTTGCTTGCATTTGATCTTGAGTGCCCAGTCACTGCCAACCGGAGCCAGCTCCTACCTCTGCTCTCCAGCTTTCCCACTCTGCCAACTTGGCTGCTCTTTCCCTCTTGGATTATTCCCCAGACTAACAGCAACCCACAACACAGCAGTGTCACAGGCCTGTCCAGGATCTTGCCCTGGGTAGAGAAGGGAAGAGAGGGAGGCAGCCCCACAAGCATGAAAGATGAACCCAGAGGAGGACCCTGGGGGCCTTTTGGGCACCCTTCTTGCTCTGTTGTGCCTCTGCTGAGTACTAGGGTTGCTCCAGACAAGGTACCTGAGCCAGAGAACCTGGGCTCGCAACTGGCCTGGGAGCTGGAAACCACTGTTTTGGTTTTAGTATGGGGGTGGCTACGTACTCATACATTTGTGCTATACTGAGATGGCAGGTCCCTCCTGTCTCCCCAGCAAGAGGTATCACAATGGCACTGCTGAGGGAGGAGCTTTATGAAGTTTTCTTCAATAAAAAGGGTGTATAGGGCTGGAATGTAGTTCAGTTGGTAGAGTTCTTGCCTAGCATGCACAAAGCCCTTTTGATCTCTGATGCCACATAAGCCAGGCATAATGGCACATATTTGTTAACCCAGCACTTGGGAGATAGAGGCAGGACTATCAGGAGTTCAGGTCATCCTTAGTATATAGTGTGTTCTCAAATTCAAAGCCAGCCTTTGATACAGCCATGTACATCTAATGTACAGCCAGGATACATGAGATCCTGTTTAAAACCAAAAAGAAAGCTGGCCATGGTGGCATACACCTTTAATCCCAGTACTCAGGAGGCAGAAGCAGGTAGATCTCTGTGAGTTCAAGGCCAGCCTGGTCTACATAGTGAGATCCAGGCCAGCTGGGGCTACAGAGAGAGACCAAAAAATAAAAATAAAAAATAAAATCTTAAAAAAATGAGGCAGTAATATCACAAGTTTTCAAGGCCTGCCTACACTATAGAGAGAGTTCAAGGCCAGTCTGGGTAATTTAGCAAGACCTTGATTCAAAATAAAAGTTAAAAAAAGGCCTGGGATATAGCTCAGTTGTAAAGTGCTTGCCTAATATCCATGAGGCCCTCAGTTCAATCTCTAGTAGCAAAAATAAGGGGGGAGGGTTGGTTAGATAGAATGGGGAATATCTGTATCATCAGTGATTGAATCATAATAGCAGTAAATAAATGTTTTCTTATTAGGTGTTTACAAGTCACTTGATCAAGTCTAGAAACCTTTTTGAAAGATCGAAGTCTGGAGAAAACCTGGGCAAAAATTTAGCAGAATCTGAATTCAAGCTTATCCTATTCCTTTAACATCTATTGAGCTCCTACTGTATACTAGCTACAATGACAGATGCTTGGGATATAGAAATGGGTCAGATATGATGCTGGTCTTCAAGAGGGTCACTTGAGGGTTAGTGAGATGGCGCAGCAGATAAGAGTGCTTGGAGCCAAGCCTGATGACTTGAGTTCAATCTCTGAAACCCACATGGTAAAGGACAGAACTAATTTCCACATGAGACACATACCCCCACACCCCCACAAAAGGCCACTAGAAAGTTCTGTTCTTCTCTGTGATATCACTGCAGTGCAATCTATGCATTTAGGGTGCTCTGAGGTGCTACAGTGACCCCCTAAAAGATGCTTCAGCTACATTGCCCCCAAACATAGGAGAATTAGTGATTGAGGATGATCACTGTGAGTCATCCATCAGGCTGCACAGTGGACTAGAGGCCACTTAGAACTGCCCCAGTGCCAGGCTCTGTTCTAAGCACTTTACTCATATTAAGTCCTATAACAGCACAAGCCAATGATGTAGGTACTTTTATTTGTTTCATTTTATAATCAGGAAGCAAGAGCAGGGAGAGGCCACATGGGTGACCGGAGGTCACACCACTAGGTGATAGGGAGAGGCAGAGCCTGGTCCAGAGTTGGGGCTCCTAACACATCCTGAATTTAGAGGCTTGACAAGAGCATAGCACAAAATGGCTTTTACTGTGTCCCTAGGTATAAAAACCACTTAAATCTGCCATGTCAGGCAGATTGGAGACTTACACACAGTTTCAGTTCTAGGATCCATTGAGAATCCGAAAACTAACTAGGCATAGTGCGAACACCTTTAATCCCAGCACTCCAGAGGCAGAGGCAGAGGCAGGTGGATCTCTGTGTGAGGGGCTACATAGTGAGATATGTCTCTCAGAAGGAATGGAGGGGAAAATCTGAAAACTGTCCAGATTCCTCCTCCAGAAAAATAGATAGTTGCAAATGCAACTCTTGGGGTTTGTGGGTCCCCTGAAGCCCATGTTAGGTTTGTGAACTTGAAGTGAATGGGCCCCAGGTTTCTAATCAAGGCTGGGACTGAGGAGGGAGGCTGAAGGTAGCCTGGCCAGGCTCAGTTGAACACAGTTGTAACAACATGAGGTTCAGAAACATGCTCCAGAGATGAAAGCGCTTACTTCCAGCTCTGAATCATCTCTTGCTATTTCTTTACATATTTGTTGCAAGAAAAGAAAGACTTTATTTGGAATGATTCTCCAGCATCTTATAAATCAAGAGATGCTTACAACAGACTTAAAGGAGCTACAGAGACAAGGAGGCTATAAATATAAACTATTTCCAACATCCCAGAAGCAAGGCATGTAAACTCAACTTCAGAGAAAATAATGGAATGAAATCAACAACTGTTCAATGGAGATGGATCAAGTCCATGAGACCTACAACTACTTTGTCTTTTAAACTTATTTATTCTAGGACAATTTCATACATATATGCTATGTATCTTGATCATATCTACCCCAACTCTCTCTGCCCACCCCTGACTCCTAAGGAGTCCTCCTACTTTATGTTCTCTCTCTCTCTCTCTCTCTCTCTCTCTCTCTCTCTCTCTCTCTCTCATCTCTCTCATCTCTTTTACCCACTAAGTCCACTTAGTGCTGCCTACTGGAATATAGACTGTTCTTGTTGGCTCGATCTTGTACAGGTCTTGTTCAGGTGATCATAACTATATTTTATTTAAGAAAACTAAACAAGCTGGGTGTGGTGGCACACACCTTTAATCCTAACACTCGGGAGGCAGAGGCAGGTGGATTTCTGTGGGATTGAGGCCAGCCTGGTCTATATAACAAGTTCTAGACGAGCTGGGGCTACAGAGAGACCCTATTTCAAAAAACAAAACAAAACCAAATAAAACAGAAAACAAATCAAGGTAATACAAGAACGGGATGCAAAAGTAAACAACTTTCAAAGTTCAGCAACAGAAGTCAGATCTCCCCTGAAGCCCTTAACTGTAATTTCATTGTTCCATTATATTGTTTCTGGACTACCTCCTCATCCTTAAATAATATACTTAATTTCTCTTGCTCTGCTCTGATAGGAAAGGATTTAGATATGTCATCACCCACGTGACCTAATCCCTCTCTCTCTCTCTCTCTCTCCCTGTTTTGGGGTTGCTTTTGAAACACCTCCTCGTAGCCCAGACTGGCCTGAAACTCGCTATGTAGAGGAGGATGGTCTTGGACTCCTGGTCCTCCTGCCTGTCTCCTGCTGGGATTGCAGGCATTTACCAAAACACTTGGTTTCCACATGGTGCACTGGGGATCAAATCCAGGGATTTGTGCATGCTAGGCAAGCACTCTACTAACTGAGCCAATCCCTAACTCCTCTCAATTTATTGTTGAATTGCCATTTTTCTGTGTATTACATCAACTAACACTATATCTTTGACATATATATGAGTCTCTTCCTCATTTAGCTTTTTAAAAACCTGTTTTAGGTCAACATGCAAAGTGCTGGGTTTTATCATGAGATTGTCATTAAGCTATGTCCTCATTCATCACCTTCCGACACTGCCTTCCCATGTCCCTCCCAACTCCAGTCATTCAAGGTTGACAATCTCTAGTTTCTTTAGGGTGCAAAGAAGATGGAGCCCTGAGGAGTGGAGCCCTGGACACAGTTGTTTAGTTGGGAGGGCTGGATACACGCTCCAGTCAGCCCCAAGCCCCAGATACAGCTATACCACACAGTGTAACTGTTGTGGTTCCTGGCTTTTCCTGGCTCCTTACCGCAGAAGTGGGTCACCTGCTATTTTTATGTCTGTTACTCTGCACAAAGAGCAGTTACCCTGAGAACTGGACTGGGCTGGGCTGGGGAACTAAACACCTGCTATCTGATAAGGAAGGAATGTTCACAGATGGGTTACAGAGTGCTGGAGGTCTGAGCCTTCCCTCAGACCCTTGCTGCTCAGAGCAGGGCTGATAGCAATAGGGCTTCTTATGGGGTCCCTGGCTCTGAAGTTCCCTCTTCAGCACTGCTTCCCCAGTGCAGCAGAACATGATGCAGGCATTGAGGTGAGGAGCTATTTCTTTACTGTCCTACCCCAACTGTGGGGAGACATGAGAGGTCTTCCTGGTGTCTCCTGCCTGTTGTCACCCTCTTGTCCTCAACTCTCTTTAGGCTTTAAATCCTGTATTGGACATGGGCCTGACTGAAATAGTTGTTTCTCAAGCTTTTTGGTTATTATCAAGACACAGAGTCCGCAGCCTATGTCAGGGTCGGTACAGTAGTGTGCTAGGAAATGTTTAACCCTTGCTCTCTTTGGGGCGCAGGGGCTGACACACAGCATTTGTCAATTTCCCTGGTATAAACATTCTCATTGTGGAAGATTTCAAGGTACCAACCTAACCTCACTGAGCATGGAATCAGAGATTCACAGTGGTTATTCATTATCCAACGTTTTCACGGATGAATGCAGTAGACTGAAATGGCTTCAAAGTATAGGTAAAATATAATAAAAGAATTAGAAAATGATGAACTTTCTTTAAAAATTAGTTGCTTGAGAACTGGGCTTGGTGGCATATGCCCTGTAACCCCAGCATTTGGGAAGTAGAGAATCAGAAGTTTAAAGTTAATAGCGAGCTTAAAGACAGCCTGGGAGACATAAGACCCTCTCTAAAAACAAACAAACAAACAAAAAACAGTTGATTGTGCTTGCATTTTATTTTTTGGCACTGGAGATCAAACCCATGGCCTCATGAATGCTAAGCATGTGCACTACCACTGAGCTATACCCTAAGCCTCTATAATTTTAAATTTTATCTATTTTTATGTGTATGAGTGTATTGCCTGCATGTATGTAAGAGCACTCATGCTGTGCAATGCCCAAGGAGGTCATAAGGGGGCATTGGATCACTTGGAACTAGAGTTATGTATGGTTGTTAACTGCTATGTGGGTGCTGGGAATCAAATCTAGGTCCTCTGCAAGAGCAGCCAGTGCTCTTAACCACTGGACCATCTCTCCAGCCCCTATAATTTAATTTTTAAGAGTGTCTAGGTTTAGCAACTGGCTCATGCTCCTGAAATTTTCATTCCAGGAAATTTCATAGCCAGCTCTTGTGAGCTAACACAGACAAGCTCTAACATGCTGCTGCTCCTGTCTGTGACTTAGCAGTTACTTGAACTGAGGAGGCTAGGTGAATCATTAGACAGTGACTAGCCTAGAAACCATAAAATGTCCAGAGGGTGAGCTCTGGTCAAAAGGAAAGAGCCAGGCAGGGCAGGCCCAGGTCTTTGAGAAATTTAAGTATTAGTATTTTGCTTGTTTGTGGAGACAGGGTGTGTTAGGGTTCTCTAGGGAAACAGAGCTGATAGAATGAATATGTACTAAAAGGGGATTTACTAGGTTGACTGACATGATATGTACTGTCTGAGTCCAACCATGGCTGACTCATACCTGAGAGGCTAAGAATCCAGTAGTTGCTCAAGCCATGAAGCTGCATGTCTCAGCAGTCCCAATCTGGTGCAAAAGGCCTGGAGGATTCCTGGAGAACTGCTGGTCTTCAGTCTATGTTGGGACCTGAAGAAGCTGGTTCTAGTATCAGTGGAGGAATGCCACAGCAACAGGAGAGAGAAACTCGCCAGGGAGAGTGAAGGCGAGCAGGCATAAGGCAAACCTTTCCTTCTTCCATGTCATGTTATCTGGGCTGCCACCAGAAGGTGCCACTCATATAGGGTGGGTCTTCCCACTTCGAATGCTCTGATCAAGAAAGATCCTCATAGGAGTGCCCCTCAGTTTGCCTTTTAGTTGATTCCAGATCCAGTCAAGTTGACAGCCAAGACTAGTCATTTCACAGGGCCTCATGCAGCCCAGGCTGGCTTCAAACCTTACCCTTATGAATGGGTAAATGTTGTTTTCACAGGAGTGAGTTAGCTCTCAGGGGGAGTAGGGTCCTTCTCTCTCAGGAGACATTTGTCTCCTTCAGCTCTCTCTTGCCTCCCCAGAAGCTGGTAAGTGCTGGCACCATGCCCTTCGGCTCCTCAGCCTCCAGTATGGTGAGCCAAACAAACTACTCTATCAAGTACCCAGTCTGTAGCATTCTGTGACAGCAACAGAAAACGTGTGCAGACACTTTCCTTTCTTGAGACCTCTGTTGCCTCTGATGGGGCAGAGGACTTAACCAGTCTGTGAAGGGTAATGCAGGAGAACTCATTTTCTCTCACTTTAGATCAGCCTCTTCTAGGTTCTCCCAACCTGGAAGATTCTAGATCTTTACATAAAAATCTCAGCTTTCAGATTCCTACCCATATTACTTCCTTAGCAAACATGATGTATTGGTTTGCTAACACTGCTCTAACAAAACACCACTAACCAAGCAGCTTAAACAGCATGTGGTCCTAGAGGCTAGCAATCTGAGTTCAAGTTATCAGGAGACTTGGTTCCTTCTTTGGGTGGGAAGGACTGGATTGGTTCTGGACTGATTTCTTTGGTTATAAAAGGCCATCTGCTGGTTGTGTCTCTTCAAAAGACATTCTTTCTGTCTGCATTTGTTTTCAAACACCCCTCACTCCCTCATGCTCCCCAGACAGGGCCTCATGTATCTCAGCCTAGCCTTAAACTTGTTCTGTAGCTGAGGATGGTCTGGGACTCCTAATCCTCCTTCCTCCACCTCCCAATTGCTGGCATTATAGGCAGGTACTACCACACCCAGTTTATTCAGTGCTGAGGATAAACCCAGAGCTTCATGCATGCTAGGCAGACTACTCTATCAACTGAGATAAATCCCCAATCCAAGACTTTCCTGTTTTATAAGGATAAGGGCTCACTCTAGTATGACCTTATCTTAATTAATGATGCCCACAACTCCGTATTTCCAAATAAGGTCAACTTCTGAGGTCCTGGGGGTTAGAAAATTAACATATGAATCTGTGGTAAGGGGCATAATTCAAGCCAAAGCAGATGGTATCTGGCTGTGTGAAATGTCTAGAGAGAAGGAATGCAGTGTGCTCACATAGGGCAAGGGGCGCTGTGCCCTTCTTTAGGTGGTCTATTTTCTGAATACCCTGAGCCTGCCAAGCACTCACTCAAGGAAGGTGACCTCACCTGGCTGTTTTAGCCCCTCTGGTCACTTGTTTTTCACATTTGTAGCCTCTTATTCTCCCTCAACTTTGTATCTTCACTGATACTGAGTACTCAAAGTCTTGGGGCCTTTGACTCTCAGCTGCATCTGCACTTCCACTGTGAGGCCTGGGATGTGCAAGGCCATCCTGAGGCCCTGTTCAGTTTGGTGTTGCAGTGGACCTTCCCTAAGGAAAGGAGAAACAGCCCTTGCTCTGAGTCTCCTAAACCTCCCTGGGAGAAGTGAGACATGCCCCCACCCATTGTGAGCTTCTCTCTGTCCTCTCCCAGTTTCCCACACTGGAGATAGATGTGTCTCAGGTGGGACAGTGCTTGTCTGGCATGCTGAAAGCTCTGGGTTCCTTTCTCAACACCACGCAAACTGGAAATAGTAGCTCATGTCAGTAATTCCAGGACCGGGGAGGTAGAGGGGGCAGGAGGATCAGAAGTTCAAGGTCATAGCAAATTCGAGGCCAGCCTAGAACATGTGAGATCCTGTTCTAAACAAAAGTGAGCTGTAAGCTATACATATTTTTTCCTTTCCTTTTTTCTTTTATTTTTATAGGATCTCACTATGTTGCCAAGGCTGGCCTTGAACTCCTGGGAGCTCAAACAATCCTCCTATCTTAACCTCCCTAGTAGCCAGGCCCCCAGGGACATACCCTCCTCCTCCCCAAATTAAGCCATACTTTTGCTAAAGAAAGCTTTGGGAATTCAGAGGAAGAAACTGTCTTATACAGTCTTGCTTTCAAGATCAGTGGACTCAATTTTTTCATCACATATCCCTAGTAACAATAATAACTGAGCCTGTACATTTATATTTAATATATGTAGAAGGTAAGACACATGTATACAAAATATAGCCTCTAAACTATATATAACAAATGTTATATGAATTTGAGCATGTATACACACACATCATATATTTACGTTTGGTATACAGTCATCCCTTAGTATTTACAGAGAGTTAGTTTCAGGACTTCCCTTGGCTAACAAAATCTGTGCTCAAGTCCCTTAAGTGAAACAGGATAGTATTGACATATAACCACACACTTCCTTCTTCAGACTGTAAATTATTCCTATATTATTTATGATACCAAATGTAAAATAAGTGTCATATGACTAGTTGCTCTGCTGAGTCTTGTAGAGAATTACAACATGCGCATGGTCTGTATAAATGCACTTATTCCTAAATATTTCTGAGAACTCACAGGAGGTAAGCATGGCCAACTGTGTATGTGTAATATCTATGTCACATATTTGTGATATGGCAATGATGTATATATTAATATGATGTAATCTCAAAATAATACACATCTAATATTAATATAGTACATATTTTGTAAAATATAGATATTCATGAATAGACATTTAAATTTTATTTTTATTTTATGTTTATGGGTGTTCTGACTGCATGTATGTATCACATGTGTGTGATGCCCACAGAAGCCAGAAGAGAACATTTGATCCCCTGGAACTGGAATTATGGATGGTGGTTATCCATCATGTTGTGCTGGGAATAGAACCTGGGTCCTCTGCAAGAGCAGCCAATGCTCTTAACCACTGAGCCATCTCTCCAGCCCCCACAAATAAACATTTTAAAGGATGAAATAAAAAATGAAAATGGAGGCCAGGTGTGGTAGCATACACCTTTTCTCCCCCAGCACTCTGGAAGTAGAGGTAGGCAGATTGCTGTGAGTTCAAGTCCAGCCTAGTCTACATAGTGAGTTCCAGGCCAGCTGGGGCTACAGGGAGACCCTGTCTCAAAAAAAACCAAAAAGAAAAAAGAAAACAGAAGTTGTATTAGCTCCTTTCTGTACCTCTTTGTCTGTCTTGGATACACCCGCTTTGAAGATCACTTTTCACTACTACATTCTTTTAAAGTTCTTAGGAATTTGGCAGCCAAGGAGCATCGACCTAGTTCTCGATAGCATCTCCCTTTCCCTGGAGCATAGAAACCTGTTGATGAAATGGGTGGAGAGCCACAGATATCGTGATTTAAGTGGAAAGAAAAATACACCCATTGAATATATTCAGAGGCATCATCTCCATTCCCTATAAACCAAACTCGATGGGCTGGTCCTTCTTGCTAGGCCTGAGAGCCAACACACTGCCTCTCTGCAGTGGACAGACGTGTTAATGCTTGTCATCCCCTACCCTACTTGGACCTGCAGCACAGCTAGGGTGCTCTTCCTGTCAGCAAAAGGTGTGTGTAGGTGTCTGAATCTGGAGAAGGAGCCAGGAGCTGCTTGTACTAGGAAGCAAAATGCTGAGTTCTACATGCTGAGAACAAACAGGATGGGCAGTCCAAAGCAGTGCTTAGCTGTGATGACCAGGCATACCATGCCTGAACACATCTCCCTCTTGAATAGTGATCACACCTCTAGTTCACCAGAAGTCCCATGTCAATACACAAGTCTAGGGACAGAACTATGGCATTCTTGTAAGTACAGCATTACTTGCACGAGATATTTGAAAATACAGGAAGTCAGGGGAATAAACCATAAGGATTCTATTCTTGCATTTCAGTAAAGACCTTGGACAAAAATTAGAGGGCTTTGGAGAGTTCCACTAAGTCATTTAGCCAAGATCTAGCATATTGGTTTATTCTGGCAGTAACCACGGCACAGCCAAGTAGAAAGAGCAAGGCGTTCTTGACTCCCAGGGACTGTTTATAAATTTGAGGACTTTGGGCAAATTAAATAGATTGGCTTGTTTTCCTACTGATAAAATGATCTGATACAAGAGCATAATATAGAGTCTAGTGATGCCCCTTAGTACATAGTACACATCTAATAGTACTGATTAAAGTTAGCCAATAACTGATAAAAGGAAGACTTATTAAAATTAGATTTTCCCCTTTATTCTTAGCATCTTATGCCTGTCTGATGCCTATCCCTTAACAATCAAAATTTGGAGGGGGTGGTATTTAAAATACCTGTTTTGAAAACAAAGCTTCTAGAAATGTATAACATTCTAATTTAAACTTAATATGGAGCTGGGTGTGGTGGTACTGTCTTGTAATCCCAGCATGTGGGAGAGGAAGGAGGAGGACAGATAGCTCAAGGTTAGCCTGGGCTATACAGAGAGACCCTGTCCCAGAAAACAAAACAAAACATAATCAAGTAATTAGTACAGGTTTTGTATGTAAACTGTTTTGGGTGTTATTAGAAAAATTACAGTTCACAATATTTATGTCCACTTTGTCGCAGCACGCATTTTCCTATATCACCCACTAGTTTCCATGATACTTATGCAAAGTTTCAATGACTGCTATGACACTTACATTTACAGTACAAAGCTCTTTAAAGCCTGAACATCTTCAAGATCAAAAAAACTATGTCATCCAGCCTGGAACTTTGGGCTGCCTGTTGGAGAGCAGAAAGAAGTCTTTCTCTGAAGGCTGTGATTGGAAGCGAGGCACTTCCCACTGGTGCTCACAGGTGAACTTGTAGTAGCTGCCTCAAGCACAAACCTGGCAAAGCCTCCCTTGTCCTGAAATGTCTTTTCTCACAGTCAACAGTTGCCACCTTTTGTTATTGATTTGAGTGCCAGGATTGCCTGCAGACAACTTGCCTCCCATTCTGCCCAGGAGTGTGGTTGGTTCTTGCAGGAGAACCACAGCAGAGATCAACAAGCCCAAAGGACCGGAGCGGCTCACCAGATGTACAGAGCACTGGCCTTCAGGGAAATGGAGCAGGAAACAGGCAGGGAGGTGATGGGGTGGTGGGACAGGTGAGTGAAAATGTGGATTGGAACTACACATCCTGGAGTATTTCTGAGTGGACAGAACCATGGGGAATATCACTGGGGGAGTTTGAGCAGCCAAGGGCATCTGGCAGGCAGAAAAGGAAGTGTCTGCTCCTGTGGCTACCATCTCACCAAAGCCTCCCCTGAATGTTTTTACTAAAGTGTTTAAAAAATAAACTATGGAGAGATTGGGCTGGAGAGATGGTTCAGTGGTTAAGAGCACTGGCTACTCTTCCAGAGGACCTGGGTTCTAGTCCCAGCACCCACATAGCAACTAACAACCATCCTTAACTCCAGTTCCAGGGGATCTGACACCCTCTTCTGGTCTCCGTGGACATGTGGTGCACTTACATAGATGAAGGCAAAACACTCATGCACGTTAAAAAATAATAAAAGTAAATAAATAAAATTATAAATAGGCAAAAATTTTAAACTGAGGGGTGGTTACAGTGTAGTGGTAGAACACTTATCTAGCATCCACAAGGCCATGGGTTCAATCCCCAGCACCACAAGGGGAAAAAAATATAGGCAGGTGCTGTGCTCTTTCTATTCCCACAAACCAGAATTCGCTTCCCTAGGCCTCTGCAGAACTTGGTGGGCTCTGCTGCTCTGGGAAACACTGCCACCTGCTGGACTTATTGATAATGTCAGCATATCCTGTCCAAACCCTACCTTCTTTCCCTCAATCATAGGAGCAAGGGCACATGGGACCTGGGATCTGTGGCCGCCTTTCATAGTGCCTGGGGAGAAGTTGCTCAGCTGACCAGAACACACACATTCAGCTAGAAGTTAATTTTATCCTTAGAACTGTTTTAGATGAATTATTTTTATTTTTTTTAAATTTATTTTTATTTTATGTGTATGAGAGTATTGCCTGCATGTACATGAGTGCACCCGTGTTGTGCAATGCTGCGGAGGTCAGAAGAGGGCTTCAAATGCCCCTGAAACTTGAATTGACAGTTCGTAGCTGCCTTGTGGGTGCTGGGAATCGAACTCCGGTCCTCTGCAAGAGCAGTCAGTGCTCTTAACCACTGAGCCATCTCTTCAGCCCCTTGGATGAAATTTTTAACACTGGCCTCTTGAAATGATCTGTTTTGTTCTTCAATTATATTGCCTCCAGAGAAATGAAAACAGCTGTTCATGGTGGTACACATCTGTAATCCCAGCACTCAGAAGGCTGAGGCAGAAGGATCATGAGTTCAAGTCCAGCCTGTCCTACATAGCGAGACCCTGTTTCAAAAAAAGCAAAGAAACAAACACACCCAACCAAACATTAGATGAGTAAAATGTTTTCCTAGACCTCTCCTTGCCAGCTCCTTGTGGGATATGGAACAAGCCTTAATTTGGTAGTTACATCTATGCCACAGGCTGTGTAAGGACTGAAAACTCCTGGCACATAATAAATGCTCAGTAAATGACAGTATTATGCTTAACTTGGTTCTAAAATTCTCTGACATCTAAAACTTGGTAACCTATTGACCCATTATGAACCTAAATAATCCTCCTTGCTCTCTTTGGAAGGGACCCAGTCCCAAGTGAAGCACAGACCATGGGAATATTCTGCTCCAGCCCTGGCCTCCCTGTTATTTCCAGATGCTCCACCATCCTCAGATTCCTAAAAACAAAACAAAAACAAAAAACAAACAAAAAAAAAACCAATAAAACACCAGCCCTCCAGCATACATTAAGAATCTGACCAGGAGGCTGGAGAGATGGCTCAGCAGTTAAAAACACTGGCTGCTTTTGCAAAGGACCTGGGTTCAGTTCCCAGCACCCACATGGCAGCTAACAATCATCTATAACTCCAGTTCCAGGGGATCTGACACCCTCTTCTGACCACTGTGGGCATTGTACAACACGGGTGCACTTACATACATGGAAGCAATATACTCATGCACATAAAATATAAAATATTAAAAACCAGTCATTATAAAATGCTTCTTGCAGGATATTGTCTTTTTAAATTATGTTTTTATGTGTTTTTGTTTTTAACTGTCTTGTAGTTCCTACCCACAGGCCTAAGAAGCAGTCTTGTGAGTCAGGCAAACCACAGGTGTTACAGTATGAGGAGTTTCCAACAATGTGTGGCTACTGGAAAAGCCCCATTGGGATTAGACCTCCGTTTATGTTTTTATTTGTGTAATTGTTTTCTGCCTGCATGTACGTAAGGGTAACCATGGTTCGCAATGCACACAGAGGCCAGGGGAGGGTGTCAGATCCATTGGAATGGTGTTATGGTTCCCAGCATCCATGACTACCTTTAACTCCAGCTCCAGGGCATCTGATTCCCTCTTCTGGCCTCCATGGGCACCCACAGGCATGTGACATTCACACACATGCACACACACAGACTCATACACATAAAGTAAAAACTAAACATATGAAAAAAGAGAATTCTGATTAGAATGCTCCTGGAAGAACCCCAGTTGGCACAGAGGAGGGAAAAGGGGTCTTTCTCCTTAGATCCTGGGAGGCCAATGTGCCTCCAATGCTTTCCATTTCTGGCCTTAGAATTTTATTTTATTAAGTTTTGAAAAGATTTATTTTTATTTTATATGTATGACTGTTATGCTTGCATGTATGGAAGTGCACCACATGTATGCAGTGCCTTTGGAGGCCAGAAGAGGAGATCAGAGCCCCTGGAACTGTCTTTACAGAGATTTATGAGCCACCATGTGGGTGCTGGGAACTGAACTCATGCCCTCTGGAAAGACAGCCAATGCTCTTAACTGCTAAGCCATCTCTCTAGCCTGGTGGCTTTAGAATTTTAATTTAAGCCACTGATCAAAGCTCAGATGTGATTCCACTGCAGTTAAGAAGTAAAATGAAACAAAGCAGGTCCAACAGAAACTAGAAAGGCCACCTAAGGGAAAGCTTTGTGTAGCAGGAGGCCTCCAAAGATGGTGTGGACCCAGAGCCTTGGGATTCAGCAAGAATTCACTTCTTGGTCTGCAAAAAGCCCGCCAAAAGGAGCCCATGCCTCCGCACCCTGCTCACGAGCCCAGTAACTGCTAACAGACTGCATGGCACAGACCAATCAGAAAACAATACGCTGACTAAAGAGACTTGGGGGCGGAGAAAAGGGAAATATAAGGACTTCCCCCTCCTGCATTAAACAAGACTGTAGCACCTCACCTAGTGCTTGCTTCTGCCCAACTCCTGGGGTCTGTGTCGTGACTCCACGCCTCTTACCCCCTAATTTGGCAGGGGACCCAATCCAGGTCAGGGTCTTCATAGCTGGCCTGAGGAGAACCCGCAACACCTAGCACCTGAACAGGGACCTCTGCCCACGGTGTTGGCGATACCCAGAGCCTCCGTTCGGTAAGTAGGTCCCTGGATGATACCCAGAGCCTCTGTTCAGTAAGTAGGTCCCTGGATTTGTCTGTTTCTTCGGCTGCTCAAGGGTAAGCAAGTAGCCCCCTCCTCTGTCCCCTCTACCCTGTCTGTCATCTTTATTGTTGGACTAGTTTGTTAGATCAGGGAGGCACACTCCGCCACATGGTCCCGAAGCCCATGTTGGCACCTACCGCCTCTGGGCTTGACCCGGTGAGTTCACATAAGGGCTGATCCACCCCAAACTCAGAGCCCAGGTTTCAGGTCACCCTGTACCGTGTGAGCATACGGCTGGAGGTGTCATGGCCTCCAGAAGTCCCTCACTGAGCACAAGACACTTGGATCCAATACACCTTTACATGTCAGGGCGGTTTACATCCGAGTGGCTCACAGTGCTTCTTTGCTTCCTTTGTACCCTCTTGGTAGTCACCCCTCGTCTCCTACTTTTATGGCAAATTCCCCTTCGCGATCCCCTCCCACAATGGGCAATTTACCACCACAATGCAGGGAACCACAAACAGCAGCACTCAAGGTGCTCCTTAAAACCAGAGGTTTGAAAGTGAAACCAAAAGATATCGAACCCTTTTGGGATGAAGCCACTAATTTAGCTCCGTGGGTCTCCCCTGAAAACATGGGACCCTGACATGTGGGTACGGGTCCCCTTCCTGGCCTGAGAAAGGGAGGTCGGGTCAGGGATCACTCCTCCCCACCACCCCCACATCGTTCATACCAATCTGCCTAGCCATCATTGCTAGCCTTAAATCCTCCTTTCCTGAGGAAGTCATCTCGGCCCACAACAAACACTGCTGGGAGCAATCTAGTGTAGATCTGACTATTACCTCGACCCCGGACCTCCTGGACCCAGAGGTGGACGTTGCCTCTGTGCCCACTTCCAATAAGGAAGGAGCTCCTTTGCCTATATCTCAGGATTCTCTCTTAGAGCTACTATTCCCAGAAATTCCCCTGCCCCATACCTGTAGAAGGAGTTACTCTCTTCCCCCTCAGTAACCATCCCATCTCTTCCCCTGCTACCATGCCCCTCCCTCCTAGGCTGCCCTCCTTAAACCCTCACCTGCCTTTGTCCGCATTTCCAGTCAACGTCGGCCCTGATGCGGCGGAGTGTCCATGGCTGCCCACCCCACTTGCTGACCTCATTCTTATCCGTAAGGCAGCTGAGCAATCAGGCCCTGACTCCCTATATTTTATAGCTTACTAAAGGCAGTATTAGAATCCTCAGTCTTTCTAAACTGGCACACAGCCTATGACAATCAGGCTGAAAACCAGGCATGCCTAAATCTCCAATATGGCTTCAACATTATGGTGGTCATGCTCACGGGATGCGGATAGTATACTGACCACAGCGCCCAGTCTACTATTGGCCTCCATGCCTATTTTCAACAAGTTTCTGACTTGGCCTTTAAGGCCCTTAAATGTTGCTCCCGTCCCCAGCGCCCCCATGACCCACAAGTCTTTTTCTGTAATTTGATTCAACAGTCAGAGGAGTCCTTCACAGACTTCCTTACCTGTGTCACCGAGGCAGTGGAGAGGTGCTTATCAAACAGTTAACTTGGGAGGGACTAAACATCCCTACTCCTAATGCTATCATACCTGTCCGCAATGATAACATTCACAAATGGGTACTCACTACTAGAGACTTAGACCCTAGGGCGGGCCCTATTGAGGCTTTGACCGCCTCCTTGGAGACTCTTTTGTCTCAAGGAAAACCCACCCACTTTGGCACACGGGAAGGCTGCTGGAACTGTGGGGGCTTGGCCACTTTCATAGCCACTGCCCAAGAGGTACAGCCCGCCCCAAGACTCTCTGCCCCAAGTGCAAAAAAGGGTCTATTGGGCTAAAGACTGTAGGTCACAGCCTCAACCAGACTCGGCTCCTTTAAACTCCATCTGGGGCGCCCCTCAGCCCCGCCCACAAGAGGGGAAATGAGATAGATATTATGGACTCTTCAATCCTCAACCACTCCCCACTAATGACCCTGTTCCTAGATGGAACTGCCATAAAGGGCCTAGTAGACACGGGTTTTGATGTCACCATTGTATCAGAAACTGAATCCCCTAAATTGCCTCATTGGAAATACCGGCCAGGCCCACCAATAAAAGGAGTTGGCCACAAACAAGATACCAAGCTGGTCACACGTCCAGTATATTGTAAGAACTTGGATGGGAACCAGGGCACAGTTACCCCCCTAGTAATGGACATTCCCCATAACTTATGGGGCCGAGATGTCCTAGAGGACATGGGCGCGGTCCTTACCACAGATGACCATGCCTTTTATGATGATATCATGCCCCACAATAACTTGGGACTATCAGGGAAAGGACAACACCGTGCCCAACACCCCTGCCACTAGTGAGATGGAAGGACCCCATAACATGTCAATGGCAACCACCCACCCCCTTGTTAACAAGAGGGCAAGGCTATGCTTGTGTGTTTCCTCAGAAACAAAGCCAGTATGGGTTCCAGCAAGAAATGTGAGATCAGCAACTGACCAACGGGACCCCCCAGGACCCAGAGATCTTGCCACTATCTGGATAATTGGTTTGCTCTTCCCCACCCCTGCCACAGCCCATGACCTCTGGGCCTTGGTCCCCTCCCTTCCTATACTCTGCCCTTCCTATACTCATTCCCCAGCCTACCCCACCCTCTATTCAACTAATTCTACGCTTGGCCTCCCCACCATGGACCCAGTTACTTCCTGGGAATCATTTAATGGCTCCTGGCCCCTAAATAACTCTCTATGCTTCACTACCAACAACGCATCCTCACGCATTGGGCTGTTCAACCTGACCGTTCAAGATTATGCCAGCAGTGCCTCCTTGGGTTACATGCTTAAACTCAAGGGCCTTTCCCCTACCTTCAACAACACTGATGTAGCCTTGGTCCTCACTGCACTGGGGACAATAATAATGGGAGGCAGAAGGGACCGCCACCCCTCCGCCCCCATTTTGTCCTGCCATTCTACACCCACTGCTTCCCAACTGCCCACGCACATGCTCCCTTGCGCCCTTTTTCCTCGCGCTCCCTATACCATGGCAGAGATGCCACCCTAAGCCCAACCATGCCATCCCTCCCTTTTGCCGCTTCAGCTGCTCCCCCTTTAATCACCCCCTAGGATCTTGGAGACAACTGGCCCCCACCTATCCCTGTGGCATTAAGATCTCCTATACCAACCGTGAATAATACTTGGTAACTGGGACCTCTGTGGTCCACACGCCTGCATAGACATGAGGCCGTTACTGGCACAGCAGGGCCTTCAGCTTTCCAATGGCACTTACACTAACACCAATCCCTCTACTTGTGCAGAAAACAAAATCCTTACATCCATTGATCACACGACATCCTGGCCCCCTACCCCCATTTGCGTGCGGCCCCCATTTGCCTTATTGCTAGCCAATGTTACCTCCAACCCTCAGGGACAACTCAACTACTCCGATACCAACACCACCTGTGTACTGGCAGCCTGCCGGAACCATCCAGCTCACATAGTTCTCTTTATGCGTGAACCCGCGGCCCTTT